>NW_004524587.1:21782406-21789993 GCF_000260255.1 Octodon degus
CATTTTCCCACTATCCCTCCTCCATACCATTTCTGCTCTGGATAAAGTAAACAATAGGCTGAAATTTCTGCAACAGTGATCTAAAGTGAATTTCTCTCACTTTGAAGTGTACATGTTGAGTATTTTATCTCAGCAAGGAAGAAAGTGACTAAAAGAAAATATCTATTTTACCACAGATCTATAGATGTATCTTATCTATTGAAATGGAACTCTCTCTTGTTTCTTCATACTTAAACCTTGATTACCCCATTTCACTCTGAGTTTGACTATTTTAAATCCATCATGCAAATGAATTCACAAAGTATTTGTTAGTCTGCGACTGCCTTATTTTAGATGCTGTGATATATTCAAGATTCTTCCATAGTATCACATTCTGTAGGTCCTCTTTTAAAGGCTAAATAATATTTCATTTTGATGTGGAAGTGTGATCTATAAGTAAGGCAAATATTTAAATTAAGATTCACTTCTTACAATCAATTAACTTGACAACAGCGATATGCAATAGAACAATCATTGTTGAATTCCTGTCATCTGTCATCTGCTTTAGTGAAATTCTGTCATTTCTATTTTTTTATTTACTAATTTTTCTTTTTAAAAAAAATTAACATGAAATAAATACTAAAAATTGAACCAGGACAAAAAAAATAGTGTATTATAGTGAAAGATAGATTACTACTAATTCATTTCAAGACTCACCTCACTTCAAACCTTTATGGTTCTGTTCTTGCCACTCTCTGAAATGGTTCAAGGTCTGCAATGTCTTGATTTGATTTAAAATGTTTTTAGGGTTATTTGAAATTTGAGGAAAATCCAGAACTTGTACCATGCTGGGTCTTCTAAATAAAGAAGAAATCATCCCCCTAATTTATTCAGGAGCTTGCCTTTATATTAGATGGTAGTTGACAGGGGAAGTCACTATATTTTCAATTATACTGGGTAAAGACACTTGCACAAGAGGACTCCCAGCATTTCTTTAGGAAATATTCAAGAACAGTGGGATGTTAGATGTGAAGAGGAATATTTTTTTGGGGGAATAGTAATGTATCTTTTATTGTAATTATTAAAGAAAAGTTTAAGCATGAACCACATAATTTAATTCTATGTATATCCCATACTTTCTTTACACACACATCCATTGATTGCCATTTAAGGGTTCAATGTACAGTAAATTAAACAGTTGGTACTGACGCAGAAATATTTACCGATTTTCCTTACTTTCATCTGATTTATTTCCCTTTTCTTTTGGACCACCATGTCATTTGAGGATTGGTGATTAAATATTCTAAGGTGGATTTTATGTTGTGAAATATGTAACTGAAAAAAAATGTTTTTCTTCTTTCACAGGATTTACTGCATCTGACATGATGCCTGTCTTTATATTTTAAATGTGAAAGACACTCCCATTGTTGTGTGTTTGCTGTGCGTATAACTGAGCTAGTGGATACAGAAATGGGGAAGAGAAGAGATCTGATTTGCTACTGAATAATACAATGGAAACACAATGACTAATTTCTAAAGTGTCTCACATGTAATAAAGATAAGTTGCCTTTTGACAATTTAATGATGCAGAACAGAATACACTGAAAGAATTGTCATTTGAATAAGAAAAACTACAGTTTTAGAAAAAAATATTGTGTAATCATCATTGTTCATCTTCAAGATGAATTCACAAGGTCCTTATCAGCCTGGAACTTCCAAATTCATATTTTTGATCTTCAAAGACACTTAATTTTTATACAGATATCATATCTGTCAATGCCTGGGACAATATGTAAAATCTATTTCAGAACTTATATTGTGATTTTTAGCTCTAATATATATATATATATATATATATATATATTCCCCCCCTTGGAGGAGAAGCTATCTGTTCCACATGCTTTAATGTATCTGTTGTTCAGAAAGTTTTTCAAGCCTTCTTTGAACATTTGATAGAAGAGCGAAGCAGTGTTTACCCCTTTTGTGAAAATGACAGTGAAGGAAAGCGTGAGAGCAGTACTTAGCCTCCTCCAAACCAAAGGGCAAGCAATTTGGCTTCAATTAGACAGCAGTGGACAATGACCCACTTTGTGCTTTATGGACACATTATAACAAAGCCAGCACAGGATTGCCAGGTGCCAATGCACAGGATGTGTGTATGTAGGTTAGCATCAGCATGACTGGAGTAGTCATAAATGTCACATTATTTGAATGAAAAATTGGTCCATGTTTGTTTTGGTCTTTTCCAGGGTAACAATGTTCCATTTCCTAGGAATACCCTCAATTCAGGGCACATGAGAACAGTTTTCATGTTACCTTTAACCAAAATATCAATAAAACGTCCTGGATAGTTGAGAAAAGATCCAGCAATAAAAAAAAAAATCCTTATATGCATTCAATTATACACCACAAATACGCATGTTCAGTGAATGTGTTTTATGGTACATAATAAAGTACCATATAGATGGTCATTAAAGTCTTATGAATGAGAGTACTTTGATGACTATTAGGAAGGCAATGTGGAGCCGGTGAGATAGCTCAGTGGACTAAGAATCTTCTTTGGCAAGCACAGGGACCAGGGTTTGAAGCCCCATCCTGCAAGCCAGGCGGGCCCTGCCTCCAGAGCTCACTGAGCCGGAGACCGAGTTTGGGCATGGTAGCACTCGCCCACCTATAATCCCTGGAGAGGCTGAAAGCAAGAGAACCACGAGTCTGAGATGAGTAGTGAGACCCTATACTAAATACATAAATGGAAAAGAAAGGCATTGTGGGTCACAAAGAGACAACTCGCCAGCATAAGTACTTTTTACTGCATGCAAAATATATACAGAGTTTTCACCTTAGACAGTGGGGCACAAGGCCTTTTCGGTCAACAACATGGGTTCTTCTATAGAGAAAAAATAAATAGCCCTGGCATTTTAGGTCTAGTATTTGGAGGGATAATACGGGCAATCTAAATCTGAGGTTAAATTTCATGTTTTGATTAAGATTAGGAAAAAAAGCAAGGAGTTCTAATCAGTGAGAGCACAAGTTTAATTATTCTTACATTATGAATATCAAAGTTTGAAGAACAAAGCGGTAGTAATGCCAAAGACATCTGTCCCTCCTGTGAAAGGCAATATGTATCTCTAAGGAATAATGTATTTTGGCAGAGAGATGGAAGGAAATGAAGGTTTAGATAGAAAAATGGTAGCATATTGATTGAAAGCACGTAAATACCGAGAAGAAATAGGCTCAATTTTCTGTTATGCCACTCACTATGTGAAGATGTCTTAAGACTTGTGTCTAGATGTCCTGCCTAAAGCCTCATGACTTCAAAGGTGGACTTATTCAGAGGTGGCTAACTCTAGAGAGTATGACTCTGGGATTGACTCATGCTGGAATGCCACACTCAAGAGACTAGGATTAAGAATGTGAGTGCTACCCATCCTAAGTAGTGTGGATAAAATATAAAGTGGCAAAAAGAACCGTGGTCATCCCTTGCTTGTTTTGCTACATTTTGTCCACTATGAATTGCTTCTCTGAAATGCCTATATTCTATGGCACGCCACCTGGAATCAGCAAATTATAGACTGATACCTCTACAAACTGTGAGCTAAATAAACCTTTCCTCCTTTAACTTTAAAGCAAAAGGATTTTGTTGCAGCAACAGGAAATGTAACACAGAAATTGATACCTGTGAAGTGGATTCCTTGTGATGACTGTGCCTGACCATGTCATTTGCTTGTAGGAAGGGGAACAGTTAAGAAAGGTTTGGAGAGGTTGGCTGAAGAAGTAGTGCTGGAACACTTGAGGCTATATTGATGGGGATTCCTGTCAGAGCTCAGAGGACCAGAAGGCTGATAGAAATTCTGCCCATAATTTATGAGGCTAAATAAACACACACACAAACAATCAAACAAAGACAATGCTCAGGAAGTTTCTGCCAGGAAGAATGACCACAGTGGGTATTAGACTCCAGAAACCTTGGTTGAAAGTTTCCCCAAAATTTTCTTCTATCTGAGACTTTGCCTCAGAATGAAATTAGGGTGACAAGCTAATCTGGCAGAAGAAATTTCAAAGAAGTCTAATTTTCTTTCTTTCTTTCTTTCTTTCTTTCTTTCTTTCTTTCTTTCTTTCTTTCTTCCTTTTCTTTTCTTTTCTTTTCTTTTTTTTAAGGGTCTACAGGGTGTCACTACATAGATCAAACTTGTAGGGATCCGCCTGAGTTCAGCCTCTCAAAGAGCTAGGATTACAGGTGTGCACCATCAAGCCCAGTCTCAATCACTCTCTCAGCATGTCCCAGGAGCAGGACTGGCATGGCAAGCTGGGAATTGAACCCCAGCTACTGCACCTGCCTAAGCAGTCAGAGGAGTCTAATTTCAAGGGCAGAGGCATAGTTGTTGTTGGGGACTTTTAGCCAAATTTACATTGAGAATAAAGAGCAAAAAGCCCAGCAGAATAATTTAAACTGTGAATTTGGTGAGCAAGGATCCACTAGTAAAGCTGTGGAGTACAAATACAGAACAGAAACCCCTTGATTATTGGAAAGAAAAAGGAGAATACATGAAATAGTATGAAGACATTATAAGAAAGTATCAAGACTCCATTTTTTTGCAGCTTGAAAGTTTCAAAAATGAGAGACTGCTTTGAGAAGAAAGCCCCAGATCACAATGCTCAAGAATGATGTAGACTAGGGAACTTATTGCTTGGGATTTGGTTCATAGGCACTGAACTCTCCAAAGTCAAGAGAGAAGAAAGCTTGGTTACTGCTGCAGCTGCAGCAGTGGCATCATCCATTTGCCTCTGGTTACAAGCACATGCAGAGTTACGAGGTCAAAAAGAGCTCCACCCAGACTTCAGAGGAAAGCCTGTGAAGGCAAGCAGTGTGCTCCTGAAAGGGCAATGTGTGTGTGTGTGTGAAGATGTGGAGCAACCAAGAACATGGATCATCTGAGGAAAACTACATGGAGAAAGCCCAGCCAGAACCAAAGAAAAGCCATGGAAGTACAACCACATGGCCATAGGAGCAGACATCACCAAAGACTTTGGAGTTGAAGACTTGCCACAGATTGCCTGGGATAATAGAAGTGGAATTGTGATATTTAATGCTTTCCCTGCTGGATTTTTGTTTTGCTTTGGTCCCATTCCTTGTCATCTCCTTGTTTGTAACTCTTGGAATGTCTACTTTATGTCATTGAATGTTGGAAATGGTTAAACTCCTTTTACTTTGTCCAGAGTCTTGCAGCTGAATTTGTCTTAAATCTCAGATAAGATTTTAAACTTGGACTTTTCAGCAATTCTGACACTTAGGAATTTTAAAACTCTAAGAGATGGACTAAATTCTCTTGGCATAAAGCAATTTGGATATGTCCTTGGTGTGCCAGAGTAAAATGCTATGGCTTATATCTAATCTATGTCTTAGTTATACTTCTCTCATTTCTGGGAAAAATACCTGACAACCAGGTATTTTTTTCAAGATTTCATGTAGAAATAAGGAAGGAAAGGTTTATTTAGCTCACAGTTTGTGGAGTCCACACAAAGCTGGCTCGGAGGCAGAGCGGCGCATGGCAGATGGCGACAGTTCTTGGTGGTGGAATACAGCAAAACGGCAAGAGCAAATGAGAAGAGTAGTGACAACAATGGTAACAGAGAGAAAGCCTGTTTTCTTTAAATTGCATTGAGGTTATCTGCCCCAGGCTAGGTATAACACTCACACCCATAATCACAGCACTGGATCATGAATTAATCACAATGTCTATCTTTGTGGGAACAACTACACACAATCCATAACAATCTAGATGTCTCCCCAAGTCCTCATAAAATCATAGGTGGGATTTTTTTTTTAATAGGTGGTTGGATGTAGAGGGCCTGGTACTGGGTTTGATTCATGATGTAACGCTAAACTCAAGGGCACTAGGATTAAGGGTGCTATTCATCCAAAGTAGCCTAGATAAAATATAAAAGGATAGAAAGTGTTCCAGTTACTTTTAACTGGATGGAGCAAAATGCCCCACACCTAAAATTAAGGAAGGAAATATTGGTGTAGCTCACAGTTAGTGGAGGTTTCAGTCCATGCTCAACTGGCTGCATGGCAGAAGGTTCATGGTGGTGGAAAATAGCAAAGAGCAAAGGGAGGGGCAGTGGCTATGGCAGTGAGCAAACCTACTCTCTTCCTTATGTTGTATTCAAGCTATCTACCCCAAGGCAGGTATAGCACTCAAGTCCATAGTCCCAGCATTGGATAATGAATTAACCACAAGCTCTAGAAGCCACCCCATGATTGCATGAGGCTTTGGGGGCACAACTAGATACAAACTATAAAAAATGTGGTGGATTGACAATTGTTTGTCACTTGTAACACCCAGATGAGTTGAACTAAGGCAATGCTGATTGTAGGAGGCCCACCTGAGGATTGTTGCTGGCAGCATAAGAGGCAGAACTGGAGAAGCTATTGGGAGGATGTTAAGGAAGCTGTTTGTATAGGATGTTGGAGCTGTTCATAGCTACTCTCATTCTCCTGGATTATTCTGCTGGAAGACCTTGTCATGTTGGCTTTCCTGGTGAAATTGGTTGTTCTTTTTGGAGGAGGTGCTTAGGACATCATTGTCATTGAGGATAGCTGCAGTTTGCTTTGGTGGAGCTCTGGTTCACATGTTAAACCTTGCTTTCTGCACCCAGAGGGGAAGATGGTGAACTGCTCAGTCTCTTGGAGACATTTTTGATGTTGTCTTTCCTGATTTGAAATCAGATTTCCTCTTCATCAACAGAGCTTGGGACTTTACAGTTGCTGAAAATGGCTGTGGTAGTTTTTAGAAGCTCTCATTTTTACCTTGAGCAGAGCACCTTCCTAACTCTAGCATAGATCCCTCAGCCTGCTAGCACAGGTCATTAATAACACTGGCATGGACTTTCTAGCTTCCCACTGACTTTTGGGCCTTTTGAGTTCAGACCCATAAAATAAGCCTCCGTGAGGCATTGTCTAGGGCTTTAGGCTTCCAGCAGACTTGAGGGAGGCATTGCTATGGGCTTCAAGATTTCAGCTAGACTTACAGAGGACATTGTAGTGGGATCTGGCCCCTCATCTGAATTCTTTGGTCTTTAGTATGTGGACAGATTTCCTGTACTCTTTTTGTATACAGCTCTTTGGGAGACTACTAAATAAACTGATAACGTATGTGTCATGTATATTATTGTCATCTTTGCAAAATTTTAAATTACAGTGGAAAGTGTCATGGTTGTCCATTACTTCTTCTATTACCTTCTTCACCATGCATTATTTTCCCTCTTCAGTGGCAGGCTGCCACGCCACCCTACTGGGAAATAGGCAATTATAGACTACAACTCTGCAAACTGTGAGCTAAATAAGCTTGTCCTCCTCCAAATTTGGGCATCACATATTTTTGCAATAAGAAAAGTTTCTAAGACACTGTCCATATTGAATTATATGAGATATAATATTTTAACTTTGTATAGTTTTAAATTTAAAGTTAAGTACAGCCATACACCAAAATCCATGGAATCTAGAACAGTACCCTCCATGCATACCAAGTTATACAAATTTTCAAGACCCTTGTAGCAAATGCCAGTATTTCCATGAAACATAGATATATCTTTATGTCTATTTTA
>NW_004524587.1:21790143-21794887 GCF_000260255.1 Octodon degus
TGCTGGGGGATTGAACCGCGGTCCCTGATGCTTTGCTAAGCTTGTTCTAAGTAGGTGCTTTAGACCACTGAGCCATCTCTCCAGCCCTATTTTTTGATATTTTAAAGAGAAAGAAAAAGCAATAAAATGATGCAGAACTTCAAAAAAGATGATAGGAAATTAACAGTGGTTATTATAATGCATATTGCTATATTCAGAGTAGTTGCTTTAATTATGAGAAACAGGCATTCTAAATTGATCTAACAATGTAAACACTAGCTGTTCCTTTCTATTAACTAATGGAAGTTACTAGTAGAGGCCAGGGAAATAGCTCCGTGGTATAAGCGACTGCCCGGCAAGCACAAGCACCCACTGATTCCATCCCCAGTGTTGCATGCCTTGCCAGCCTCGCCTCCAGCGTACCCTGACAGCCCCAGAGACTGGGCATAGTGGCACAGGCATGTGATCCCATTTGGGGAGGTTGAAACAGGAGGACCACTACAGGTAAGAGCTGTATAGCAGGACCTTGTACCAAATAAATAAATGAATGAAAAAATAAATAAATTAAAAAAAACAATTAGTAGTGTAACTTTCTTAGCTATCTTATGTATGTATGTATGCATATATTTTTCCTCTTCTTTTTTCTTTTCCCCATTTAAGCTAAGCTGCTTTCTTTTTGAGCAGTTTCTATTCCTTCCCCCATATCTGGTGTACCTTTGGATCTTATTTACTGTTTCAGTTTCCTACTCTATAGACCATTTGCTTATAAAACCTTGACCTTATCTTTCTTTATACCTGTATGTCACTGTATAAAAATATTATAGTTTTTAAAAATTCATCACTTGGTGCACATTTAGGTTGTTTACAAGTTAGCTATTAGAAATTGTGCTCCTATAAACATGGTTACATAAAGTTTTCAATTCTTTTGGAAAAATGCCCAATAGGGAAATAGCTGGTTTGCATGGGACCTTCAATCCTAGCTTTCTGAGGATAATCCACACTGATTTCCATAGTGGTTCTACCAGTCCACACTTCCATCACCACAGCCTCACCAGCGTTTGTCATTAATTGTTTCCATAGTGTTATTTTAGTTTGCACTGGTCTTCAATGACCAATGATGTTGAATATTTTTTTCATATATTTATTTGTTATTTGCATTTCTTTATGTGAAGGGCATATATTTATCTCAGATGCACATTTTTTGATTGTCTTTCAATTTTAGGTGCCTGGACTTTTTAATTCTTTATGTGTTCTATACAGAAGGCCTTTTCCTGAGGGACAGTTGGCTAAATTTTCCTCAATTCGTGCATTTTCTTTTCACTCTGCTCAGTTTTAGTTTTTGTTCATGAACTCTTTGCCTACCCCAGTGTCTTTAAGATTTCTAGATACTTTATTTTTCAGTAGATTTGGTGTTTCTGTTTTAATGTTTAGGTGTTTAACCCATTTTTTTTTTTTACTGTGGTTTAATGTGTGATGAGAGACATCGGTCTAGTTTTAGTTTCCTGCATGTGGAAATCCAGGTTTTCCTGCAACATTTACCAGAGAGCCTATCTTTCTTCCAATGAACATGTTTGGGTCCTTCATCAAAGATAATGTGGCTGAGAGCCAGGGTGTTAGCTCAGCAGCATCAGCATCTGCCTGGCAAGTGCAAAGTACTAATTTTTATCCTCAGCAAAAAATTAAAAATAATAATAATAAAAATAAGGTGGCTTAGTTTGACTAGAGTTGTTTCTGCACCTTTTAATCTGTTTCATTGATCCACAGGTAAGTTCTTGGCCAGTACAATGCTGATTTCAGTATAGAAGCTTTGTAGTGTAATTTCAAGTCAGGGATTGTGATTGCCTTTGCTATTTCAGCTCTCTTCTCTTTCCAAATGAATGCTAGAAATGCATTCTCTAGTTCTGTGAGATACATTAGTAGTGTTTTGATCAAGATTGCATTAAATCTGTATAACAGTTTTAAGAGTTTGGCCACTTTCAGTGTTCATTATTCTTATCTATGAGCAGGAGATATCTTTCCTTTTTCTGAAATTCTGTTTATCTCTTTTTTCATAATACTTAATTTTCAGTGCATAGATCTTTAATTTTAAGCCAAAGATTTATTCTTAAGTATTTTTCTTTATTTTGGGGGTGAGGCTATGGTAAAGGGTATGTTTTCCCTAATTTATCTGACTGACTTCATTGTTTGTATACTAGAATTCTCTGGATTTTTGAGTGTTGACTTTGTATCCAGATATACTACTATATATCTGCTTATTGATTCTAGTAGACTGTACAGTTTGGGGGGATCCTCTAGAGTACCATGCTATCTGTGAATAATAATAATTAAACTTCTTTCTTTTTACACTTACTCCTTTTACTTCTCTCTCTTGTCTAATTTCTCTAACTAATACTTCTTGACCTTTCTTAAAAAAGATTGATGATAGTAGACATCATGATTTTAGAGAGAAAACTTTCAGTTTTCATCCCTGTTGGCTGTTGTTTCGTCATAGATGGATTTTTTCAGATTGAAGTATAGACCATACATTCCAATATTCTTTCTTTCTTTTTTTTTGGGGGGGTGAGTGTGTGGTGGGGAGAGAGGTACCAGGGATCCAGCTCAGCACCTTGTGTTTGTCAGGCATGTGTTTATGCCACAGAGCTCTATGCCTGATCATATTACAATTTTTTTTTTTAACATTTATTGTGTGGTGTGTGTGTGTGTGTGTGTGTGTGTGTGTGGCCAGCTCAGCCCACCAGGGGGCGCGGCTGGCTGGCATGTGGTGCTGGGGGATTGAACCGCGGTCCCTGTGCTTTGCCAAGCTTGTTCCAAGTAGGTGCTTTAGACCACTGAGCCATCTCTCCAGCCCCTCATATTACAATTTTGTTTATTTAATTTTTCAGTGTTGTTTTGTTTGCTTGTTTTTAAATCATAAATGATGTTAGCCTTTGTCCAAAGATTTTTCCACATCTATTGAGATGATCATATGGTTTTTGCCTCTGAATCTGTTGATATGATGTATTACATTTATTGATTTACATATGTTGACCCATCCTTGTATCACTAGGATTAATCTCATTCAATCATATTGTGTGATCTTGTTAAGGATTTGCTGAATTCTATTTTCTAGTAAGTTATTGAGGATTTTGTGACATAAATTCATTAGAAAGAATGGCCTATAGTTTTCGTTGTTGGTGTTGTGGCTTTCTCTAATTTTGAAATAAGGTTAATACTTGCCCCAGGAATGAATTACAGAGAATTGCTACCCTTAAAATTTCACTGTCATTGTTGAAAACAAATGGCATTAAATATCTAAATTTCTTGTAGAAATCAGTTGTGAATCCATCTTGACCTGGGCTTTCTTTGTTGCTAATTTTTTGTTCCGTTTTGTTTTAATGTATTTAGTACAGGGTCTAAAGAGTCTCATTACACAGATTGGACTCCTAGTGATCCTCCTGTTTTCAACCTCCCAAGCTCTGGGATTACAGGTACATTCCACCATGCCCAGTCTCAATGTCATTATTCAGAATTTTTATATTCTTGATTCAGTTTTGGTAATCCATATATATGTAGGAATATACTCATTTTTTTGGGTCTTTTCCATCCTATGAGAGTAAAGATTTTCAAAGCGGATATTGAAGATTTTCAAAAATTTATAGGAACAGTAATGATTTTGTCCTTTCCAGTCCTTATTGCAAGAATTTGAGATTTTCATTTCCTTTTTATTGATACTATTATTAGGGATTTATCAATTTTATTTATTGTTTCAATGAATGTACTCCTCAGTTCATTAATTCTTTGTATTTTTCTCTTCATCTCAACTGCAACAATTTCCACTCCCTTTGGGCTTTACGGGGCCGGGGAGATGGCTCAGTGAAATAAGTGCTTCCCTGGCAAGCACAAGGTCCTGAGTTCAATCCCCGGGACTGAAAAGAAAAAAAAAATCACTCTGCGGGCTTTAGGCTTGTCCTAATGTTTTATTTCCTAGAATCCTGAGTCACAGCATTACGTCATTTACTTGTTTTCATTCTTTTTTCTTGATGTGAGAGTTCAGGACTCTACATTTCCCCATGAGGATTGCTTTCAGTGCATCTGACAGATTCCAATTGAGTTTTATTGGAATTTTTAGTTTAGAGTTTTTTAGTTTATTTTTCATTAACTTCCAATTGCAGTCTGGTCAGACTTGTAGTGATCAGCCTGTTGACAGCCTCCCAAGAGCTGGGATTATAGGTGTGTACCACCATGCCCAGTCTCAATTGCTGTCTCAGGGCACCCCGGGGTAGGGCCAGTACTGCAGGCCCAGGGCCCCAACACCCTGGCCCCTACCCCCGCTCATGGGCGTTTGAATCCTCTGGGCTACTTTGGTGGTCCAGGTTTTTATGTCCATTAATATTGGCCTTCCATAGTTGTGCGCTCCCACATTTGGTGTATATATTTATGATTGTTATATCTTCTTGGAAGTTTTCCTCTAAAAGTATGTACTGACTTCTTTACCTCTTTTGATTATTCTTGGTTGGAAGTTCATATTGGCTGCAAATAAAAAAGCTACCCGTGATGTTTTCCAAGCGCTTGTCACATGGAGTTTTGTTCCTCATCCTTTGAGTTTCAGTTTATGCATTTTCTATTGAGTTAAATACATTTCTTTTATACAGCATTTTGTTGGGTTTTGTTTATTTAGCCATTTTGCTGGTATGTTTCTTTTGATTGGTGAATTGAGGCTGTTTATGTTGGTGTTTATAACTGATATGTATTAGTTTATCTTTATTTTTTCTGCTGTTAGTTACCT
>NW_004524587.1:21796057-21815259 GCF_000260255.1 Octodon degus
ATCTTCTTTAGCTATGCCCATCAATCATTTCATTATGGTTGTCATTTCTTTATTGTTACCTGAGAAATTATTTCTGATATGATTTCCTCTGTAGTCTCCTGGAGTTTTTGTATGTCAGCTGCTATTATTTAAGAAATTTCAGGTGTATGACTTCCAATTTTTTCTATGTTGATGTCTCCTGGACGTGTTGTGGGTAGGCTGGAAGTCTGAGGTTGCATTTTGCTCCTTCATTCTGACATTTTCTTTTGAAAATAAATTTTTATTTTGTTTTCTGTGATGATCCTTGTGAGTTTTTGTAGTAAGTAGCTGCATCATTACTATCAAGATCTCTTTAGCAAATATCTTTCCTTAGGGATTTCTTGTTTGTGTTGAAGTCTCTTGTTTTGTGTCTGTCCCAAGCCTGGACCTTCCCAATTAATTGAGAGTGGGATGTTAGTCTCTGTTTGGCTCTGTATTCAGTCTTTAGCTGTAAGGTTATGTTAAGGTTATTGCTCCAGAGCTTCCCAATATTATTATCCAAGGAAGAACATGTTATTTCAACAGTTATGACATCCTAGCGATAGTAGTACAGTTAGCAAAGGTGCCATCACGCAAATTTTAGAAATTGACAAAAAGTGTTGACATTTATTTTGTACTTTAGACCATAGAAACACAGTCTAAAGTCATATAACAGAACCAATCATAAATTAGGGATTTGCATGTCAAGTATTTCTCCTTGATGCAGTGGATTTAGCCTGTGTTTCTCTGAGCAAGCTGATTGCCTCATTCTGGTTGTTTCCTGCTTTGCCTGCCCTTCGTGTGGTGTAGAGGGATGGGTTCTTGTGTTTTGTTGCCCCATATTTTTAAACTGTCTCACAGTGACTTCTATTACAAAGTACAATATTAATGTCATATAGAGTGGTTTTACTATATTCTGTAAGGAACAACACAATATTTTACAATGGTCATATGCAAATGTGTTTGTACATTTGTAGAAATAACAATTTCAAATAATATATAAAAATAAATATCACCTTTACTGGCTAACCTATGGATTTCTTGTGTGGTGTAACTGAGAGAGAGGGAGACACACAAATGAAAATGAACATGTTCTCTGAAAAATAGTATTTAAAAAAAACAATTGAGTATGCAAAGCAGTAACAAATCACATCATACATTTGTAGCAAAGTGTGTACTTCCATAATATTTTCCTTTCAATGTGACATGTAAATATTTAGGGAGCATTTAATTAATATTTGCATATTTATTTTAATTAACAGATTTATCTATTTATTCAGCTTTAGGCAGAGCCAAGCCAAAAAATGATGTGATTTCTGATGATTACCTGTTCAGGGAGCATAAAGGGGATCTTTTACATGGCCAACCTAAGATCCCAAGAACTAGTGCTGCTACTTCCTGCTTGACTTTCTACAACTCAGTTTTCCTTTGGAATCTCAATTTCCTGTCTTATAAAATGTGAGAATTAGATTTAAATGGATTTTGAAGCATCAACTACACCATTTTTTTTACACTGTGTGTGTGAGTGTGTGTGTGTGTGTGTGTGTGTGTGTGTGTAAGAACAATTCAAATATCCTCATTTTACCACTTTAGAGAGAAGTCATTGGGTAGCACTGGGGCGGGATGAAGGCAAACCTAATGAAAAATATTCCAGAAAACATTAAAACCAGAATCTGCTCCTAAAAAGCTGTAGTACTCTGAACAGCAGCACCGTGGTAGTGCCCTGTATTCTTTGTGAAACAAATATTTAAGTTTTCAAGTCCATAAAATTTCATCATCCCACTTGCAGAAGACTCACAGGTACAATAGAGTGATTCTGACTTGGTGAAGGAGTTGGTTTAAATTTGCACTGTATGTCCGTCCATAATGCCAGTAAGTGAAATCCTCCTTTGCGTCAAGCCAAAGCATACAGAAACACAGAATGGAGTGGGACAGAGAGAGGGGAATGAACAGGAAGCAAATGAGCTGTATGCATCACAATTTAGAGTGATATAATTATGCATTATTCTATAAAATACACAAACATTTATTGAGCATCTATTATGTTCCAGATATTATACTAAGTATGCAGATACTGTGAAAGATTTTGATCCAATGGAAGATCTTGAAAATTGATAGGAGAAGAAACACACAAAAACCATTATACCAGTGTGCTGTGAAAAATGAGGAAGTTAAATAATTTGGAGTTGGTAAGCTAAAGTTGGAATGATTAATAGCTTTTTGCCTAATATTTGTTGCTTTGTGGGATTAAGAGGGAAAAATAATGCATTAAACTTAATCAAGAAGGCATGAGACAATCCTGAAGTTTGCTCCAGGTTTCATTCTCTCACTCATTCTACTAGGCAGCTTCACATCCAGCAGACTGTCATTTACATAGTAGAAATAATGTCAGCAGCCAAAATGTATCAAGTGCATATAAGTACACTTATGCAGAATTGTGGAATTCAGTCCTCAATACAACTTTATGGTGTAGTCATAACTTTATAAAGTTTACCAAAAAAGAAAACAAATTAAGAAAGATTAAATAGCTCAAGGTTTACAAAACTAGAAGTTACCACTGATCACAGTTCAGTTCCGATTACTATTAAAGACTATGTTTTCAATCATCAGCTTATATTATGCTGCTGGCATACTGCACAGCATATTTTCTCTTCACAATCTGTATGTCCTTCTCTCAAAATGAAAAGTTGGTGGATATTTTATATTATGATTAACAAATGAACTCACATGTCTCTTAGAAACATGGCTTTCCACCGATTGGTGATTGATTAAATATGCTATTTCTAATACAAATACATTTTGTTCGGATTTTTTTCTTTTCAAGAAGGAATTGTGTTTATAATAAGCTCATCAAATATTTATGTAGGTAAGTGATACATTTTGCTTTGAATCGGGGTCATCAGAAGAATGGCATATGTCACCAGGCAGGACTGAAGAATAGGAAGCTTTTATTTTTTATCTATGTTTGTGATACATCAACAAAGTTGCTTCATGTGCCCAGGTCTGCTCCTTCTATGCCAGACATGCTCTCCAGCTCCTCCTAGACATCTCCCAGGAAGACTGTTCTCACACCTGTGGTTCACTGAACCCATGGTTCACTGTGTACTTTATATCACTTCTTCATGGCTATAAATGCCTTCAGGGAAGGAGTGATACTGATCCATTTCTGTCTGAACCTGCAGTGTTTATCCCAGAGTATGATACTCATAAAATATATTTTAAATGTAGCTACATCTCACCTCTTTCACATCGTCGTTTCTCATCTGACCTCTGTTTTTACCTTACCTTTCAAGCAATCTCTATTTTGTACCTAGAGTGAGGTTTTAAAAGCATAATGTATATAATACTACTCCCTTAAAAGCCTCTAGTGATTTCCATTTGTACTTGGCATATGTCCACAGGCTATAACCTGGCACAATGCATAAAAGATCACCCTTTGTCCTCTAGCAACCTCTTATCCTATATTGTTGCTTGTTTTGACAATATTCCAGCCCTGCTGTTTCCTAAAAGAAACCAAGACCAACCTCATCTCAGCACATTTGGCCTTGAAATATGTTTTTTCCCAGAATAATCCACCTGACTGAGCTTCTCTTATCATTAAGAACGTAGAGTATATTTCACTGCTCCTAAGAATTCTTCTCTGACAACACTTTCTGAAGTCCTTGCTCTGTGTCCTCTGATTCATTTGGACTTACTTAGATCATAAATGTTTTATTATCTGGGAGAAGCAGCTGGCTGTAATAGCAATGATACTGCTGTGCACTACAGTATATGCTCTGATAAGAGAAACTTGTACTATATTCTTTGAGCCACTCAGGGTTAATAATAACTAGCAAGTAATAAACATTTAAATGTTAGTGAAATGAATGAAGTACGAGTGTGTGCTATTCTTTATTGTTTTGCCACGCAAAGTCTCATTAGAAGAGAAGATCAACTGAATAATAGCGGACGTGGGGTAGTATTTGACTTCATGGGCTCCGACGTTTCTTTTTGCAGAAATAAGAGCTTTCACCTTTTTGTATAGTCAGTGTGATTCTCTGTCACTTGTAGTACCAAGAGTTTAATAATATTTTTTTTTTTACCTCAGAATACATGTTTGAATGGAGATACACAGTTATAGAGGCAGAAATAACTTTCTGATTGTAGTGAGAACAGCATGGAGTAGAATTCCTACAGCTACCTTGTGCCTGGCAATGCCGTACCTTCTCAGTGTCTGTTATTTACTTATGGTGGTTTGTCAGATTTAGTTTCTGCTGCGATGAACTGTGGGACTATTATGCAAGGGAAATGTAACACCAAGAAATAGAAGGACTTTGAAATGTACATTTTATTAGTATTGAAAATAGCTGCTATGCTTTGTAATAAAGCACTAGGACTCTTCTTTAGCTATAACTTTGTACACTTCGGCCAGTGTGTCCTCTCTCTCTCTCTCTCTCTCTCTCTCTCTCTCTCTCTCTCTCTCTTTTAATTAATACCATCCTGATTTCCAGTTGTACAAGCTTAACATTTTAAACTCCACATCATTGAGATCATTCAATATTTGGCTGTTCCTGGATTAGCTAAACAAGACGATTTTACATAGTCTCACCTCAACGATGTGATGATATTTGAAGCAATGGTTATTTAAAAAGTTCTGTTGGATCATTGAACAATGTATGCATGTGTTGAAATACAACTTTATGCCGTATAAATAAAAGTCATTATCATTGTCAATTAAGCATAGAATTATAAAAGGGTCATTACAAAACAGTTCAATTAGAAGAGGTATTTAAGGACAAGAACAGTTGAGGTGAAGTAGCAGGTGGACTGTTGACTTTTGTCGTGGATGTACCAAAGGCTGTGACAGATGCATTTTTGTGAGCACAGCAGAGGAATCTGTGAAGAAATGAAGCAGCCAACAGGGGAGAGTGTGACAATGGCCTTGCCAGTGTGCCAGAAGCATCATAGTTAAAAATAAAATAATAAGAAAAGACAAGTAAGTAAATGCATTTTTAAGTTTATTCTTCCCTGATAGTATTTTATATCACATTGACAATTTAAAGCATCCTTTTACAAGGTATTTTATTTGTCTTTAAATAGCCACCGCATGTATCGATAGATAGATTTATGATATGTAAATAATAAATTTTTTAATTTTTCATTTCTAATAATTTATATTGCACAGTCCAAGTCAGCTTTCTGTGGCCTTTCTTAAAGGTTTCATTTCCTTGACCTTAGTATATTTCACTAAAGTCTATGCTTTGTCAGTTTATCATTGGCACTGATGATTTCTGTTCCTCAGGAGAGGATTTAATATAAGCAGATTCCACACCTAACAGAGACACTTTCAGTGCACCGGGTCATTATGATTTGGGGCATTGTTGTTCCCACTGGGACCTCATCACAACCTAAAGTAAAAGAAGCATTAAAGGGCTATAAATAGCTTTTGATGAACTGAGATTATTTTAATACAGAAAAGTTCTATATGAAAAGAAAATATTTCCTTCATTGTACATTTGCGAAACAATGATTTTTTTCTTATTTTTGTACCTTTATATTTTATTGAGTTTAATAACTACTAAGTAGTTGGAGCTTCCTAAAGATAATAATATTGTTTTGAGATTATTTGCTTCACTTGTATGTGTATTGTTCCCTATAACACGATAGCATGTCTCTTTCTATAATTTTAGCATGAGGGCTGGCCAAATAGCTCAGCAGATAAAAGGGACAGCAAGCAGCCACAGGGGCCAAGGGTTTGATCCCAGAGCCTGCTTTAGCAGCCCTGCTACCAGGGTGCGCTGAGAAGGCAATTGAGACTGGGTGTGGTGGCTTGTGCCTATAATCCCAGCAATTGGGAGGCTGTAAACAGGAGGATCACTAGGAGTCCGATCTAATAGTAAGACCCTGAACACCCTGTAGACCCTCTCCTAAAATACAGAAAAAATAAACAAAAAAATAAGTAAATTTATTATTGCACCATGGAAGATTATTATCAGTGTTAATAACAAGTGTTTGTGGCTCATAATACATAGTTGCTTCTGTTCATTCACCTGATTCCAACAGTATCTCAAATATTACCATCATAACTTTATAAGTAAAGGAAATAAAGGTCAAGATTAAAGGAAACTGTCACAAACCATTGAGTTAAAAAAAAAAATGTTGACTTGAAGCTAAACCTACAGGATCCCAAAGTTGACATTGCTATTCCAAACAATTAAAAAATCTTATGTTCTCATGGAGTCAAGCAACACAAGTGACCAAAAAGAGAGATGTGTGTATCAGTTCTTCCACTCTAGAAAAAGACAGTGTTGCTTTGCATTGAGGTGTGTCATGCACTATCCATGTAGTACTTTAATTCTGTTGCCCTAGTCACAAATAATAGTCTCCAAAGAGACTCAATGTATTTATGTCTTTAATCTCATTTTAAAGATTATTATGATTGTCAATGATGGTAGCTGCAGGTGTAATACCCAAAAGTGAGTGTTTCCTCTCATTAGTCACTGACAATGTGGAGTACGCTACACTTAGCTCATAGACGGACAGCTGATACATAGGAAGCAAGGGGGCAACCTTACTTAATCACGAGGCCTCAAACCTCTAGGCCAACTCTCAGTACAGAGCAACTTTCTTTGGTTCATACAAGTCTTCCAGGAAAACTAAATGTTTTAAAGAGATTGTTTGACCAAAATGTTGACTGCTTACTACGTCTCACTTCTGTGCTGCTTGCTAGCCAGTGAACCTCAGGGGATCATAGAGGGCTCAATGGATCATGTGACCTGCGATTTTGACATGTAACTACATTACTCCTGCAAATGAGAGACCTTTTTCATTTAAGTTTCTTCTTTTTCCCCATTATCTTGGCCTACCAGGTGACTGTAAAAGCCAATTCTTGAGGTGGCAAAAATTCGTTAAAATAGTCTTGCTTTAAATCTTTATCTGATTTTGTCTTGAAGCGATGGGAAACAGAATTTTTCTGCAGTTTTACCCTGCCAAGCCCACACAGTAGAGCCCTGAACATTTATAAGGGTGACAATAGTTTTCAGGTGTTTGGTGGATGCAATTCGGTTTGTTTAATAGTGTAAGAGTTTGGGAAGTATTCATTAGACTGAGCCATCCTGATTGACTAATCTAGTTGATTAGGCACCTTGATGCCTTCCCTTAAAAAGCAGAATATTGGCTATTTGGTTTGGTGATCATGTAGCATCTATTAAACATTCCCTTGATCACAATTCTTTTTTCAATATTTATTTATCTATCTATCGATCGATCGATCGATCGATAGATAGAGAGTAGCTCACTAAGTAGCTGGGTCTGAAAGTGATCTTTCTGTTTTCAGCGTCCTCAGCACTGGAATTACAGTTGTACGCCACCACGTCCAGACGGGATCACCGGCTCAGCATGCCCTGGGGTGTGCTGGCACAGCTTGTGGTACTGGGGATCCAACCCTGGTCCCTGTGCTTGCCTAAGCAGATGCTTATTCCACTGAGCTATCTTGCTGGCCTTATTTTTATTTTTTAAAGAATACAAAGGGCTGTCCAAATAGCTCAGCAGATTAAAGTGCCTGCAAGCAGGCAAAGGGGCTGGGGTTGATCCCCAGGCCTGCTGTGCTGGCCTTGCCCTGGGGTGCGCTATGAGGGCAATGGAGACTGGGCTTGGAGGTGCACACTTGTAATCCCAGCTCTTGGGAGGTTGTCAACAAGTGGATTACTATGAGTCTGTTCTAGTAGTGATACCCTGAACACCATTTAAAGTGATATCAAATTTCACTAAATAAATTGAAAGGAATTCAAAAATTGTTGCTGTATTAAATGATGTTATCTTCAAATTAGTTGTTCAGGATACCAGATATAAACATGCAAATTTATTTAAAGAAAAAAAAACATGACAATAACAAAAAAGTTGTGAGAAATTAAAACAAAACAAAATATTAATTGCTCCTTTCAAAAGACCAACAGAAATGAACAATACAATTATCCAAACTATTCTGCATATATACTTAAGTATATCTTTTTCCTTGAGCACAATTGTGAGGGATACTTACACTTGAAAGACTAAGACAGAGATAAATCCTCCAAAAAATGACTAAGAGATTTTACTACTAAAATTTGGTTCATGGATTAGTGATATAGATCCATAACTTAATTTCCCTAAGTTGTAATTTTTCTCTTACTGAAAATAAATTACATTTATTTCCCAGTATTTTGGTGATGCAAACACAAAAACAACACTCCTAGGAGAGCATATCGATTATCACTTCCCCATCTTAAGTAGCAGAGCTTGCTAACACAAATCTGTGTTTCACTGCATCACATTGCATTTTTTTTTTTTTTTTTTTTGTGAAACTGGGTATTGAAATCAGACCCTGGTGCTTGCCAGGCAAGCATTTATTCTATTGAGCCATCTCCCAGGTCTCACATGCATTTTAAGTTAGAAATCTTAGTTTTCAATTCATCCTCAAACTTGCTGTTCATATAATCTTACAGCAGAGTTTACTAAAATATTCTTTCCTTTTTTTCTAATGGTTTCTTCATTTTTCACAAAAATAATGTACTTAAAGCAAAATAAGTCAAAATTAAACAAAAATAAAAGCACTGTATATTAAGGTGAGTTCTTGGAAGTCTCATTTCGCAGCTACTAACTGAATTGTATGGTCCAGAACATAATCATGTGCTTCTGAGTAATCAAGTAAGAGAAAGGACATATAAGCTAGTGGATCCAATGTGTAGAAAATTTTGTAAGAAATAAAATACAATATAATTTTCAACTTTTGTGAAAAACAAAAATATTCTTCTATACATTTATTGTTAAGATTTCATAACAAAAACAAAAAAGTATGAAGTGTTTGAACTTGAGACCTACTGAAGAGAAATCATGTCTCCTAGTAGAAAGAGATGTAAAGATAAGTTTTCATGAAAAGAACATGAATTATGCTCTCCCCTTCATTCGGTATAATGTGGCTGATATATGTGGAAGATAAGCCATCCTTCCTTTTACTGTGAAGCAACTCCAGTGAGGAAAATTACAAACACATTACAGAGAAGCTGATTCCAGGTTCATTAGGTTATAGAACCGATGATTGAATACACCCATGCAGAATTCCTGGTGTGAGGAAAACAATGCTCCTTTTGAGGTGTCAGCTCTAGAAGGCAAAACTTTCCTAATGGTGACAGTAAATCACTGGGTTTGAAATGAACATATAGTCGTAGAAAGCTGTATCAGTCTTTAGGATGTGTTTTATGTTTTTGTCCATACTCTTCTGTTCCTTCATATCTCACAACAAGGTTGTTCATCTCTCCTCTTTATTGATCACTCCAAAATAGCCAGACAAAAATGAAAACTGATAGGATTTCTTATGGATTGCATCCTAAAGATTATAACAAAAAGAATCTTCAAAGTTAGCTGAGTACCACAGAAAACTATTGAATAAGATAGGATATTGACAGAATCCTACAGTCTGATAGAGGCAAGGATTTGTGGGTGTCTCAAATTCAGTTAAGCATGAAATGTCCTAAGAAGACAGAAAGGATGACAGAGGGTAAGAGGGAGACAGAGAGAAGAAGATGGGCTGCATGAGACAGATGAGTTCTTGGGCCTTTATCTAAAGCAACAGAATCTTTGGTAGCAGGAAAGAGATGACAAGAAGTATGACAAAAGGTGCAACTCTTTGTATAAATATTTCCAACTGGGACAGTGTTTTGCAAGGTCAGTTCAGACATGCAAGGAAAGAGGTCCAAATAAAGAAACTGGCCTCCTTTGAACTTATAAGGATCAAATCAGTGAGCGGCACAATCAGCATCACCGCCCTATTTCCTGGGCACCCATTCCTGATTCATTCCATGTAGCGCAGGCCTGCAGAGTTCCTTAGGGATCTTCTTCTTTTCCTGGTTTCTTGTATCTTTGACAAAAGAAAGCTGAATGTTTGGAAACTTCTTTGCTTATCTCTCAGGTATGTCTCACGTGCACAAATTGATACATATTTGTATTCATTCTTGGATAGCAAGGGGCATGAGGATTTCAGAAAAAGAAAGTGGTATGAACCACTGTAAAGTGGTGATATTCTTGATTCCTTTTTAGCAAGAAGTTTCAGAAAATGATCTAAATTTAGAAAGCTTGAGAATAATACAGTTAGGTGAACAATAGTCTGAATTCCTTCAACACCTACATGTGTTGTTACTAGTGTGTAGTTATTGAATAACCACAGACCTCTGTGTCCACCAGTGGTTTCTCTTGATTCAGGTGATAGACATGTATAGTGGAAGGCGATCTCTAGAACCGCTGATTCGGGACAGGCAGGTCCTTCTGCAGAGAGTCTGCAGTGGTTGAACTTTGCCTACTGTTTTCTTTTGTTTTGCTTTTTGATAAAGAAAAGTGAGCTGACCAATGAAAAAGGTTCTGTATGGAGAGGTGGTCATAAACTAACCACGGAGAAAAGCTGGGAACTTTGAACCCAATCATGCATGCATATGTCAAAACTAAAAAAAAAAAAAAAAAAACAAATCAAAAAGTAAGCATAAATCTGTAGGGACAAGGAACAGAACAGGAAATATGACAAAATGAAAGAAACCAGAACAAAGGAAATCTTCATGGGCCACATTCTGTTGGCAGCCCAGCTAGTCTTGTATTCATGTCTTATCTGCAATATACTCTCACTTCGAAACCTCTTCCCTACTTACAGGTTTAGAAGGGGCTGGATGAGTTACTCTGTTCGTGTCACCAAGAACCAAGAAAGGCCAGGTGACCAACTAACTGTGGTTGGAAATATTTAAACAAAATATGGTGCCTGCCCATACTGAACATATAGAGAAATTTTAAAATTATTCTTTCCTAAACAAAATATTATGCAACATTCATGCTGACTTAGGTACAAACAATCTAGAGGTGTTGTAACTATGTTAGAGAATGAAATTGTGTAGGTTGTATGTAAGGAAGATGGCTTTTTAGATAAGGAATTTCGGGGCTGGGGAAATGGCTCAGTGGACTAAGCGCTTCCCTGGCAAGTGCAAGGACCTGAGTTCAATCTCCGGTTCCATCAAACAAACAAATGAAAAAAGAAAAAGCGGTTGTTAGATAAGGAATTTTTAAATCTGCCAATTTTGGTATCTGCAGGGTATGTTGCCATAAATTTATTGCAACTGAGACTGTGCGTGGGGGCTTGTGCCTGTAATCCCAGCTCTTGGGAGGTTGTTAGCGGGCGGATCACTACGAGTTTGATCTAGTAGTGAGACCCTGAACACCCTGTAGAACCTTCCCTAAAAAGACTAAATAAATAAATACATAAATAAATAAATAAATAAATATTAAAACCCAGATCTGAAATCCAAAACAGCCTATGAAAATGGTGGGGAACGTTTTAGAGATTTAAATGGTAAGGACCAGCTGGCTGTGGCTCTTGTGCTGAAGGTTTGCTATCACTGTCCTTTCTATTCTTTACTTAATATTCTTACACAGCTAAAACACTCTCCTGGTTGGCAAGAGGAAGGTCCTGAGTTCCATCTCCGGTACTGCAGAACAAAGCCAAACCAAACAACAAACAAACAAAATAAAACCCTAACAGATTCTTAGGTATCAGAACTACATTTGAAGCTAGTTTTGTTCACATAGAAGATTTTTACCATAGTATCTTAATGTTTCAACTGAGCTTACTAAATGAGAGAAAGAATAAAGTTATTGTTATGCAGCACTATTAATATATGTAAAAGTTTCCCTTGATTTAATAGCTGTCTTATGTGTTTTAAAGCTTTTGGCCTATTAGGCTGGTTGCTAATCTGTATGTATGATAATTTTATGAGAATATATAAGATAAATAAATGAATCTAATTGTGGCAAAATAAAAAAAGGAGTGATAAAAGGGGATGACATGAATTGAGATGCGTTATGCACATGAGCCGATTCCCTACAATGAATGTACTCATTGCGTACTGCAAACAGGTACTTGTAAGAAATAAAAATTAGAAAAATGGAATAAGTGGAACCTAGTAAAAGCAGCAATCCCACGTTGCTATTGTTTTGCAGTCTCCAGTTCCTCTTCTTGTGCTCGTTTTGCCCTTAGTTGCAGCCCAGTCTTCCCAACAGAATAGGATTCATACCAGAAAGAGGAAGGTGTGAAACCACAGCATTCCTTATAGTGCTCATTCCAACTTGTTTCCAATGAAAATGATCAAATATGATTTTCATGAGAAATAAATATGCCAGAGGCAGTAAGAAGACAGGACAATGAATTAAGAGAAATGCTTTCCTAAGTTACATTCTGTCAGTGTTCTATAGTTGTCAGACCCACTATTCCTGCAGAATTATTACAAGGACAAATTTTCTTTTCCAAAATCAGACAAACAGTGTGTATTCTGGACAGATCTAAGAGAGGGAGTGACTTGTCCAAGGCCTCCAAGGGTACCTCTTTCTCTGGTTTTAGATGATAAAACAGCTCCCAGATGGTGTCCAGGCTTGTGTTCTTCTTATTCTTATAAAATTCTTTCCATGATATCAAAAGCTCAAAAAAAAAAATTAAATCAGACCAGATCATTTTGCTTCTCAAAATCTTCCATTGATTTTTCCATTATTCTTAAATTGAATTTGTACTCCTTGCCTGTCCTACAATGTAGACAATTTGGGCCTTAGCACTTTCACTGGCCTCCTCTCCATTGCCTTACCTGATTTTTTATGCCTCAGAATGTGGACTTACTCTCTTAGAACACACATACGTGGTGCTATCTCAGACTGCTCTACTCTGTGTTCTTGAGGGATAGAAGTGCTTTCTGACCCGTAACTGCTTCTTCACGTTCTAATCTTTTCTTCCAAGTTCTTGTCAATGAAACTCTGTGACTGTTCAACACAAATCTGTCTTTTTATTCTTTTCAATTTTGATGAGAAATATCTTTAAATTTTCCATTATCTAATTATAAGTGTACAGCTAGTAGTGTTAAGAGTACTGGCAATGTTATGCAGCAGAGCTACTTGAAAACTCCTTTTATAAAGTTGAAGTTGTATGTCCATAGAACAATAACTTCTGTCCTTATGTCCTTACCCTCTGGCAATCCCTATGGTATGTTCTGAGTTCAGTGGCTCAAGATACTTCTTATGAGTGGAAACATGCAGAATATTTCTTCTATGACTATCTTATTTCAATTAACATACTGTTATCCAAGTCCATTCATAGTCTAGATATGTTAACATGTCTCTCTTTTTACGGTTACCACTCCATTTATTTTTATATCTCATTTAATCTTTACCCATCATTCACCTTAAAGTATATTTTGTTTGCTTTTACCTTTAAATTGCTTTGAAAAATGCGGCTGTGATTATAGTTGTATTAGTATCTATTTGAGGCTGTCCTTTAAATTATTTTGGATAAATATTCATGCTACGATTTGGATATGCTCTAATTGTACACTCATCAAAGTTTTACACACTAAAGGCTGTACCTCTAAATCAGTCTTATTGGAAGAGAAATTTCTTAAAGAGAGGACAAAGCAGCAGCTTCTTAAGTTATTGGCAGTATGACCTTAGAAGGTTGTTCTTGAGGGAAATCCTGATAAATTATAGCAGAAAGGGTCGTTATGGAAGCCCAAGGTTGGTCCCATCCTACCCTTTCTCTTAACTTTCTGGAAAAAGATGTGAGTAATCTCTCTTGAAACAGCTCCCAGCGTTGCCACTGATATTTCACCTTGGGGTGCTTGGCAGAACTGGCTAATACCCGTGCTATGGCCTTGACTCTCTAGCATGGAGAAAGGGATACCGCTTGCTTCATAAGAAGCCCATGTCAGTTTTCAGCATGACAACCAGATAACAATAAGTATAACTCAGAAGTAAAATGCTGAAGCAATAGCAATTTTACTGAAGTCATTTGAGAAATCATTATAATGTTTTCTATAGAAGTTAATAGGGTCCGGGGAGATGGCTCAGTGGAATAAGCCCTTTCCTAGCAAGCACAAGGGCCTGAGTTCTATCCCCAGTTCTGGAAAAAAAAAAAGTTAATAGAATTCTCAATTGTTTGTTGTTTAATAGAATTCTCAATTTAGAAAATTTTCCAGTATCACTATTTCCTTGTAGCATTCACTATGTTTTGTTTTTGTTCATTTATAGTAGCTATTAGAGCAAGGTGATACCTAATTTTTGTTGTCATGTCCATCTCATTGATGACAGATGCTGAGCATCTTTTAATATGTGCTGTTCATTTTTATATGTTTTAGAGAAGTATTCATTCATGTTCATTGCTCATTTTGTGAAAAATTTTGATTTGGCACACTTAGTATTTAATTATAAAAGTATACTTTACTATTTCTTATTTCATATATTTTTACCTCCTGTGGAAAATAGGACACAGTTTGCTTAATTTTTGTAGCAAATCAGACACTCTCCTTTATATGTGACTTTTTCCTATATTGAAAAGAAATAATACATAACATAACTTTATTTTTCAAGTTGTGAATTTGGTGATATTTCTTCATTAGCTTTATGTTAAAGTGAACTTTCTGACGTCATCTCACCTCAGGAATGACTGACCTTAATTGTGGTTGTTGCCCAGAACAGAAAAGTGCTGGATGGCAGCATCCCAGGATGGCTTTAGCTTCAGAGGACTTCCTTACCTCTGCTCATGACTCTCTAAGGATAAACCCCATCAAAAGACTGATGGAAGTGTCTATATAAATGCTAGGTCATTTTAGCCTGCTGAAATTTAAGCTGAATAAATTATTTTAGTTTCTGAGCTTTCCCGTGAGGTGTGTTGTTTGTGGTAACAAGGCCAATATGAGACCTCAACTACTTGTATTTCTGGGTCCTACTTCCAGCTTTTCCTTTCTACAGGATTTCATCCACATCGATTTCAGGCACTGATTAATTTTCATGGAGATAACTCCACATATGACAAGTAGCAAGAATTACACACGTTGCTTTCAAATCCATTTTCATAAAAAAATTAATATATGTTTCCAAAACATAACATTCTTTGTGTGGAGCTGATACATGTTGTACTATATCTGGACTTTTTCAAATTTTCTTTCCTTTCGCTTTATTTTCCTTTACTCCATAGTTGAATCCCTTTGCCAGTTTGAAAAAAGATCTATCTGCTGGTTTCTCATTATCTATCTTGAATTTTGCTCCATATTTGTAATTTGGGTTTTATTTATGTAAGAGAAACCTTTCTCTCCTGTTCATAATCCTTTTATACTCTTGCTATTCAGAACATGTATGATTTAAATTTAGTCAAGTACTATGAAGAATATGGACATATTCATTTCTTCATTTACCTTTTGTATAGTTATAAAAGAATACAATTTTGTTGAAGTTAAAATGTTATGTTTTATGTATTGAGTACTTCTTATGCGCCAGGTTTTATTATAGTTATTCTTTGTCACCCAATATATTCCATATTCCTCAAAATAGTTGGAGAAAGATGTATATCACATTTAGGTTAACTTGAACAAAAAGAAAGTATCAGAACCTACATTTGAGACCAGGTATTATGGCCTCAGAATCTCTATTCTTAGTTTAAATTTGAGTATGTTTAATGCAGAAATTTTCATGTCTGAGCTGGATGAACACACCTCAGATTCACAAAGAAAACTTATTCAAGAACAGATTTCTGGGCCCAATTTCCAGAATTATTTAACCTGTGAACTGAGGACTAGGTAGGAAATTACACTTCTGAAAATTCCCAGATGCAGCCTATTTTGGGATACTTTTAGAGCCACTAGTTTAAATAGTAACACAAACACCATTTCATTTTTGTCTAGCTGTGATGTAGCCAGATCAATTACATAAGAATATACATCATTTCTTTATATGGCCTCAGGCAGAAGAAAATATATAGATTTATTGATTTATTTTTTTGACTTGCTTAGGGCATTACAAATAGTATCATCCTATGTGAAAAATAGAGTTGCATCTACATTAACAATCAATGCATTTTTATTTCTATTCAATTTTTGAAAGTATTTTTTATAATGATTCAATATCTTTAAGGACTTAAGAAATGAAATGTTCATGATGGTGGGAATCTTTTAGCATTGCATAATTTTTTGTTGCACAAAACAGGTATTTAAACAGCATATAATTAATGAAGATGAAGTGGGAAAAAGAAGTAGAAAGAAGATAACCAAAAATGAAACAGGCAATTTAACTCCAGGTTGAATATTCAGTTAGTTGTGCTATAAGAACATTTAAATTTATTCCATTGGCTTTGTCATTTATATATAGAAGCTTATAATTTTGATCTTATCCCCTCCAAAAATTGCTTTACTTATTTGGCATATGTTTTTGATTCCATATCTGAGGAACCATTGCCATTGCGATGCTTACTATTATAAAATGTTCCCTTTTCCTGAAACATTATTATAGTTCTAGTTACTGCACTTAAATTCTTACTTGTGTTTCTGCTTTATAATTTATATTTTTGATCGGCACCTAATTATCCACATTTATGCATTATCATGTGACATTCAGATTCCCATTTACATTGTATAATGATCAAATCAAGGTTGTTGATATAGCTATCATTTTTAAAATTTTACCATTTCTCTATTTTTAGTTGAGATAGGGTCTCATTATGCAGTTCGGGCTAACCTTGAATTTATCATATAGCACTGGATGGATTTACGGCTAATGGTGATATTCCTGCCTCAGTCTCCTGATTGCTAGGCTTATATACATTCATCCACCACCTCTAGATTTTTACCATATATTTATAAATAAAATATTTAAAATTCTTGATTGTAGGTACTTTGAAATATGCACTATATTTTAGTTAATTTTCTTCAGTCTACTATGCAACAGAACACCAGAACTTAACCTTACCCAACTTTATTACACCCATCAGACAATCTCTTCCTATTCATCTTGCTTACAGTATAAAGCCTTTAGTAAGCAATATTCCACTTTCCTTACCAATGAAATCAACTTTTTGTTGTTTCGCCATATAAAGGAGATCATGTGATATTATTCTTCATGTGTCTTGCTAATTTCACTTAACATAAGGTCCTCCAGTTCTATGCATGCAGTCCCAAAAGGCAGGATTTTTCATGGCTGTATAGTATTCCAGTGTGTATATCTAATCTGTATTGAGTGCATACCATGGGAATTGTGAATACTAATTCAATAATGACTCTTTGACATACTGATTTCAATGACTTGGGATGTATACCAAGTGGGAGGATTGTGGATAATACAATAGCTTTATTCTTAATTTTTAGGGAAATTTCACAGTTTTCAAAAATGACTACAACAATTTATATTCTCAGCAACTCTGAATTAATAGATAGGTAGATAGAAAGATAGATAGATAGATAGATAGATAGATAGATAGATAGATAGACAGACAGACAGACAGATAGATAGATAGATAGATATGTACATATGATTTCAGGACAGGGTGTACAGGGTCTTACTACGTAGTTTGGACTTATCGTAGTTCTCCTATTTTCAGCCTCCCAAGTGCTGGGATTACAGGGATGTGTCACCACGCCCAGTCACAATCACTGTTTCAGCACCGGGGCCCGCACAGCAGATCAGGAATTCAATCCCAGCCACTGCACTCTGCCTAAGCAGGCACTATAGTCCTCTGAGTTATTTGGCTGGTCCTTGAATTAATGTTTTTTGTACTGTAGAATAAGGATGTAACTTCATTCTTTGTTATAAATATCCATTTTTACCAACATTTTTAAGAAGATTGTATTTCCTCAGGTTAAAAGTATTTATTACACAGCATCTCAAGCATTTGCTATTAGTTGATTTCTTTATGACAGCAATTCTTTCATGGTTGAGATGGTATCTCAATGGTCTTTTAATTTGAATTTCTCAAAGGACCGGTGCTGTGTAACATTTTTTTTTGTATTTATTTGCTATATGCATTTCTTCCTCTGAGATACATGCATTCATCTCAGACACCCAATTTTGGGTAGGGTCCTTGAACTTTGGGGGCCTGTTATTTTTTTCTCTTTTTTTTAGTCCTTTATTTATTCTAGATAGAAATCCTTTGTTTGAGTGTTTTTTTAAATAATTTTATTGAGAAACAAATAGCAATGAGACAGTTTCAAAACTGATTACTACCACAATTTCAATAATTAATACATTACACATTGTTGTCTTAGTAGTTGTTCATTGTACAAGATGCAGACATGATATCCTGTCCACAAACACTATTAGAACAAATCCTTCTAGTTATTCAATTAAGAGAGTGTAGCTGTATATCTATCCTAACTATTTTGAATATACAGATACAAAATGGTCCTTCAATTATATTCCCCATTTTTGCTTAGTTTTGTCAGAGAAGGGTATTCCATTGTCGTTTATATATTGTAGGTGCGTGAATTCAGCAAAATATTACAATACAGTCCAGTAGTCCATAACAGTAATGGGTTTTCCATAAGACTAGTAATGTCCAAAGTTGTTGACTTGAGCCTTTCACAGCTCAACCTATTAATATGGCTTTACTTTTATACTTTGTTTTTATACTTTTCTGCTGGATGGTTAAGACCAAGATAGAGCAAGACCTACAAAAATAAGTGTAACTTTTGTATCTGATAAGGTCAGTCAAATCCCCTCAGAATTTATCCTGAAGCCCTGTACTGCACTTTGGAGATCCTTTGTCAGTGTCAGCCATGTGGATGAGTCACGGCCATTGCCTGACCAATTTGCTCTCTTTGAAATCCTGAGAGAATGTTTTTTCTCCATGTGACTCTCCTTAGCCCCATTCTACATCATCAATCACTTTTCTGTTTGGCTCCATAATCTCCTTGATCAGAAAATTTGGGACACAACTGAGTTACATGACGTTACAGTACAAGTTCTCTTATGTCCTGAGTCTTAATTGACCTTGGAAGGCTAGGGCCAAAATGTTGGCTTTCCTTGCAGCCCTTCTTTTTCTCTAATTTTTGGCTTGCAAGCTTAGGTTGTTAACCCTTTAGAAGAGAAGCTTATTGTTATTACCCTACGACATAGGCAGTTGAGCTTAACCTCACTATCTGTCTGGATATCAAACATGTTAGGCATATCATGGAACAGTTATTTTCCATCAAGTATTTATATGTTAAACTTTAAGTCCCTACAGAATATGAAGAAAAAAAAAGAATTAAAACAAATTTTAAAATATGAATGAGTAGTTACACTTTTACACAGAAACAGGAGACAACAAAAAAAATGTCAAAGGACTGTCCTGCCACAATGCTGTATATGGTTAGATATCTAAATTTTTGGGTAAAAATTTGAGTGATATTTGCTTAAGATTTTTTTCCATT
>NW_004524587.1:21815359-21826564 GCF_000260255.1 Octodon degus
CTCTAATTTTTGGCTTGCAAGCTTAGGTTGTTAACCCTTTAGAAGAGAAGCTTATTGTTATTACCCTACGACATAGGCAGTTGAGCTTAACCTCAATATCTGTCTGGATATCAAACATGTTAGGCATATCATGGAACAGGTATTTTCCATCAAGTATTGATATGTTAAACTTTAAGTCCCTACAGAATATGAAGCAAAAAAAGAATTAAAACAAATTTTAAAATATGAATGAGTAGTTACACTTTTACACAGAAACAGGAGACAACAAAAAGAATGTCAAAGGACTGTCCTGCCACAATGCTGTATATGGTTAGATATCTAAATTTTTGGGTAAAAATTTGAGTGATATTTGGTTAAGATTTTTTTTCCATTTTGTGTTTTTTTTTTCTTTTTACTCTCTTTTTTTAAAAATACATAAACTTCTCATTAAGATGAGATTCCAGTTGTTGATTCTTACAAGTACTTCATGTGAGGATGGTTTTTGTTCAAGCACTCTCCGCCTCACCTGTGTCTTCAAGATTTTCACCTTATTTGTCTTCCAATAAATTTGATGTTCCTGTTTTAATGTTTAGATCTTTAATCCACTTTTGCTTTAGTTTACTGTATGTTGATTGACCTTGATTTACTCTTAGTTTCAGCCCTTGGAGGGCCAGTTTTTACAACATCATTTGTTAAGGAGGCTATTTGTCTTCTAGTGAACATATTTGGCCACTTTCTCAAAGGTAAGTTAGCTGAGTGAATTTGTAGTTTTATCTTCATCTTCTAATATGTTCCATTGATCCTCAGGTCTGTATTTTTGCCAGTATTGTGCTGATTTTATCAGTGTAGCTTTGTAGTATAATTTCAAGTCTGGTATTATAATGCCTCATGACTTGCCTTTGTTGGCCTTTGCTATTCTAGATATTTTCTGATTCCAAATAAATTTTAGAAATGATTTTTCTGGATCTGTGAGTTATGTTGGTGGCATATTGATAGGGATTGCATTAAATCTGTCTAACAATTTTGGGAGTATGGCCATTTTTTAAACTGTTTTTTCATATTTACTTTTTTTATAAGTACAAATATTTTTGTTTAAGTCAATAGAAAATGGAAATATACTTTTTAAAGTTTCTAATACTAGAAGATATCATACAATGTCTTTTTAAATAAATTGTAAGTCAAAGATATAGTATAAATCTTAGAACAAAAATTAAGATTAAGCAATTCTGAAATTTAATTCTGAAAAAATTCAGAAATTTAAATGTTTCAAAACAATTGAACTAAGAAAAAGTTTTCATGATAGCAAAGAAGTACTATAGTAAAATGTAAGATAAATACTGGAATGGCAAAGAAATGACCAGCACTTCTAACAGTTTGAGGATAGGATATCACACAAAGTTCTAGTGTGTTGTGGACATGCATAATGACCATAACAGTTACTGGTGGCTAGGCATCACTTGTGGTACTGAGCTACAGCTATTTCTTTGAAATCCACTCTGTAGACTCAGGTGCAATCATGACCCATAGGGTGGAAGAGAAGTCCATTTGTTGAGTGTACTGATGGAAATATTCTGCTGCTGAACACAAAGGAATAACTGAAAGACTACTAGTATGGCTATTTTTACAATGTTGGTTCTTCCTATCCAGGAGCAAGGAATATCTTTCCATTTTCTGAAATCCTCAGTTTAAAGGTTTTACTGTAATTATGAAAAATTTTGTGAAAGTATATGCATGATTTGTTCTGTGCTCTTCGTTATTCTTCACTGGTTTTAATGACCATGACCACAATTTAAAATTATGTTATCCTGCCTTGAAATTAGGATTATTATCTTTACAATAGCTATTATTTTCTTATTTGTAAAGCATTCTTTTAGTAATAAATCTTTTGAAAATGTATAATTCATGGCTAATTTCAACTAAGAATGATAATTGATATTTTTGCTTTATATTATTAATTTCCTTACATACTATGATTCAAATTATGAGTATACACCTTATGTTCTAACTATCTGTAATATAATCATATATGGTACAAGTAAAATTATTCTATATTATACTTTAATATATTGTACTAAGTATGCTATTTGCTCTTTTTTATACTTCATGTTTTACAATTTTCAGTATTTTTTCACATGTGTGGTTTTTAATAATTTCTCAGTGTTAAAAGTTTAATTTTATTAAACTTTTAGTATGAATTTCTCTTGAAGATCAGTATGAATTTCTCTTGAAGATCCCCACTGCAGTGAGTGTGAAAATAAAAACCAATGTACATCAATACTGAATGAAATTTCAGATTTTTAAACTGAATATTAATTTTCTAGTAAGAGAATTAGAATATTCTGGTCCAGGTTTACGAATATTCTGTAAGCTTCTAATGCATGATTCCAACAGGTTTTGTAGCAGCAGTGTACTAACTTCACTTCCACTAATAGAGTGTAAAGGAAACAGCAAGGAGCGAGGAGTAGGAGTGTTACATGAAAAATAAAAATAAACAGTTACTAATCATAGAGCTGTCCAAATGTCTTCCTATCTCAACCTGGTTCACTGGACTATTTGCATTTTGCTCTCTGTAACTTGCCATCATCATCTGTGGTAACTGGAGAAATACATTCCTAAAAGACCTGGAAATTATTCATCAGTCTTGCCAGCTGTTTGGTCACAAATAGCTGAAGTTTCACAACGGCTAAATTCAGTCACATCTTCACCTGGCAGCATGCAGTAATGTTGCCAAGTTTCTTAGTGCAATACGTAGTTTATCATCTCAGAACAAGTAACCCCAAATGGAGACTGATTCTGAACTAATATTTATTTATTTTTCTTTATTTATTTATTTTTATTTTACTGGGGATCAAACTCAGGACCTGGCACTTGCCAGTCAGGCACTTAGGCCACTGAGCTGTCTCCCCAATCCTGAAGTAACTTTTACAACAAACAGAACACACAGGATTATTACTAAATTTCTTCAGCAATTTAGAATTTGCATTTTTTTTGAAAAAAAAAAAAACTCTGTAATGGACCAGCAAGATAGCTCTGTGGATTAAGCACCTGCTTAGACAAATGCAGAGACTGGTTTGATCCCTAGCACCACATACATTGCTGGCTCCACTGAGCTGTCCACCAAGACCATGGCTGGGGATGCAGCCCTATAATCCCAGTGCTAGGAGGATCACTACATGTCTGAGCTGCATACCAAGGACATAAAAAAAGAAAGAAGAGAAAATCATTGTTGAATTTTTATTATGTTGTTTAGCAAAATTCTGTATCATTTCTAATGCTTTTTTTCTTTTTCTTACCATTTTGTATTCTTTTCTCATAAAATAAAAATAAAAACGACATAAATTACAAAAACAAAAATAAAAAAAAAACAAAGGGGCATATTATGTCTGGTACTTAAATCCAGACTTAGGCACATATTTTAGCCATTTTATCTTTCAAATCTTCATTTTGTTCACCAAACAAAATTCATGCTAATTACAAATTATTAGTGACTTCATGAACTTTGTATATTACATATTTTGATAGACTTCAGTGCATTAGATCTTCTTTCTCTGAGACTTAGAAGGAAACTTCATGAAGTGTTAGAAGTATAGTGAGACCCAGAAATCTTCACTGTTCATTCCTGCACCAATCCACTCTTCTCCTCCCTTTTTACTTTACAGGATTTCATTCCTTGTTCAGATCATCTTGTTATTGCAGGATCCACCTGCGGGGAATCTATACATTGACCTGTTTCAACCTTCTGTTGGACTTAGAAGCTGCTCTTTTGCTAAAGCATATTATCACTTAAATTGGGTAAAGAAGATAAGGAAAAATGGAAATATATCCATAAAACTGCACGTGGTCCACATGATCACAGGCTTCCCTATTGTTAACATCATCAATACCCATGTTTTGCTTCTTTAGAAAGCTTTCTTTTCTTTTTTTTTTTTGGAACCAGGGATTGAACTCAGGCCCTTGCATTTGCCAGAAGAGCACTTATCCACTGAGCCATCTCCCCGGCCCTTTGGTTTTTGTATTTTCGGCTTTTTTTTTTTTTTTTAAGAAAGCTTTCTTTTTAGTGCTACTTCATCATTATCCATTTTTCTTTTGGGAATTTTTCCCTTTATCTCATTTCTCTGGCCAAAATTTATTATTTGTTGCTTGTTTTCTCTTCAGTATTCCTTAGTTTACTTCTGAGCCATATTATCCGCTGTTTTATAATAATGAAAACCTTTCCACCATATATTACTTTATTTGTGTTGTGATTCACAACTAGCTACTGGGACAACTAAAGCTCTCTTGTGGTACAAAGATTTTCGTGAAGAAAGAAGTAGAAAGAAATATAAGTCCTTTATAAAACAGACTATGCTATTAGTTATTGTAGTACTAGGGATATTTAAATTGCTGGCAAAAATAAAAATTGTATGAGTGAAAATATATTACAGTGTATTGTAAAATATATTTACTTTACTTATTGACTTTATGTACTAAGAGATGAACAACTTCACTGGAACATGGTGATTTTTGAAACAGCAGTGAAAAGAAGTGTAAAGACCCTGGGGCCAGATAGTTATTACTTCTAAAATACTTAGATAAGCATAAAAATAAATAGAAGAAGGATCACATTGGTTCCAAGATATTCTACTTTCTAAGCTCATTGCAGCTTCACGTACGTTATATGTGTAAACAATCCATTTTCTCTTTAGGGAACTCTTTCTCCATCTATAAATGTGACATCAAGTTACATTCATTATTTGCCAATTAGTTTTCCCCAAAGTCACAATTGTGTTGTTGTCAGAAAGGAACCATATTTTATAGGACATGAGGGAAGATGGAATATTCTGTGTAAGAGTCCATAAAATGTATAATTCATTAATAAAAATATCTTTAATAAACCTTGATAAGGTTGGCTAGTGGCTTATGAATTTTATTTATTCTTTCAAAAAATCAGCTCTTCAATTCATGAATTCTTTGTATTGTTTTATTATTCTCCATTGCTTTAATTTCTAACTAGATCTTTATAATTTCCTACCTTCTTTGGGCTTTGGCTTACTGAAAGGAACAGTTAATGCTTAATATATTTTTACTTTACCACATTTCCAAGCTTATATCTGATAAGTTGAATAACTACTTTGAAGGTAATGATATGCAATATAATAATCATTGTTTTCCTGTATTTTTAATGTTTTTCTTATATTTTATTCTCTTTAAAATAAAATATATATATACATTAAAAACTGGAATAAAACCTCTTAAATAAAAATGATCCTGAAACCTACAAGTCAGATATTAAACTTAAATGTACAATTTTATCTATTTCCCATCCAAATACCATACCAGTTCACTATTGAGGTCTGTTATAATTATGGAAAAAAGAGAAAATTGAGTTTCGTTTCCAGTTAGTTATATTGTTACTCTTGTTGTTTTGTGTGTGCATGTGTGTGTGCATGTGTGCTTTCTTCATACTATCACCTTACCAATGTAACTTCTATGTCAGCTGGAAGCATCTGGTCCTATTCAAATTAATGTATGTACTAAATCCTTTTGTGTAACCCCTGTTGAAATCTAAAGCTCTCTAATAGCTATATTTCAGCAAACAAATGTTAGGAAGAGAAAAGGAAAGGGTGCAGTACTATTTTTCCTGATCTGTCTACTTCTGTAGTAGAATCTGCATGTATATCCTCTGTTCTGAAAATTATAAAATTAAGTTCTTCTTTTATAACCTTATAAATACCCATTTTGTCAAAAGAGATGTAGACTAAAATAGATTTTATATAGCATGGAATAGTGAGTTTCTGCAGGGAAACATGGAGATCGGACACAGCGGGGAGGCAACACCAAATAAGTGAATGAGGTACTAAATAAATAAATGAATATCTAACCTTATAAACTCACACTAAAATATTACCTTTCTATGGCTACCACAATATGAAGTTATAAATAATATTTTGCAGGTGTAATTGCTCACCTTCGCATTCTGTCAAAATATTCACTCCTTGTTCCATTTCTCTACTTCCATCATTCACACTTGGATTGTCAGGAAGTCACCAGGGTCTTCCTAAACAATAGGGAAAGACTAGTTTCTTGCCTTATTATCTCACTCCTGTAATTGACTCTAGACCCACATTTAAACCTAGTACTACAAAGAAAGCCTTGCATTCAATGGGACCTGCTTTCCAGAAAACATCCTGAGTGAAAATAATTATGATATCTTTTTGTATGTATATTTTCCCCAGTGGTAGTGATTGAACCCAAGGCTTAATGGATGCTAAGCAAATGCTCTACTTTCAAGTTAGATACCATATTCAGTTCTAGGTATTTACTTATTCTTCAAATCTTTTAGGAAGGCCTGCTTATGGTGAGTCATGTGATTCTTGTGGATACTATTTTTTATGTCATGTTTCAATTATGAATAATTTTGAGCTCCTCTTTAAAGATTTTGCTTCAAACAGTTTTCTAATCATATTTTGACCTTTGTTCCCCAACTTTTCCTTTGCTAATGCACTTCCTTCATCTGAAATGATGTTATTTTAAGTGGCCCTTTAAACACTTTGTCAAATCCATTTGTGAAACCTTTATTAAGTTTAACAGCAAAATCTCATAAGTTTGGCTTAGTTAATCTATTGGTTTCAGGCTCATTAAGATAAGGAATGACAAAGCTAGAAGCAAGTACCTTCCCTTTCTTTGAAAATACTTAGAAAATTAAGCACTCAGCTGTTTGTTCATTGCATTCTGTTTTGAAAATTGCAGGCAAACTTAAGCTGTCAAAGCCACCAAAAATACTGGTGAAATTGCAGAGTAAACTATAATCACCCAGGGACAATATAGTATACTGGGAACCCAGAAAACATTAAAAGGACACAGTTGGAGATTCAACTGCCTCCATGGGAGAATACCAGATGATTTCTAATGTGTGATACTATGCAGTGAGAGGTTACGTATTACAAGAACTCACCTATTTCGGAAAAACCTTCCTTCTCACTGGACGATTCTTATCTCTACTCTGTCCTCTTCATCCATGCAGGTTGTGTCATTCCTAAACATCCCATAATATCTTTCTTGATTTTTCTGAAAACCTGCCTTGGCATGATGCGAAGAGCGACTTAGCAAAATATATCATAGGTTCTGAAGGTTGCATGAAACTGTATCTAACTAATCCGTGAAAAAGCTCCCAGCTATTCTGAGTGTCTTAGAATCCTTTTGAAAGCAGATCATTGGAATGTGATGTAGCTTCTATTGTAGATACCTGGTCTCAATCCTACTGAAACTTACTAGGTACCACACTGAATATATCACATTGAAAGATGACACAGAGAGACATTTGTCTACATCTTCTATTCTCTTTTGGTATAGCCTAGCTACTAGGCATGCGAATGCTATTTTAAGTCTGGGTGGCCCCATACAGCAACTGAGGAAGCTCCCAAAAATTTGCCATAGAGATCTGAAGAATACACAGAAGGAGATGGAAAAAATTTAGACCTAATACTCTTTTAGACATAGAGAACATTCTGCCATACTTTCTGCTCAAGTTAGAGATTCAATTAAGCAGATGTGGTTAAAGTAAGATATTGTGACAATGGCATATTTTATTATTATACCCATTGTAAAGATGGAACAAAATGATCACCAAGAGAATTAGAACTGGATTTTGTAAACGTGAAATGTGATGAAAAATTTATGGATTTGTCTCACTAAAAGCTTGTTAATATGATGAAATTGAAAGTATTAATGCAATATTCATATTCCTCAGCTGAATAACATCCATTATTTTTGTTCCTTATTTCTTGTCAATGTTTTTAATATCAGCTTCACTTTACACACATTTTAACTAAACAAATGATTTAAAGCTCATGGTCTTCGCTAGACAATGCGTATGTGTCAGACATGTTCCCCTTTTGCTAAGGGAAATGCGGGACCCTAGGGAAGGTTAAGGGAGAGTGAAGAATTAAGTGTAGCTTCCATTCAGTAAGCGATGCACCTAAATTCCATCTATTTAGCTTCAGTTTTATTCACAACACTTAGAAATCTCATTTTCCTTGGAGCCGGGGAGATGGCTCAGTGGAATAAGCGCTTCCCCGGCAAGCACAAGGGCCTGAATTCAATACTTCATTTTCTTAACATAAAACTATTCTCTAGTTCCCTACTAGCTCGGTGGGATCACTATCCTGACCAGATCGACAGCGATTTTCAATGTCTGGTTTTGTGTCTCCATTCTGTTTCATTTGCTCCTACTTCTGTTTGACTACTCGCTATGTTCTTTGAAATTCCTATCCTCCGCTTAGGCCTTCACAGATAGCTGGTGAGGCCTCGTTGTTTGCTTTCTGCCCTTCTTGGAAAGTCTTTTCCAGACAGGAAGTGGAAAGAAGCGATCATCTACCTAGCTGAATATTAGCAGATTTCACTGTAAACTGTCACACGAGAGGAAGTAATACGTCAACTGCTCAAACTACTCACCTACATTATTTTGCCAAAATATGTTGTATTTCATCCAGAGATGATGGAATGTCACAGAATAATCTAGGTTTATTATGAAAAATTAGCAACCCCTGCACAGCACTGGTTGTAATTGGGTGCCACTGTTCTACCTTTAGACCAGATAGCTCATAAAATACCTAAACATATTCCATTCTCGCCCACATTCATCCTGTCCCTTGTCACCCTCTCCAAACGTTAATTAAGATGATAAAAAATAGAAAGCTAGATAACCTTCAATCAAATATATCTTCTGTCTATTACCCTTCTAAAACTTCCTTCACTGTCAAATTCAATATTGCTAATTAGTCTTTTTTTCTGAAAGTTATGAATATTCTTAGATTCCTGACATTATCTTTTCCTCCAATTTTTCCACAGAAAACTGAAATACTTGTTCTTTTCCTTTTGCTTCTATTGTGAATCTGTATCCTTAAATATTGATACTTTAATATTTAAGTGTAAGTTTTGAAAAAATTAACTATTTTTCTTACTTGTATCTACCATTTAAGGAAGTAGCATAGTGGTTTTGTGTGATAAGGTAGGTATCCTAATTTTTTCCATGTCTGACTAAATAAGGCATTGGCATGCACTTTACTGTTCTTGGTCAATGAAAATGTAGAATTTATGTGTTAATGTTAGATTATCTTGAAGGACAATTTTGGCTAATTAATACTAAGTATTCTGCCTTTCTAATCTAAGGAAGTCAAATCCCCAAAGTAAAAATGTCTCCCAAATAAATCTGTCTATATTTATTGTACAGTTTATTGTGCATTTAAAACCATATGCAACTTTGCATTTTATTTTCTAGTAGCTTTCTTTTGGGATTCATTGATAGTTCGGTTAGTTTTGAAAATATTCACGTTCTAGTAAATATGACTGGCTTGATACACTTATTTTTTCCCCCAGAAAACTCTTTTACTACCATTTAAACCCAAGGGAAATTTTCTTAGAAGTAAAATAGTGGTCTCCTAGGATTTGGGCCTCAATTCTAAATGTCGAACTGTAGCAAACATTTTTCAACACAGTTGGGATAGGCTGACAGCTGAAGTTTCTTCTTGCTGTACCCATGAGACCAATCGTAACAGCTGAGCCTGGGTTCAAAGACACAGGGCCTTTCTGCCACTCAACTGGCATTTAGGAACATATTGGGTCTTCTGAGAGGAAGTTGTTTAAAATAATACTTGTGGTGGAGGATGTGACAAAATATCAAGCACATACTTAAAAACAAGGTACATAAACATTTTATTATTTCATCTTCACTGTTCGTTCACTGCCACCAATGAAATTTACACTTGTACTTCTATTTTAGCCAATGAGTACTGACATCTGTTGGCAAGTTATATAACTTCTTTTTCTAGTTTAATACTCTTCTTCCACTGGTGTTTGCTAAAGTTCGGTTTCAGAATTTGCAGGCCAAACAATGTATATTAACTGAATGTGGATGCTTCATTTTCTCTAGGAGACAAAATAAGGCATCTGGAAAAGGTATTCCCTCCTACTTCAGTTCCTCTTTTAGCATACTATGATTCCAATACATTATTTCAGGAGGCTCTTTCCTGGCATGTAAGAAAGATTCATGCCCACATTTGCCATTAATCCTGAAGTTCTGTGATTTATTCGCTCAAGTTTTATAAAGTAATTACTTGCAAGAGCTCTTTCTTGTATGAACTGCAATAAAAATGACTTAAGAAAAACGGTGGGTCCTTGCATAAAATTAAGCAAAAATTAAATTAAAAGGCAAGACATCTGTTCAGTGCACATCAGGCCTTTCAAGATGTTCCCAGTGAGCTATAGTGATAGTTTTGATAAGGCAAATTTGTCCAAAATCTGTTATCCGTATTCTGCTTTTTTTGTCTTTAAGCCATGGATCTGTCCATTGCCTACTTTTTGCCTTATCTGGGTCAAGGATTCTAGTTGTGACATAGGAAATTCCATCAACTGCTGAATTAACTACTACACTTGTAGTTAGAATGGAAAATAGAATGGAAATTCTGTTCATGTCATATAAAAAAAAGATACGCTAATAACTTTTGTTTATAAAGGAATTAGTTAGGAACTTTATTTCTGTTTATTTTTCTTATTTTAGTAAATACTGAAATCAAACCAGAGCATAATATCTAAGGTCAAAGGGTCATATTACAGTGTAATTTTTAATTGAAATTCATCAATAAACTTTCAGAGAAATAAGAAATATTGGACTCGAAAGTACAGAGCATCTGTTATATTTTAAGACATGGATCAGGTACCTTTGATTTTACTTGTCATTCTAAATTTTATGTAATCCTATGTGAAGTATAGTACTAGTAATCTATGATGTATATATTAAAAATTTAATACTTATGTAAATTAAATAACTAGTTCAAGATCACATAATAAGGCCGGCCAGATAGGTCAACAGATTAGGCACCTACTTACACAAGCACAGGGGCTGGGTTTGATCTCTGGCACCACGTGCCACACTGGCACCACTCCTAGGAGTGCTGAGCCTGAGATTCAGTACAGGCATGGTGGCACGTGCCTGTAATCCCAGCACTGGGGAGGCTGAAAATAGGAGGATTACTGGAGCTACATAAAAAGACCCTTCTACATACATGCACACACACACACACACACACACACACACACACACACATACAAACAAACACACAGCACAGCACATGGTAATGAAGCTAAAATGAAAGTAAGAGTGGTAAGTGTATATCTTATCTATTCAAGTTCAAAAACAGTCTGGAACCAAGTTAAGTTGTTTTGTGATCATAAGAGGACAGAGGGAGA
>NW_004524587.1:21827394-21833289 GCF_000260255.1 Octodon degus
AATTTCTAAAAGTTTTAAGAAGAGGAATGTACCATTAAATTAAGATTATCAGAAACAAGATCCAGAAGAAAGAAACAAAGAAAGAAAGTTAGAAAAAAGGAAAAGAAAGCAAACAATCAAGAAAGAAAAAAAACAAGCCAAGCATGCTATGCTGGAAGGTTTACCTCATCAGTGAACCAAGGAAAGCCATTGCCCTTGAAAGCAACATACTGTGAGGCCTGTGCCAACCCTTGTGGGTGTTCAGCAGCACAGAACTGAGTTCTCTCTGTGCCTTTCACTATTCCTTAGGCTCCCGTCACCCAGAGAGATGGCTCATTGAGACCTTACCATTCCCTTCTGTTGATGATAACAAATTCAGGTGAGATTCTGTTTATAAATGTAACTGTTCTACTACTTCAATTAATTTGTCATAAAATAGAACAGATAGGTAATTCAAAAACAATTGAACTATAAAGATAGGTCTTCCATAAAATGGCAGTGAAAATGTAAATTATCTTTGTTTGCACTGGCATCTCTTTATTTCTTTTTTATAAACAGAATATATTTGTTGCAGGAATGAAAGCTGCTGGGAGAGGGACAGAAGGGGGTTTGAGCACATTTTCCCTGGGAAACTGTCTCTTCCAGGGACTTTAAGAGAGTAAAACCATGTGAAGAGGTGGGTCTAAGGTGATGGAGAACACAGGGGAACTCACGTAGGTGGGCATGAAGTGGGGCAAAACTATGGTCAGCCAATGAGATTACAAGCACCATTGCTCAGGTAAAATTGGTTAAATCCAGTACCAAATGAGGAAGTGAGTTTATTTCTTGATGCCAGTTCAGAGAGTGAAGGCAAAGTTCCTTTGGGTGTCTACCTATAGTTTTTGTAAGTTTTGTTTTGATAATACTTGCCCCCAATTTATAATGCTGGTCCAGAATAAATGTACCTTTCAAGTGTTTCTAGGTGATGCCAGGAACTCTTTCAATTGCACTTGCTCTTATGCTTTCCTGGTAGTTTTTGTTTTCTATTTATTCCTGGCCACCTACTCACAGCAGATTCTAAGTGATGTCAGAATAGAATTATAAAAGCTATTCACTGAGGTATCTACCCCTGTGATATTTCTGTTCTTGTCATTGGAAATCCTCTCATATTTTCTACTGGTTTTGCCCAGGTATTTGACACTCCTAGACGCAGGTCTAGTTCTTTGGATGTACAAAGTCTATAGTTGATTATAAAATAGCTAGAGTTCAGCAAAGATTCAAAGTCTAAGGGATTATAGATCTGACAGCTCATTCACAGATTATAATATAAAATAGAACAAGTACCCTGACATTGTCAACATGCCTCTTACAGCCTTGACTGTAAGATGATTACAGCAACAGGATGTCTTTCTCTTGAGAACTGTGTGTCATCTGAAAAAAGAGAGATATTTTTCTCACTTAAACTTTGTTTCTGTCTGTGGAAAGAGTTTGGTCCAATAAGCAAGTTAACTGATACATCATACCTTTACTCCATCCAAAATTTTAGGGAAGATTCAAAACTCTTTAGGTACCATGATCATTCAAACTATCCCATGCTTTTAGATTCTATCAAAAGACATTTATTATAACAAGTACAGAAAGAGACACACAGAGGCTTGAAGGCTTGAAATAGAGACTGCACAGTATACAGCTGTGTCAACGTTTTCTACATTTTCTATTGAGAGGATACCTATCTATGGACTAACATTACCTGTCTGGAAGATGTAACTTTTTAGTGGGCATAAAAATACCAAGTTCATGCTATCATAGCAGTCTCAAAGAGTGGAATCGCTGAATCAGTACCATTTGTTTGAAGGTATCTTTGGTAAGCCATTAAGTAGTTACTCTCTTCTTCCTTTTTTCACCCCCAAACATATATATTCTCAACAAGAGGAAGAGGATGACCATGAATCTAGCAGCATTTTAGCTAAAAATAGAAGGACAACATATGATAAATTACTTGATAGATTTAATACATACATGGGACATGTATTCAGAGTCCTTACTAAAAGTCAAAGTATTATATGTATAAATTTACATATTTAATTACTCATAGTTTATTTAGCAAAAAATTGACGTAGGCAAATGAGATATCTCAGCACTGCAACAGTTTATAGAACTGTCTTGCAGTAGCCAAGTATATAATTTGATCTTTAAGTATGAAATAATCACATAAACCCCTAATATACAGGTTTCATCAGAGTATATATTTATTACATAAATATTAGAGGTTGTCACACCATCTAGCTATCTATAACTTTGCAAGACTAGAAATCGCAAATAGTTTTCTGAGCAGTTTAACCTGTGAAATGACTTTTTCATTGCACACGTGGTATACCAAGAGATTAGTAGTTCTGTGAGAGTCACTTCTGGCTGCACTGTTGGGTATGTAGCTACAGGGACATGTGAACCTCCTGTAAGCATAATATCAAAAGTTATACAGAGTATAAATTTGGTTACAATTGTCTTCTGAACTCAACATTTCTTTTCCCATCCAGACTGGGCAAGTGAGCAGCAGCAACTCAAGGGATGTATGCACATACGCAAATGTGAAATAGATCTCTTGGGAGATGAATTCACTTCTTTTGGAATGTATATTGCTTTCATTTTATGAAACAAAAAGAAATGGCTTGGAACTCGGTCTTAACATGGAGAAGGTAGATCCTGTTTGCTAGTGTTTTTGAGTCCTCCATCTCCATTTCAGTCATGAAATATACTCTGCCCTGTGTGCAAAGGCAGTTGTTTTCTGTTTTCTTTTACCTGCATGTACTATTTAGCACCAGTGTACTTAGTCTTGCCAGCTGAGTATTTACATACTTATTGAGAGAGATGAAGAGGGTGCATACAGGAATCAAAGAATGAGGGACTTGAAATTATAGGAAAGTATGGAAAAAAGTCTAGAAACAACCACTGTTAATTATTAGTTCTTATTATTTGTGCCTACAGTTTTATAATTGTCACTTAATCTTTTTATGTCCAATTTACAACATACTGTGGATACTTGTTGTCATTAAAGATTCTTCTAAAATACGCAATACTAAGGAACAATTGAAAATGGGGCTGTAACCTAAGATATTTAGCTGACACTGACAAGCTTTCACTAGAAAACAAATTCATTTCTTTGACGAATGATTGTGACACTGTACCTGTAGTGTACAGCATCATATCTTGAATGTTTGATGAACACAAAAAGGGACATACTTCATGCAGAAGGCCCCAAGTAGCCTGTTAAACACCTTTGTTTGTCTCCTTTTGTATACACCACCACTGCATCGATGAAATAGCTCAAAATATAATTTTGTAATTTTTAGCATGTGTTAATCTGGTTTTCCAGTTATGGCAGGTACAGCAAAGAATAAAACAGATACTGAGTCTTCACTTTCATGAAACTACTTGAACAGTGGTGTGAGTTCTGGTTCGTAAATGAAGGCAGCAAGCTTAAGAGAAAATACAGACATATATGCCTATTATGGACATAGATGGATCAATATAATAATTTGGTGATGTGAAATCCATGTTTGCATATTTCTGGCAAACTGAGAAGCAATTTCATTTACTGACAAAGATGAATAAAGAAACCATTTGCATTTTTAATCACATCACAGATATTTCTCTTCCTATTCATTTTCTTTACTCAAGTTCTCCTAAGCTTCCCCTTGTGAGATATGCAATAGGCCCTTGCTGTTCTATTCATGCTGCTGTTGCTGTGAGATTTGTTCTCAACAGCTTGCAAAACTGTGTACAGATTTGCTCAGGGAAAGTTGATGATTGGACTTACGTTGCAGTTGACTGTGAAATTTTTAACATGAAGTGACTTTTTTTTTCCAATCAGAGGGGCCTAACCCTCTTTAAATTGTCTTCATAGAAACAATCAGATCCAGAATACATATCTTCAGAAAAGCAGCTTCCCAGTTTCTCAAAGCAAGCCAGGTACAAACGTATTCTTGTGATAGCCAGCCTGCTAAGCCATATAAAACTGGGTCATTATTACTTGTGTCCTTGTAGGTATTTTACCCTTTAAATGGTGATACTATCATTTTAATTAAAGCTGAAATTTCTTCAGCATTCAATTCAAAAAGAAACTGCAAAGCTCCGTTGTACAATAGAAACTAAATCTTCAGTCTACAAGTAAAATGAATGGATGAACGTAGGCAGGGTGGGAAGGTTTCAAAATTTGATAGTGGGAGATCACTGACATGTAGACTAACTAAGAGATATGCCAGTTGGAGCTATGGAAGTATACTCTTTATGAAGTACAAGATGAGGTATGAAAAATGCTAAAAAATAGAGACTATATGAGGAGTAAAGTGTGATAAAGAATCATAGCCCAACTTTTCCCCCAGTCTGAATGATATAAAGAACTTAATTAAGATGACTACTTTGTAAGACACATGGAGGCCATCCAACTCAAAATTACAGAGTATGGATATGTAACTTAAACTATTTTATTTATATCTATTACACAGGTTTCACATTAGCATTGTTAACATATTGAGCTGGACACATTTTTGTTGTAAGAAGCTATCTCGTGTATGCTGCTTAGAGCTCAGCATCTATCCATTGTGCAACAGGAGCACCTCTTTCCAAATTGAAATAAATTACCTGTTCAGTCATTGGTGAAAGTTGGAGCAAGTGGAGAGCCATCATCATCACTGATTGAGAATTGGTGACTCAGATGGAGAGCTCTGAACAGTCTCTAGTGCATAACTTTTTGCCTTGCAAGGAATACTTACAAAGAAATAATAGAAACATAGCTGCTATCATTTCTGGTTCAACACATATTATAGACGAATCCCCCTTCCTTTTTCATCATTAATTTTATTGACTATACAACTCATCTTCTGTGGACTTCTTAGAGCTCCTAAATTTACTCACAGGGAAAAGGGTGGAGGACAGAAGAAGATTAAAGAATGGATTTTAAGTGACAGCTTTGGGCTAAGCCAACTAAAAACAAGTTGAAAGAAAAATAATGACTCCAAATGCCCACTCTGAATATCAAGACTGGCCATAAAAGTGCTATCTAATTCTTGTTGCAAAATCAATGAACCAAGAAGCAATGGGCATTATTTCCTGTAGAAAATCTGCCCAGCCTAAGATTTTGGCCTCCTTGCAGCCTTCCATTCATATCCAATTAGCTTCAATTCTAAGGTTTTATGCCTTAGTCTCTTTAAATTTTCATTAGAGAACACTGGCTTCCTAGATCCAGTAGAGTTTGCTCCAGTTCCTATCTGGCCATGTGGCTAGCATGTAAGAAATGTGTTTCAGGACTGCTTCCTTTACTTTTGGATATCACCTGTAATAGCTCGATAAAAACTTATAGTTTAGGATATTTTGGTCTCTGATTTCACTTAATGAGTTTGTTAGCTATTAGCCATATATTTTAGTCCTGATTACAAAAATCAAAACAAACAGAAAGGCAAGAAATGGGTCTATTATATATAAATGTCAGTCCTTCTTCAAGGACAACAGACTTTAACACTGCTGTGAATTCTCGTGGCGCTTGAATGCTAAGACTGCATTTCGGTAAGAACTTGCTGTTCTTTGCAGACTGCTTATACAGAAAGACTATGTAGAAAACTCACCTGGATGTTCTATTATATCTGATAATTCTATTGACAACAAGTGGTATTGAATGTAGAATATTAAATCATGTGTTAATCTTTGACAGATTATTTCATACAAATTGTTCCCTTAGAGTCTCATCATTTTGTTCATAAAATATCATCTTGGTCTGAGAAGGTAGGGCCCTATTTGGAATCTTCATTCTTTAGAGAATCTTCCTGAAAAAAAATAGTTAAGCCTCTTTTATGGGCTTGGAAAATAGACAGCAGACAATCCACAGTACTAATGAATTAATTCAAAACATAATAGTTGGAATGCCATGAAAATGACCCAGAA
>NW_004524587.1:21834190-21836678 GCF_000260255.1 Octodon degus
AGGAGAGGATAAAATAAATGTGGTTTAGGATGCAAGAGTATAATATGCATTTCACTGGAACCTTAGAAAACCATTAGTTTGAGTCTTATAATCATCCTTCGGCTATGTGTCACTTTCTGACTATATATCATTTTGCTATAAGTAGCCTTAGAAGGGAAGAGATTTGCTGCTAGGCCTACTTGCATTCTGTTGCAGTTTCAATATCACAGTTTTGCTACACATACTAGATCAGATGAATTTTGTTGTTTTTAATTTCAAATATTAGGATTTCACCAAAGAAGGTTTATATGAAGTCTTCATGCAAGATATTTTTGACAAATATTTGTTCAATTTAATCCAGGACAACTTAATTCATTATACTTTTTTGGTAAAATAAATAGCTTGGTCTTAGAGCCTTTGAAGCATTTCAGATTCTACTTCTGTTTCAAAACAAATATTTATAAGTTTTATTGAATTATCTTAAATAAAATATCATTCTTTTTAACCCTATAGAATTAGGTAGTCTTAAGCTATTTGCATTATACTTCAGTCAAAGTAGAGTTGAGGGGTCAAAAAAGCTGGTGTTGGGGGCCGGGGAGATGGTTCAGTAGAATAAATGCTTCCCTGGCAAGCGCAAGGGCCTGAGTTCAGTCCCTGGCTCCACCAAGAAAAAAAGAAAAAAAAATACAACTGGTGCTGCCACAAAAAAAAGAACATTTATAGAACAACAGTGGGCATATATGATAATCTTGTTCATAATTCATGCTTATTCTGTGATATAAATTCCAGCAGTCTAATTCTAGAGGAGATCCAAACAATGGGCTGAGATAGACCCCACTAGTTAGTTCTAAATATAGAAGTAAAACTGCAATCAGTATGATAACAAAGCACATATGTTTCCTCAGATAATATAACATAGTTTAAGAAGAAATTGATAACATTGTATGTTGCAGAATAAAGGTCGAGAGTCAAAGGACTATTTGGCTGTGTTCTTACAAAACACCTGAATATATTAAATAAGAATTCATGGGATGGTGATATAGCTCAGCTCAGCAGCACAGCACCTTCCTGGCAAGTTCAAGATACTGAGTTCAATTCCTAGTACAAAACAAAAAAGAAAAACAAAGAATTCATGAGCAATTTATCATTAATCAGAATGGCATATTAACTACCAGTCATAACAATTTCAGTTTATTCATGAAAGTCCAAATTAACAGACCAAGATCAAATCAGCTCACAAACATTAACAAAACTATGAGAACATTCTGATTTGAGCAAGGATTTCTCCAGTTGCAACCCTCATTCTTTTTACACTCAGTCCTGGGAAGTCAGGACCAACTACACGCTAGATAAACACTGCCTTTCAATTTCATTCCCAGCCCTCCATCACTGATTCTTAATAGGTTTTAAAAATTAGGTTTAAAAATTGGCTAAAGAGCCTCCTTAATATACTTGTAAATCTCCCAGGAACTTAAATTAGAACTAATAGTTGATCTACTGTCCACTTGAGTAAGTAATCTTGATTTTCATTAAATGTCATGAGATTAATTAAAGGCAGAGCCAGAACTAAAACTTGTCAATCCTTTCCTTAAAACCAATACCACTAATACTTTGTCATTTTGATTCCAGTTTCACCATCTGGACACTAATATTAAATCTAATATACATGCATATGTCTTTCACAAAATATTTGAAAGACAACAGATTGAGGATTGAACATAATTAGTCAAAGGTTTCCTATATGTTTAGATTTACTTTTCTTGAGTACAAATAAGATTATTTTAATTAAATTATTGGTGCAATGCAGACACACATAGTGAATACATTCATCATAGGGGTCTTATACCTGTAGGTGGTATGTCTTAATTTTTTTTCTCTCTCAATTCCACTCCCCTCCTTTCAACCCTTCTTCTCCCTTTTTTAACAAAGTTTTGTTTCCATTTTATCCTTTTCGTTCCTTGTTTTTCTTTTTCCTTCCATCTTCGGCACCCTTCTTTCCCTTTCTTTTTGAAAAATGTCTTCATGTTTCACAATATCTTTTATATACTCTATTTATTACTTACACTTTCACTTTATCATAACAGAGACAGTATGATCTTTATGTATGCATGTTCAACTGATTTCACTTAAGAGTATGGTCTTTAGGTCCAGCCATTTACTATCAGTGTGTCAGGTTTATTATTTCTTTACTTCTGTGTCTCCCTGCATATTAAAAAAATAAAATAAAATAAAGGATTTTTTTTCATTCATCAGGGGACATAAATTTGGGTTGTTTAAAATATTTAGCTGTTACAAATTGTATAGCTATAAACATGAGTGTGTATATATATATTCTGTATGATATATTCAGTTCCTATGGACAGGTACAAAAAAAAAAAGAGAACAGATGGGTTAAATGGGATCTGGAGTCCTGGTGTTCTGAGGAATCGCCACACTGACCTCCACAGAGATTGTTCCAGTCTATACACTCTCCAATAATGGAACAGAGTTTCTTAATCCATATAGCCAT
>NW_004524587.1:21837053-21838833 GCF_000260255.1 Octodon degus
ACTCAGACCCTTGAGCTTGCCAGGGAAGCGCTTATTCCACTAAGCCATCTCGCCTGCCCTATGGAAAAGATTTTTAATAAGCCAAAATCCCCTTGTTGAGTCTTTGTAGTGTTTCCTTTGTCATTGGGGTTATGTTCATGAAGGTTTTACCTGCATGCATGTCTTCAAGATTTATACCTAAAATCTTTTAGAGCATTTTTAGTGATTCTGTTTTAAATTTATATCAATGAACCATTTGTATATAATTTATTGCATGGTGATAGACATTGGTCTAAGTTTAGTTTTCAGCATATGAAAATCCAATTTCTCCAGGACTATTTATTTAAAAGCCTATCTTTCAATGAGTGAATATATTTTCAGCATATGAAAATCCAATTTCTCCAGGACTACTTATTTAAAAGCCTATCTTTCAATGAGTGAATATATTTGGCCTTGTTGACAAACATAAGGTGGCTGAGTGTGCTTACATTGGTTTCTGTGTCTTCTAATGTACTCCAGAGGTGCTGGGGTCTGCTTTTGTTTTGTTTTTTTTGCCAGTACCATACTGCTTTTATCATAGTAGCTCTACACAATATGTCAAGTCAAGGATGTGATGCTTCCTGTCTTGCCTTTGTTGCCTATTATTGTTCTGCCTGTTCTAGAACTCTTGTATTTCCAAATTAATTTTAGAACTCTTTTCTCTGCTTTTGTGACATACAAATGGTAATCTGATTACATAAAGATTTTTGAATTAAAGCCATTTACACTCTGTTGGTTTATCCTTTCCAATCCAGGGGATAGCTTTGCATTTATTGATATCCTCTTTCATCTCATTTTACAGGGTACTTAGATTTCAATGCAGAGTTTTTTACTTCCTTTTTAGATTGACTCCTAAGTATTCCTCTATTGGTGATATTATAAAAAGCATGGTTTCTCTAATTTCTCTCTCAATGAGTTTGTTATTTGTATATAGGAATGATATTGATTTCTGAGTGAGGACTTTGTATCCCACTGCACAACTGAAACTGGTTATTAAACCCAGAAGTCTGTGAAATTGTTGGAGGTTTCTATGTAGAGTATCATGTCATCCACAAATGGTGATAATTTAATTTCTTCATTTCCTATCTTCATTCACTTTAATTCTTTTTCTTTTCTAATTACTGTGGTTAGTGTTTCCAGAACTATATTGAATAGTAGTGATAATAGTGAGCATACTTGTCTTGCTTTTGATAATAGAGTGAAATCTTTCAGTTCTTGATCATTCAGTATGATGTTGGCTGTTGGTTTGTCATAAAAAAGCTTTTATCAGATTGAGATAAAGACAAGCTAGTTAACTTTTCTATAATTTTTAAAGTCATGAATGGATGTTAGACTTTGTCAAATGCTTTTTATGTGTCTATGGAGGTGATTGTATGGTTTTGTTCTTGTCTCTTTTAATATGGTGTTTTACAAATTTATTGATTAGCATATGTTGAACCATCCCTGAATTCTTTGGATGAATCATAGTTGGTCATGGTGCACAATCTGCTTCATGATTAACTGCATTCTGTTTGCCAGCATCTTAATGGAAATGTTTTGTATTCATGTTCATTAGGGACGTTTCCTGTAATTTGCTTTTTTGTTTGAGTCCCTCACTGGTTTTGATACCAGAATAATACTTGCTTCCAGGAATTATTTTGGAGTATTACATCCCTTTCAATTTAAAGAGTTTGATGAGTAACATTATTATATTTTCTCTAAAGTTCTTGTAGAATTTAGCAGTGAATTCTTCAAGACCTGGGCTTTTTTTTTTTTTTTTTTT
>NW_004524587.1:21848206-21851467 GCF_000260255.1 Octodon degus
ATGTACTTTAAGTTATGGGAAAGTCTCTTCTATAGGTAAAATCAGTCTTTATGTATTTCGAAACTTCTTTTAGAGATTTTGAGTTTCTTGTATTGACAAGGTGACGAGGTGATTATATGTCCATATTTCAGTCTCTGAAGAGAGTTGGGAAATAATTTGCATTTGAACAACTGTCACCTTGTATTTAGCATTTGGGATGAGACGTAGCAAAATTCACCTGTGAAAGAAATATTTTACCTGCTGTTCTAGCCTTTTAATCTTGTTTTATGTTCATCTCCCTCTATTTATTCATCTGTAGATCCCTAAGTGTCTACACAGTTCCAGGCATTTGATAGAAGGTCAATACGACTAGTCACTAAAAGGTCAATAAGATGTATTCACTGCTCTTATGGAAGGAAAAACTGGCAAGGAAATCAATGATTATAATGCACAATGTTAAGTGTATTAAGTGCTTTAATGGAGGAAATAGAACAGAAGGGCAGAACTTAATAAAGCCTCAAGAGATGTCATGAAGTACCTAAAGGAGAAGAGATGAGGAAACAAATTGTTATGAGCTGCAGAAATTCCTCATATTTCTTTTGAGTATGCTAGAATATGAAGAACTTGATTTTTTTCAGGCCAAGTTTCAGGATTTAGTTTTTATGTAGTTACAAATTTTGAAATTGATAAAACACACAATAGGATTGAATGCATGAATGCTCTATGGGATCTCTGAACCTAGTTTTGCTTCATAAAAATGTGTTTATTTACATTTAGTAAAACTGGAAAGAAATACACCACATCCAACAATGCCAAAATGTACAAGCTCAAACATTTGCAACATTGTTTGAAATTGTTTTTAATCTTTTGGGTGAATTTATGTAAATACTGGCTATATATATATATATATATATATATATATATATTTATATATATATATGTCACAAAATGGATTACTGCATATCTATGAAACTATATTATAAGAAAGATTCTAAGAATCAACATGGAAAGATACCTAGATTATACTATAAAGTGAAAGAGAATGAATACAAGGGTACATTATGAATTCTGGTTTTGTATAAGAAACAAGAATTAACAGGAACATATGCCGAAATCTATCCATTTTTACAACAGCAGCGGCAGAGCAGCAATAGCAGGAAAAATAATGTCTACAGAAGACTGTGAATGTCAATTACTAGATCTTTAGCAAGTAATACAGTTATGTCACGGACTGATATCTGTCACATATTTAGCAAGGTGAATCAAGCATATTTGAATAGAAGGTGTAAAAGCTGTTCCATTGTCAAATAGTTATAGGCTATAAATTATATAAGATAACTTTATTTTCAATTATTGCTGCACTTTATGCTCATGTATTCTTCATATTTATCCATTCTACAGAAGACCTACATGTGGAAGCTAGTAAGTAAAATTCTGAATGCTTAATAGTTGACATGATGCTTAATAGTGTTGTTGTCAACACATAGATCATTATTACAATGGAGAAAATGATGGCGTTAATGATGTGATTACCCATGTAAACAGGCAAGAAAATGTCTCTAGACCTTTCAAATTCCAACAGGATGGCAATTTTGAACATCTTATGTTCAGTATAAAGACAGAAACTGAGACATGTTAAATGGATTGCTCAAGTTTGAAAACTAATGTGCAATGAAGCTTTAAGCCGATTTCAAATCTCTCTTCATCCAAAGAAATTGTCTTAATGCTATTTCATGTCTATGTTTTACTCCATCACAAGTATCATTTAAAGCAGCCTGGACACAGTCCCTTTTTCTTCTTAAATAGTAAAGCAGAGTTGCCTCAGAGTGTTAACATTTCCTTTCATTAATTATCTTTCTTTAGCCAGGCCTTGTGGCATACATCTGTAATCTTAGCACTCTCTAGGCCGAGTAGGAGGGTTGCTATGAGTTTGAAGTCAGCCTGAACTGCAGAGAAAGACCCTCTTCTCAAAAAAAGAATCTTCCTTTAAAGATGAAGTTTTGCCTTTAAGGAGGATGAACACGTTTTCTGATCTCTGAAGTGTGACAGACACTCACAAAATAGACTTTCATATCGTTCTGCAAAAAAGGAACTAATTTGTAGTCAGAAGTCTGAGAATACTTTAAAATAGATGCAGCACAATCATATGTATTTAGATGAAAAAGCTGAGGGTAATGTAGTCCTTTTCCTATTTTCTTAGTAGTGAATAAATACTTGTTTAATAAATATCATGCAGTAGATGCTGATACATATCAGTATCTGATAAAAAATTCTCTAACTAGTTTAAAACTATCTTTCACTGGGCTATTTAACAAATATTTTAAAATAAAATCTGTGTTCTGATTTTACTGGTAGAAAGCAGAACTGCATTTGATAATCTGTTGTGCATACACACATATATACAGACCTCAAATATATATATATATATATATATATATATATATATTCACAATAAAACAGTATTTTATTTATACTTTTGCAAAATTATTAACACATGACACAAGGTCTCCTAATGACTGATAGCTGACTTTAACCAGACAGGATGTTTATCTCAGGCCTGAGGTAGCTTGTCTGTGTTACGTACTGAGGTCTAGAATTTAGAGTCATATAGCAAGCATTATTTTTTTGTGTAGTACTAGAATTGAATCCAGAATTCTAAACGGAGTCACTTTCCCATTCCTCTTGTAGTTTTAGATTGAGAAGAGGTCTCCCTACTTGCTAAGTTTCCTAGTTTGGGCCTTCTAGAGTGCTAGGATTAGTGATGTGGTCACTTCACTGGATTTAGAATGCATATTTTTGATTAGGTTTAAAGTAGTTGGAAGGAAAGACAGTTGTTTATCTAATAATGAACTTATCTTCATCTCTGAAAAAATTCAAAGGTGGAATCCTGATAGGTAACTTGCACAAGATGCATAAGGGGGGGGGGAGTTTAAAGGCATTTAGAAAAAGACTAAATATGATCATATATTTCAGGAATTGGATGTAATAAAATACCACCACATACAGGCTTGAAGGAGAAGCGGGGGTGAATAACAGAATGATGATGAAAGTGGGAGTAAGGGGACATTTGCAGTAGCTGTGGCCAAAAGAGGAAATAACCAGATCAAGAAAACCTATCAGAAAATGTTATGTGGGGAATGATCCTCAGCTTCACACTGCAATTCCCATTACCCTTCAGTTCCATGTGAATTTCCCTTCCCACATATTTCTTTGGTCTAATGACAGTCTCAATCCTGGGAGAGAGGATTTTCTGCCGAGTTCCGGGAGACCCCAGACCCAGTC
>NW_004524587.1:21851567-21853296 GCF_000260255.1 Octodon degus
TATTGTGATCTTCTGAGAGGCAACACTCTGTAGACATTTACTAAGTCCAGGTATTCATAGTATTGTTTCAGTTGATATTTCTTTGTAGATTTTTTGTTGAGTTTATCTATCTCTGTGTGATAAAGAGGTTCTGAGTTTACCCATTACAATTGTATTAATGCTTATTTGACTTTTCATTTCCATTAATATTTGCTTTATGTAGTTGGGTGCACCTGTATTTGGTGCATATGTATTCACGATTGTTATCTCTTCTTTTTGTTGTTTTCCCTTAACAAGCATTTCATAATATTCTTTATCTCTTTGATCAGTCTTGGCCTGACATTCCCATTGTCTGCAAATAGAATAGCAACCATTAATTTCTCTGTGTCCCTGTCACAGTGAGTTTTGTTTTACATCCTTTGACTTTCATTATATCAATTGATTTTTCAGTGCAATGTGTTTCTTCAATTCAGCATATTTTTTGGATCCTCTTTCTTATTTTTTTAATGTTCTCATATTTGATATAGGGGTTCATGCAGCTCAGATTCATAGTGATCCAATTGTTTCTGCCTCCCAAGATCTGAGATTACAAGCAGGCCCCACCATGCCTGGTCTCAGCAGTTGGCTCAGTACACCCAGGGGTGGGACTGATGTGGCATGTGGTGCCCAGGATTGAAAACCCAATGTCTGTGCCTGCTTGAGTGGGTGCTTAGTCTGCTGAGTTATCTCGCTGGCCCTGGATTTTATTTCTTGATACACTCTGTCAGTCTGTTTCTTTTGATTGGTGAACCAAGACTAGTTATGTTCATGGTTATAACTGATATATATATTTGCTTTCCCTTGTCATATTATATCACTGCTAACTGCTAATGGCTCCCTGTCTTTCCTCTTTGCTTAAATGTTTGCCCTACCTGATGACTTCTTTCTCTTCTTTTGGAATTGTGGTCTTCTTTACTTCTTACTATAATGCCTTTCAGAACATTTATAGAGCTGGTTCAGTTTTCATGAATTTCTTCAGTTATTTGTCATGAATATATTTTAATTTCCCATTCATTTTGAAACATAACTTTTCAGGACATACCAATCTAAATTGGAAGTTGTTTTATTTGAGAACTTGAAATACTTTCCTCTAAGATCTCCTTGAATTAAGGGTTTGTATTGAGAATAATAATGTGATTGGGCTTTCCTTTGTAAATGAGTTGTTGATTTTCTCTAACAGCTTTTTATATTTTTTCTTGTGCTGAATTTCTGGCACCTCATTTATTGTATGCTCGTCTGTCTTATTATATATAGATTTATTTTTGTCGCTAATAACTGGAGTCCTTTGTCCTTCATTTATCTGTATGTCAAATTCTTGTTCCTTTCTGGGATATTTTATGCCACTACTTCCGTGAAAAGGATTTTTATGTCGTTTGTGTTGACAAGTGCTATCTTCATCACTTTCTCTCATTGCTGAGACAAAATACATGCTGACTACAGTTAAAGGAGAAAAGATTTATTTAGATCACGTTCTGGGGAGGTTTCAGTCTGTAATTAATTGGCTCCAAGGTAGGATGGCATGGTGCAGGGGCTAAAGCTCCTGACAGCAGAAGACTGCAAAACCAACAAGAGATAAAATGAAGCAGTGCGAGAGTGAGCCTCTATCCTGTGTTATAGTGTATGGAGACTAAAGGGCCCAGGGTGGGTGAAGCACTCACAGCCATAATCCCAGGATTGGACCATGAATCAGTCACCAACTCTAGAAGCCCAC
>NW_004524587.1:21853396-21854424 GCF_000260255.1 Octodon degus
TCACCGGGCCTACGCTCTGGGTCTGTTCAGGATCCTGCAGCCTCGGTCGTTTCACTCACTTGCCGGGCCTGTTCTCTGGGTCTGTTCAGGATCCGGAGGGCCCCGGTCATCTCACTCACTCTCCAGGCCTGCACTCTGGGTCTATTCAGGATCCCACCAGGCCCAGGGTCATCTCACTCACTCTCCGGGCCTGCACTCTGGGTCTATTCAGGATCCGGAGGACCCCAGGTAGTCTCACTCCAATGCATTGCTTTTAAATACCTTAATAACTCATTGAAGAAAGGAATAAGAAAAATAACAATGAGTAAATATGTTGGTTATTAAGTACATAACAAATTAAGCATAAAGACTGTACTGATCAGTTTTCCTATGCTATAACAAAGCACCTGACATCAGCAGCTTAAAACAGAAAAAGATTTTTTGGCTCATGTCCTTGACGGTTTCAGTTCATGGTTGAATGACTCCAGGGGAGAAACACTGTGGTATGAGTGTAGGCAAGGAAAGCTACTCACTTCATGCAACCAGAGCAGCATAAATCAAATGAATTGCCTGGGCAGAAGGGTCCAGGGAACAGATACAATTCCAAAGATCATGACTTTATGAGACATGCTTATATCCAGATCTAGGCAGAAACATGATAATCTCCTGGGCGTGTCTCCAACCAATCAACTTGACAATCAAAATAAACTATCAGAAACACTTAAACGGCATTCTGTATTAGAAAGTTAATAAATTGTTTCCACCACATTCTTATCTGTTTTGACCATAAGAAGTAAATCAGTGTGGCAAAATAACATATTCTGCTTGATTAGGGAATAGTTGATATTCAGGATGCCTTTCAATGATGTTTAAAAGGATTCAAGATACAATGAACCAAGGACTGAGTGTCAACATGAAGCGACTCCCATTCTAACAACTTGTTGAACTCTTAGGGTAAGTGGAGGTACTAGAGCATCTGAAGTCATTTGACATTAACATAATAGCAGGTGAATAGAATGTTCATTGCACAGTGGAAACTTTGCAGAGTG
>NW_004524587.1:21854524-21857046 GCF_000260255.1 Octodon degus
GCGATGTCAATCCTGGGAGAACTCACTGGTGTGCAGGAGTCAGGTTAACCTACCGGGACACAGACAGGGGAAAATGTGAATGCAAAGTGAGTTTTGAGCACTACATGGATGAGATCCCATACGCAAAAAAAGGTGTTTGAAGGCATAGAACTTAAACTTCCTTATTTGCTACAGGGGAGTGGGCCAGAGGTAGGTACGAGATCGATATGCAGAGTTAAGGGACTATATGTGTCATACGTCCCAAGCCTCCCAGGATGAATGGTTACAGATGAAAAGGTAGTCGATGGGGATACAAGTGCAAGTGGGATCAAAACACACTGCCTTAAAGAATGCATGCTCTGACCCTTGTTCTCCCCATACTGATTTATTACTTGCATTGGCCCAAAGTTGAGTCATATAACAGAACACAGGTGATCTTACCCTGTGTTACTCTGTCTTCCTCCTGTCCTCTAAATGAATTCCTGCATAGATTTCCTTCATTCTTGTTTTCTTTTCCTATTTTAAAAAAGCCACTGAAGCTTCAGTTTAGGGCAGTCCTTAAGGGATGTTGAGGAGGCTCAGTTATAAGCAAAACCTCCTGGCCTCCTCAGAGTTCAAATTGGACATTAAATCCGTATAATCTTTCATCCCTGTGCTATGTGATGGTTACAAACTGTGACAAAGCGTATGTGGTCAGGCACCTTATTCTCCCTTTTCTATCATCTCATTTAAACATCAGGAGCACACATAAAAGTTACCAAAATAAAAATGAAAAATTGTATTGTTCTCATCTATGTATTGCAACCTGTTCATTCGAAGCTTATGACCAATAGATCGGGAATCTCCAAACATCTCCAAAATCAAAGATCCTTCTTGGGCAGATGGCAGAAGGGGTCTTTTCAATTCCTTTCTCTTTGTGTTGCAATTAACCAATGCCAAGTAGTCATACTATACATATTTGAATCGATAGTGAATAAATGAAATGTGAAAGAATAAGTGAATGAACAGATGAGCTAATGAATAGATAGATAAATAAATTAATGAATAAATCATATAACGATTTAACTAGTCGAATTCTAAAAGCAAAGGCATTGCTCTACTCATTTACTTATGATTTGTAATCATGAAATCTTGTGAAAGACCTAAGTTTTAGAAAATAAGCATCCTTAAGGGCCGGCCAGATAGCTCAGTGGAATAAAGCACCTGCAAGGAGGAACAGGACTGGGAGTTTGATCCCTGGGCCTGCTGTGCTGGTCCTGACCCCAGGTCATGCTGAGCCAGCAATTGAGGCTGGGCAGGGTTCCACGCTCCTGAAATTCCAGCTCTTGGGAGTCTGTAAACAGGCAGATCACTACAAGCCGGATCTACTAGTGAGAGCGTGAACTCCCTGTAGACCCTTCCTTAAAATAAAAGTTAAAAAAAGAAAATAAGTATCCTCATCTATACAGCTTTTATCCCTTTTTTTCTAATGGTTAGATGAAGCATCCTTTCCTCTCAGGTTTTTAAGTGTTTGCTTTGTTGTCTTTAAGAACTTTCAGATTTACAGATGAGAATATTTCAGTTAATAACTTCAATTTGTAATGATGCGGCAAAACATACTTTTTATTGACATTTATATATTCTAACAAATGAAGTTTTACATGGATGATGGAATATTCATGGTATTTGTTATCATTCATATTCTTAATATTAGAAATATGAATACAATTATAGTACTAATCGACAGGTGATGTTGAGACAGAAAGTTGTTATGCTACATTATTAGAAAAATTAGTTTGAAACATATAGTTTCTTGGGTAAAGATAACTTTACAAATTAATATGCACTGCTTTTTATTGGAACAATCCACTTCTCTAACAAATTCACTTTGAATATCTAGAGTAGAGCAATCAATGTAGGGAAAAAGCTGTGTTTACTACCTCTGTGAGTGGATATTTATTCCTGTGTGACTTAATATTTTCTCATCCATTTCTGAACCATACAATGTAAATAATAATCTCCATAACTAAGTTATTGGTATAGCAAAGAAATTGACTTAGGTGTATAACCAACAGTTGTTGAGAAATTTTCAATTGTAATTATTCTTCATAATATTGTCATTAGCTATAATTCACAATGTCTATTGATCGCAAAATTTGTACTTTTTGCCATTTGAATTGATAATTTTGGCTGTTTTTAAATCAATGAAAATTGTTTTAGTGCCCTTACTTTCTGCCTTGAAAAATACCAATATACAGTATACACAAGAAAAAAAAGCAAGGATATTTTAATCTTAAAAGAAAACTCCTTATCAGTGTTACAATTTGTATGCTTAGCATTAAATCCTGAGGCCAGAACATAGAAAGTATATAACATTTCTGACCATTAGAAAATATAGTTCATCACTGACACAGCCCCAGGGTGTGCTGAGCCAATGATGGAGTCCAGGTGTGGTGGTGCATGCCTGTAATCCCAGTGCTGGGGAGGATGAAAAACAGGAGGATCACTTCAAGTCCAAGCTGCATAGTTAGACCTTGTACCAAATACATAAATGGAAATATATA
>NW_004524587.1:21866388-21872804 GCF_000260255.1 Octodon degus
AAGCAGGGTTGCACTATGCAGTCCAGGCAGGCTTTGAATTCACTTTGTAGCCTAGGCTGACCTCAACCTCATTGATCCACCTGCCTCAGACTCTCCAGTGTCCAGATTGCAGGCATGTGCCACTATGCTTGGCTCCCTTTACAAATTCTGAGGTAGAGAAAAGAAGCCGAGTCAGATCCAACCCAAGGTACAAAAGCTACCTGAGCCAGGCAAGTATGAGATCTCACAAAGCTATGTCACTGAAAGCTGGAACCTGGACTCCTGACAGAGACAGTTGAACACTTGTTTTCCAGGCAGCTGTAACTATATTTTAGTCTTTTCAAAAGAGCCCTGGAGCTCCAGACTCACATACACCTCTGGGCTGGGTCAACTGCTACAAGTCATAGGGATAGGGAGCCTTGTGCCCTCCCTAGGTTACTCATTCGCCAACAGTGCCAGGACAAAAGATGCAATGAAACAGGACCTCTTTCTCTACAGCAAGCATTGATTTTAGCCATGGCGTGATGGGCAGCAGTGGAACTCTTCCTTGAAGCACGGAAGTGCCTGCCGTGCTGATTCCCTTATACTTCCAGTCTCTGAAAGCAGAAAAATCATCTTCTCTGAAGACACTTGGTAACATTTCCAAAAACAAAAACATTCTTCAAGGCACTGTTTTCTGTTATTCTTGAACTAGTTCAGCTGGCAGATGAGCTGGTTGATGTGCTTACCCCAGTAGCCAGATGAGCCCATCTCCTTGGAGAAGCCCACTTTTCTTGGTAGCATGCCAGGCCAAAGACGGGTGGAAAGGGCACAAGAAGCAGGTGATCTCCTGCAAATACACCCCAGGGAAGGCGATTTCATGAATGAGCTCTTCCGGGCAAATAACACCAAACTTGCCCAGGTGCTCTGCAATCACAGTGTTGTCTATCAATGGAAAGCTCTTATTCTTGACATTGCCCTGTCCACATTTCATACTGAGTTCCCAGACAGACTTCAGATTTAGAAATCCCAAGGTCACATAAGACTCCACTATCTGCAGAAGTTTGAGAGTTTAGAGGGTGACTTTAACAAAGACACCACTGAACAATTTATTCAGGAGAAATCTTTCAATCGTTTTCTGTACTAGTGAACTCACTCCATTAATACTTTGGAGGTAGACAACAAAAGCCAAGGAATGTTCATCAGGAGCTTCCAAAGTGGAAGGTTTCACTTCTAATATTTTTACATGCACCCAATCATGCCACTGCCACCAGGAATCATGAAGGAAAGATTCCAGTCCCTTAAAACATATCTCTTTTACGTTCCTCTATCTCTTTGCCAAAATTGCCTGGCTTTCCTGGGTTGTTTTGAGGTCTTGATAAGCCTTCCTCTCTTTCAGGAGATTTTCTGGAACCAAGGGGATCTTTTTTCCTTGCTCTTTTTGTGCCATCTTTCCAGTATAATGGCTATTCAGCATAATTTCCAGTACCACCTCAGTAGTCTCTCCTATAGTTAATAAACTTCAGAATTTATTCTCTTACAAATTAGTTCCTCCTCAAAGTCCGTCTATTCTTCTCTCTACCTTGAATCAACTTCTCTCTTACCATACTTGGCCGATTGTTTCTTATCAGTAAGACCCAGGTTAAATAACAGTTCCTTAGCTAGTTCTTGAACCAGTTGTTCCAAAGTAGTTATTTACTCACTCAGACATGTGAAATTACTGGAACATCTTTCAGTTCTTCTCATAGTCCTTTTCCTACTTGACAATAAATGTGGAATTACATATCAATTTCAAAATTAAAAGCAAGAAAGATTGCTGGTAAATGATATAATATAAATTTCATGCAGATAAAGATTTCAATTTCGTAACATGAAAAGAATTTCGTTTATATACTAGTTACTCAAAATGTATTGAATTCCTGGATGAACCAGAGGCTCTATAAAAAGCAACAACCCTGCTTTGCAAGTGAACAAGTCATCATTCAGGTAATTCATATAATGAATATATAGACTTTCATTGTTAGTCCTTCTGAAAAGAAGTGCTTAAAATAAAGAATTATGAATCAAAAGAAAATTTAATGTTTTTTACTGCAAAGACAAAATGAAATACATATATGTTTGAAAAATCCTTCAGTTAAAAGAATTAATAACATTACTTCAAATGAGGATCTAATTATTTAATAATGTATTATTAATAATAATCTTTGGTATTTTTTCACTAAGATTTATAAGAATAATAGAAATCATTATGATTTGTTAATGTTATGGATTATTTTAAACTTTTCAGGTTTATTTTAAGTGAATGTATAGAATGATACAGAGTTTTCCTTGAGTATTTACTTGCTGGAAATGTTACCTGGATCTGAAATTCCATTACGCTTTACTTTCCTTTTTTTTTTTTTTTAATTTTAAGGAAAGGTCTACTGGGTGATGAGAGTCTAACTACTAGATCGGACTCATAGTGATCCCCAGTTTCCAGCTTCCCAAGAGCTGGGAATACAGGCTCACACCACCATACCCATTCTCAATTGATGTCTCAGTGCATCCTGTAGGTAGGACCATCACTGCAGTCCAGGGGATTGAATCCCCCATCCCTGCACCTGTTTGCAGGCACTTTAATACACTGAGCTATTTGGCCAGCCCTACTTGCCTATCTCTTGAGTAGCACTATCTTTCTTCAATATCTTCATGTATTTTTCCATAGAAAGGTCTATATGGGTTTGACTTTTTAAAGAAAAGCCCAAAGACAGGAGGAAGTCATAAAGATTAGAGCAGAAATCAATGTAATTGAGAGAAAGAAAACAATAAAGAAAATTAATGAATCAAAAACTGATTATTGGGGGCCAGGGAGATGGCTCAGTAGAATAAGTGCTTCCATCGAAAGCACGAAGGCCTGTGTTCAATCTCTGGGGTGTTCCAAAAAAAAAAAAAAAAGCTGGTTACTTGAAAGATTAAATAAAACTGATAAACCCCTAGCTAACCTAATGAAAACAAAAAGATTAAAAACTCAAATTCAAGCAATAAAGAATGAAAAGGGTGAAATTACTATAGACCCCTGTGGAAATTTGGGAAATCATTAATTGCTACCTTGAAAATCTTTACTTTCACAGATTTGAACACAGAGAAGAAAGGGACAGATTTCTTACAAATGTAAAAATTAACAATACTAAATCAAGAAGATAAAAATTCTCTAAATAACCCAATGTAAGATGAAGGAATTTAAAATTAAAAAAAAAATAGTGACAAAGAAAAGCCCAGGTCCAGATGGATTCACAGTTGAATTCTACAAGATATTTAGAGACAGCATAATCCAAATAATTCAAAATAATTCTCAAGCCCTTCAATGAATTTGAGAAAGAAGCAATACTCCCAAAATCATTCCTGGAGGCAAGTATTATACTGATATCAAAATCAGAGAAAAATTCAACCAAGAAAGAAAACTATGAACATGAGCATAGATGCAAAAATCCTCAATAAATCCCTAGCAAATGGAATACAATAAATCTTCAAGAAGATCATACACCATGACCAGGTAAGATTCATACTAGGGATGCAATGATGTTTCAATATATGCAAATATAAAAATGTAATACACCACATCAATAGAGCCAAAACCAAAAACCACATGATCATCTCAAAGCGGAAAAGCCTTTTGACATACTCAAACACTCATTCATGAACAAAGCCCTACAGAAAATTGGAAAAGGTGACCTCTACCTCAATTTAATGAAAGTCATCTATGACAGTTCAACATCCAACATAATTACAAATAGGGAAAAGCTAGAACCTTTTACTCTCAAATCTGGTATAAGACAAAGCTGTCCTCTATCATCAATCCTATTCAATGTAATTTTTGAATGATTAACTAGAACCAATTAGAAAAGAGAGACAAATAAAAAGAATAAGAATGGGTAAAGAAGAAGTTAAACTATCATTATTTGCAGATGACATGATACTCTACTTGGAAGACACAAAAAAACTCTACCAAGAAGCTCCAATAGGTAATAAACATATTCAGTAGCATAGCAGTCTACAAATTCAATACCCAAAAATCAATACTATTCTACACAGGTAACAAACATGCTGAGAAAAAAATTAGAGAAAAAATGCCCTTCACAATACCTTCCAAAAAATGAAATGCCTAGGAATTAATCCAACCCAAGGATGTAAAATAAATTTACAATGTAAATTACAGTACTTTGAAAAAAGCGATCAAATAGAATTTCAGAAAATGAAAAGATATTCCTTGTTCTTGGGTAGGATGAACCAACATTGTGATGATGTCCTTACTCCCAAAATTCTTGTACAGATTTAATGCAGTCTCTATCAAAATACCACAAATGTACCACATACATCTAAAGAAAACATTCCTAAAATTTATTTGAAAACCAGAAAAGACCTAGAATAGCAAAGACCATCTTGGGCAACAAAGGCAAAGCAGGAAGCATTACAATCCCTGACTTTAAATTATACTACAAAGCTACTGTGACAAAAACAGCATGGTATTGGCAAAAAATACACCCAAAGATCAATGGGATAGATTAGAAGATGTAAATAGAACTAAAAACACACTTAGCCAGCCTATCTTTGATGAAGGGGCCCAACATGTTCATGGGAAGAAAGTTATTCTCCTTAACAAATGGTGTTGGGAAGACTGGCTCTCCCCATAACAAAAATTAAAGCTAGACCTGGGTCTATTGCCATGCACTAAATTAAAGTCAAAATGGATCAAAGATCTAAACATTAAAACAGAAACACTAAAGCTCCAGGAAGAGAAAGGTGGAAATCTTGAAGATATAGGGTTAGGCAAACAATTCATGAACAAAAATCAAAGTGCAAGGGAAATTCTTCAAAGAATCTACAACTGGGACTACCTTTTATTGAGAATTATCTGTACATCAAAATAAATCTCCAACAGACCAAAAAGACAACCAATAAAACTTGGAAATATTCTGAACCATTAGTCGTTCAGAAAAAGGTCTTCTACCTAGAATACATAAAGAAGTAAAAAAAAAAAAAAAAAAAAAAAAAAAAAAAAAAAAAAAAAAAAAAGAATAGGTCACCCAAAATTAAAGAACAAATCTAAAAATGGGCATATGAGATGAATACATACTTCTCAGAGGAAGAATTACAATAGGCATATAAATACATTCAAAGGTGCTCCATATCACTGGCCTTTGGAGAAATGCAAATTAAAACAACATTGTAATTCCATCTCACCCCAGAAAGAGTGGCTATCATAAAGAAATCAACTAAACTAACATGAGAGAGGCTGTGGAGAAAAAGGAATTCTTCTCCACTACTGATGGGAATGTAGACTGGTACAACCACTATGGAAATCAGTGTGGAGACTCCTCAAAAATCTATTACTGGAAATCACATTCAATCCAGCTCTTCCCCTTTTGGGAATTTTCCCCAAAGAACTGAAAACATCATACCATAGTGATTATCGCGGCACATTTTGTCATAGCCAAATCATGAAAGCAAACAAAATGCCCACCACCTGAAGAATGAATGAAAAAGATGCGGTATTTTTATACAATGGAGTATTACTCAGTTATAAAGAAAGACAAACTCGAAATCTTGATAGTGAAGTGGACACAACTAGAGGCTATATTTATAAGTGAAATAAACCAGTCCCACATATGTAAGTATCATATCATCTCCCTAGTGTTAGAGCCCAAGAGAAACAAAATCCAAAAGGTATAATGGATACAGTAAAGCAGAAGGAAACAGAATTTAACTATAAACAATGAAGAGGAGAGAGAGGAGAAAAGACAGGAAAATAATTTAAGTATACATACACAATGGCTGAGGTGGTTTTACTAAGTACTTCCATCAGATTTTTGAAAATATCAGGAATTGTGTAGAATTTTCATCCTGACTAACTCTGTATGATGATATCTTGGAACTAAGAAACTACAGCAATGTGTGACACCAAAAAACAAGATTGAATACCTGTCACCTTGGTCTTCTAAATGTGATCCATTTCTAATATAATATCAATTATTGCTATACTATCTTGAAAATATTTTTAAAAGGTAGTAAAATATAAAAGACAAGAACAAAATTAAAGATTTCTTCAAAGTAAGTTGTAATATTCAATCATATCTCTAATTTTGCAAAACTATATCTGTTAATCTTTTTATTAATTTTATTAAGAACAAAATAGCAATGAAACAGTTTCCAAAAGGTTGGTAGGACGATTACAATAATTCATAACGCATTGTTGTCTTCTTAGTAGTTACTCAGAGTACAAGATGCAGACATGATACTTTGTCTAAACACTATGAGTACAAATCATTATTCTCATTAAACTGAGAGAAAGTAGCTATATATCTATTCTAACTATTATGTATATACAGATATATATTCTTTTCACTACAAAATGGTCCTTTATTTATAATCCTCTGTTTTGTTTAGGTGTGTCATAGATGGGTATTCCATTGCCATTCAAA
>NW_004524587.1:21872904-21878627 GCF_000260255.1 Octodon degus
AAAAATAATATTTAATATTAAAGTTTTAAAGGTTACCTAAGCAGAATATTATCTTCAGATATTTATCTCCTTTCCTTGAATTTTCAAAATTTATATAAAATGTACCTAGTATGCTTATTATGAGGGTCATAGTTACATGGGACAAGTCTGATGCTCAAACGCATTGGGTGAGTTGTATCTTCTTACATATCCAGTAAAAGGAGCCAGGAAATTAGCATGTAGGGCTTAGATTAATGAACATCTTTCTGAGCCATAAGGCTGCACCAGTTTCTCCTTTAAGAGCATTACACAATGTAATCAACTTTATTTGTCAGTGCATATTGATGTCCTTCATTTGTAGGCAATCTAGTCACTGCTGTTTAATATAGCATGCTTTATTTGAACACTGAAATACTTGAAAACAATCTAAACATTTATCAATATATGACAATTATGAAACAATGTTGCAATAAATGTCCTTATCATTTACTGGCAGGGATATATGAGAAGGTCTGGAGAGTATAGTTGTGTTTGCAGAATTGCTAGCCCAATGGCTATGTGAACTTAAAGACAATTAACTACTCTCCCATTGCTCTCTGAAAAAAATGAATGGAGATATATTATAGTCAATAATATATTACAATTCATTTCTCAGCTATCTTTTCTAATACTAGCTATTATATGATTATTCTTCACTTATCATAATAGTTGGTATAATACATATTTGTAGAGCTCTACAAAGATTTTTCACAAAAGACTCCTTTAATAATGTAATCAATAAATCTCCACAATAAAAACAAAATTCACAATGTTTTTTTCTTGTCAGACTTTCAGACTATTTCATAGGTGGAAAATCCTTGAAATCTTCCACTGACCTGTTTCTCCATGGGCTATAATTTGTCATGCCAGAAGAGCAAAAAGCAAGCAATATTATTTAAACACCCCTTTTCAAATCAAATAACATAAAGTGGACACAAATGAACTCTTCGTCGAGCAAATGCAAGCTGTCTGACCTTTTCTTTGCTCCTCAGATGCTTTTCCGGAGGGCAAGGCAAGAAAGAGTAAGGATTCTGCTCAAGAGTGGCAGCACCAGGGCCATATGTACTCACACAGCAGCCTAAAGGACACCAGGTAACCATTTGTGAGCACAGTGTCACAGCTCTACTCACAGATAGCATCTATTAAAATAGAAAGCATGGAAACACAATGCCTTGAAGCCATATTGGTATCCAACTATGTAACAACGGCCTGCATCGCTTGTGCTAAAGAGTTTGAAATACTGACCTGTTCATGCATATGGGGACACAGAATAATTGGAGAGACTAGTTAACAAACCTTTGACTGTATTCTTCCCCTGAATGACCTAAGGATACCTGTTGAATTACATTTACTGAGAAGAAAACGTTTAATAAGGCATAATCTCACTATCTGATACAGTTAATGACTTTACTAACTTCTTTTTAAATTCTCTGAATTTGAAAGAAAAAAAAATGTAGAGGTGCTTTAGGCTTTCTTTGCTGGAAAAATAAGCAAACAATTTCTGATTGAGAGTAATTCTGGGAGACATTTATCAAACCAAGTTAAAAATAAAAAGGAAGACAGAAATCTGACTTCTGTACACAGGCTCTGGGGTAGGACATAGAGAAATCAAAGTTGCATACCTCCTGTAGGATACAGCGGGAGCAGTAGCCAAATGCCCTTTCATCTTGGCCTGACATCAACAGGTCTTAAAATTGCCTTTGCCTCTTTCCTCTCTAAGTTCCTGAACAAAAAAATTTTAAGACCTGAGATAGGCTAACTATCTGTGTCAAAGACAGAACAAAAGCCAAAATCAAGTCCAGGGGAAAATTGTTACATTTCTTCACTTCATGAAACCAAACCACCAGTGAGACAAATGATCATAAACCTTATGGAAAACCCTACATTTACCTTATAGACTGAAAATGTGGCACAAATTCTGTGGCTTTCATATTCCTGATAAACTTAAGTGTCAAATATTCTCAGATCCCACAGTCTCAGCATTAACCCCTGTCTGAGGTGGCTCCCATTCCCTTGTGCCCTTTTACAATCTTATACTAGCCTTGGTGGCTTCATTTACACATGTTCTGAGATCCCTGGCAGGAGGGAATCAGAAAAGCAAAGGAAATAGTAACGTTGAAGAAACAATATTATTGAAACTATTCTGTGGTTCCAAGATTGTGATTTGTTTATTCTGTTAGGCAACATGCTAGGCTTCTGGCTAAATCAGTATTTCAATTTATTGACCATCCCTCTTTTCCAAACCTGGCTCCAGCACTGATTGGCTGGGCAGCAAAGGGTCAAATCCAGTTCTTTTTCTCCATTAATTTGAGATAATAAATCTAAAAAATTGGAAATCATCCTGTGGGTTCTTAAGAATAATAATACTGTACAAAGTTGATATTGAGAGACATTCCAGTTTTGAAGCAATATCAAGATAGGATTCATAATTTAAATACTCTATGTGGTAGATGTTATCATCATCATTTGATTAATGAAAAAGTGAAAACCCAAGTTTTAAGAGACTTAGTTTGGGTTACAATGAAAATAAATATTTGAAATAACAAACTCCTGATCCAATAATAGTTTCAAAACTAAAGCCCTAATTTTACATATGATGTTTTTAGCAACTTAACTTTGAGAGCATTTCTTAAGTGTATAAAAAATAATAATATCCTTCTTGGTGGTGATGGTTTTCTTACATTGTAGTTGAATGGAAAGTAAAACTACCATGCTTTTTTCAAACTCTTATCCTTTCAAATTTTTCTTCATTAAGATTATAAAACTAGTGAATGTTTTTCATATTATCACTAATTATATTAATATATATGTGAAAACAAAGCATTAATAGGTACCTGAAAATAATGCAATGGCTTCATTTAACATTAATGGACTAATGGATGTGCCAAGCAATTTGATTGCCATTCAAATCGATCAAGCATTTTGTCTCTAATGGCTTTGAGTGTTCAACTCCTTGAGAAATTTTAGTGTCAAGGCTGTTGTTTTAATAGAAGACATCCCTATTGATTTGGTATTCCACAATTAAAGGGAAATGCTATGTGACTAAGTCTTTAAAAGGTAGTGATTAGTATCTTCTGAAAATAATAAGTCACAAATTTAGAGGGTCTGTGTTTGCTGACTTGCATGTGTCAAAGTCAATTAGTATTTAATTAGCAAATGCATCTTGGTCTGTGATATGCAAATGCCTTAGATGTATTGGGGAAATAGATGAACTACTGTAATTGTTGAAGTCAGAAGCTGATGTTCCTCTCTAGATGAAACAAATGTTACAGATGAGGTAGAAGAGGAGATCAAGAGAGGCAGGATAAGGCAGAGACAAATCACTACTAAATTAAATCTATATTCATTTTCTAACATCTATTAGTGATTTCTACAAGTATGAGTGCTTTCATCCAGAGACTGACATCTATTAAAATACACTGGTATGTTTAATTGCCTTGTTTTGATTTTATTAAGCATATTTCCTGTTGATAATTTCAAAGATTCACAGATTAAATACAATGTAATAGTAACAATATTAATCAGATGGAAAGGGTTATCCCCCAAGTCCTACTTTCTGTCTTTTTCTCTCTGAACATTGTCTTTATGAAGGTATTATCTCTATTTCATAAGACAATTTTATACTTCAGTTTCTATTATAAAATTAGACCACCAACTACAAAACTGTTTTAAAATATTGACAATGAGTTTTATGCACAGCTTGAAATAACATTAGGTAAACTACATCCAAATTTTGTATTGAAATATTTTCAGATATGAAGTATTACAAGTGTTGAAAATGTGTCTAGAGGCACATAGACCTTCTATGTAAAGCAAATCATTTTGTTGAAATTCAATAATTTTCTCCTTAGATGTACTAGTCAATTTTCTTTTACCACAATAACTACTTGAATCTGGAAAATCTATAAAGAAATAGTTTATTAAATGCACAGTTTTAGAAACTAAAAGTCCAAGATAGGGCAGCCTCTTCAGTTTGGTTTTTGATGAGAGCCTGTTAGCTACATCCCAACAGAGCAAATGGAATCATTGCAGGGTTGAATGTACAGCATAGGAAAAAGGTCACCTGCAACCAAAGGGCCAGGGGTTTAGGGACCAGATGTGCTCTTTTGATAACAAATCACTCTTGTGAGAACTCACTGAGGTTCTATTGGACCTATATGAATTCTTTCTGAGAGCACATTCCCAATGACCTAAGTACTTTTCACTAGGCTTTCTCTCTTACAGCTTTCACTCCATCAATGCGGCCGTGCTGTGGTTGACACTTCCAGCACATGATTATTTTGGGAGACACATTTAATCATGTCTAAAGTACAGCAAAAGTCTAGCAAGTTTATAAAATATTATGGCTTGAATCTTTAACAAATACATAACCATGAAAAGTATCTTATCACATCATTTAAAAAAAAACTACTAGATAAAAAAGTCTTTTGCTCAACATATGGCAAGTTTATAGTTTATGTTACTTGGTAAATGTTGCTTTAAATATTTTTTTATGACATTAGAAGCACCAATGGCTTCATGCATTGCCTACTTAGATCTATCTGCATGTTGGATTATGGAGGTATTCTTCCCAACAATTTAAGCTAAATCAAGTTTCCAAACACTTTCATCTGTATTAGCCACTCTGTTACTATGACAAAGAATCAGAGAGAAAACTAAAGACATAAAAGTAAAACATAATTAACCAAGTGTGGAGAATGCCTGTAATCCTAGCCCTCAGGAGGCTGAGGCAGGAGCATCATCATGAGTTTGATGGGGTCAGGGAGTTAGCTCCATAGAATAATTGCGTGCCTGGCATGCGCAAGGGCCTGAGTTCAATCCCTGGATCCGGGAAAAAAAAAATTAGTTTGAAACAAGTCTGGGATACATAGTGAGTTCAAGACCAGCCTTAACTATATAGTGATACCTAGTCTTAGAAGAAGAAGGAAAGAAAAATTATTTTGACTTATGATTTCAGTGTGTTACTACTTAGTCACTTTGCTTCTCTTCTGTAGCTGCATAATACATAATGGCAAAACCACATGCCAGGAGGATGCTGTTCATATTAACTAAGGAAGCCGCCCAGAACAAAAAAAATCACAATAACAATTACCCTTAAAGGGCATGACAGATTACCAAATTTCTGTCCTTTTGGCTCCATCCTCTAAAGATTCTACTCTCTCCCAATAACACACATGCTAGCGAGCAAGCCATAGCTGAGAAACATTTGGCACTATCTTGTGAACAGGTACCATTTGAAATAATGGAGAATGGAGGATTCCCATATACTGAAGATATGACAGGCAGGTGTTGAGCTTCTGCATTCTGGACTATGTCCAAATTAAGTAGGTAACCACTGAGTTGTGGTTGAAAGAGAGGACCTATGTTTGCATCTGCTATATACACCCTTTAAAAGTATTTCGTGTCCCTATAATTGATGGACAAAGTCATTTATTAGATCATTCATCATTCTGTGTAACTGCAGTTTATTGGACAACACAATTTAAGGGATAAATTGTCAGTGTCCTGTGGATATATAAAAACATTAAGGTGTTTTATGGACCAGCTCCTCATAATGAGTAAAATAATTATGTACTGCAAATATGCAGTAACAAAAGCAAAACTAAAAAGTAAAAAAAAAAAAATTATCAGTATTTGCCAGTTCAATAAAAATTGGTTGGGTGTTGGGCACACCAAGATAAAACACTTAATGCATTGCTTTCATT
>NW_004524587.1:21887949-21890034 GCF_000260255.1 Octodon degus
AGTAAAGCAGTTTGTAGATCTTTCATCAGTACCAGCCATGTGGATGAGTCACGGCCATGGCTTGTCCAATAAACTTTCTGTGAAAGCCTGAGAGAAAGTTTTCTCTCCATGAGACTCTCTTTAGGCCTACTGGACATTGTTGATTGCCTTCCTCTGTGGCCCCATAATCCCTTTTAACAGAAAATTTGGGACACCACTGTATTACAGAATGTTGTAGTACAGGATCTCTTATGTCCTGAGTCTTCACTGACATTGAAGGGCAAGGGCCTGAAAGTTGGCTATCCTTGTAGCTCTTCTTTTTCTCTAATTTTTTGGTTTGCAAACTTGAGTGGTTAATCCTCTAGAAGTAAAACTTAATGATTTTAATACCTTAAAACATAGGCTGTTGAGCTAACATCACTGTCTGAACATCAAATGCCTTAGACATAGCTTGGAACTAGTATTTTCCAACAATCATAGATATGCTAAATTTTAACATCCTATAGAATGTGGAAAAAATAAAAAATAATAAAAGTAAACAATTACACATTTTTACAAAGAAATTTAGATATCTAACTATATACAACATTGTAGCAGGAGAGTCCTATGACATTTTTTCTTGTCTCTTTATTACCTTTTTTTCAACAAATATTTACTTGAGAGAGTATAACAGTATTTCATATGCCATTACAAGCAGCATATATTCAGAAGATCAGATTGACAGGCATTACAAGTGTGGAACTAGTATGAAATATTGCTATCCTAGGTGCAGTTTCTTAGTTTAAAGTTATCAGCATTTATAGGGACTGGGGAGTTAGCTCAGAATAATAAGTGCTTGCCTGGAAAGTGCAAGGTTCTAATTCAACCCTGGTTCTGAAAAAAAAAAAAAAAAAGAAAAAGAAAAAAAAAATCTGTGTGAGAATCCTACCAAGTAATTACCAGTTTCTAAAACCTGATGGAGATTCTCATGACCAGTGCCTTAACCATCTTGTGTATATAAATGTATGGTTTTGCCCCTGCCAAGTTTCCTATCTTTTCTTCTTACCCTCTCTTTGTTATTTAATCCTTAAATCCTTGCTTTCCACTTAGTTGTGTTATACCTTTCAATTTTTATTTTTTTCTTTTGAGTACTTACACTAGGGTGACTCTATGATATTTACACCTGTGGGTCTGGTTTATTTTACCTATGAGTACATCTTCAAGTTGCATCCACTTATTAATAGCTCAGTAATAATCTATTGTATAACACACGACATCTTTTTCATCCATTCTTCAGGTGATGGGCATTTTGTTTCTTTCCAAGATATGTCTATCACAAATGGTGCTGATATAAAAATAGGAATACATATATCACTATAATATGATGTTTTCAGTTCTTTTGGGAAAATTCCCAAAAGAGAAATAGCTGCATTGAATAGGATTTCCAGTCCTAGTTTTTTAAGAAGTCTCCACAGTGATTTCCATAGTAGTTGTACCAGTCTACATTCCCACAAGCCCTGGAGAAGAGTACCTTTCTCCCTACCGCCTCCCCAACATTTGTTGTTAGTTGAATTCTTTATGACAGCTGTCCTTTCTGGAGTGAGATGGTATTTCAATGTTGTTTTAATTTGCATTTCTCAGATGGATAGATATATGGAGCATTGTTTTATGTATTTATTAGCTTCTAGAGTTTCTTTGCTGAGAAGTGTGCATTCATTTCGGGTGCCCATTTCTGGACTAAGTCTTTTAATTTTGGGACCATAATGTTTTTTGGTTTATAAATTCTAGATAGAAGACCTTTTTCTGAGTGCTTATTAGTTAAGAATTTTCCAAATTTGTGGGTAGTCTTTTCACACTGTTCATAATTTCTTTTGATGTACAAAAATTTCTCAATAAAAGGAGGTCCCAGTTGTTAATTCTTTCAAGTATTACCCATGCAGTTTGATTTTTGTTCATGAACTCTGCCTACACCGATGTCTTCTAGAGTTCCTCACACTTTCTATTCCAGGAGATTTAGTGTTTCTGTTTTAATGTTTGGATCTTTAATCCATTTTGATATCAGTTTAGTGCATGGTGATAGACCTGGGTCCAGTCTTTTCTTTTCTTTCTTTTTTTCTTTCTTTCTTT
>NW_004524587.1:21906490-21907050 GCF_000260255.1 Octodon degus
TCTTCTGGATGGTTAACAACCTAAGTTTGCAGACCAAAATTAGAGAAAAAGGAGGGCTATAAGGAAAGCCACATTTTGGCCCTAACCTTCTAAGGCCAATTAAGACTCAGGACATATGAGAATTTGTACTGTAACATCATGTACCTCGGTAGTGTCTCAAATTTTCTGATCAAGAAGATTATGGGGCCAAAGAAGAAAGTGATCGATGACGTAGAGTGTGCTAAGGAGAGTCATGTGTGGAGAAATCACTCTCTCAGGCTTTCACAGAGAGCACATTGGCCAATCAATGGCCATGACTCATCCACATGGCTGCACTTACAAATGTTCTACAATCTGAAGTACATGATCTCAGGATAAATCCTGAGTGAGTTTCACTGACCTTCTCAGACCAAAAAGCTACAATTCTAGATGCACAGGTCCTGCTTTACCTTGGTCTTAATCATCCAGTAGAAAAGTATGAAGACAAAATTTAGGAAGTAAAGCCATGCTGTTATGTTGAGCTGTGGGGGACTCAGGTCAATAATTTCTGACATTGCCAGTTAAACAGAAGACCCAATGCT
>NW_004524587.1:21908430-21914407 GCF_000260255.1 Octodon degus
AAAAAAAAAAAAAAAAAAAAAATTAAAAAAAATCTGACCTGATCTGATAACTCAGTCGACTAAAGTGCCTTTTTAAGCAGAGCACAGCAGCCTAGGTTCAATCTCTATTATATTGTGCTGGCCCCACCCCTGATGAGTGATGAGACTGAGACTAGGCATGGTGGCCCTCGCCTGTAATCCCAGAGTTTGGGAGGTTGAACACAATAGAATCACTACAAGTTTGATCTATGTAGTGAGACACTGTAGACCCTGTATCCCCTGTTCTAAATGTATTTTTTAAAAAGCAATAAAAGATCTCACAAAATATAGTCAATTTGTTGTAGTTTGTAAATGTCAAGGTTAAATAGGACAGAAAATTTCAAATTAGTTCCATCTTTGAATTGTAATCTGTAGATAACCTTAATAAGTCTTCCTTCTTTAATCACAAGAAGTTTTGCTGTATATGACACATCACAGCCTATAGTTCTTTAGCAAACAGTATTCTCTCTCTCACATTATGAGGTCAGTACAGATGCTACTCTGAACCTAGATTTAGATTTCAGACAAGAACTGATATATGGAAAGGCTGGGGTGATAGCTCAGTAGAATAAGTCGCTGCCTGGCAAGCACGGGGTCTTGAGTTCAATCCCCAGTACCACAAAAAAAAAATAGTGATATGTGAAAAGTAGTTCCCAAAGCGAGCCGTCTCTGATCCCCTGTCTGTACATTGGCAGATTCTTTTCCAGTGGAAGGACTATGTTTTCTGGCCTTGTAACTTCCACCAAAGTTGTTGGAAAAGACTGAAGCGATGTGATTCCAGTCTGCATTTACATCCATAAGAATTGGACCACTATTTGCTTTCTTGGAATCCTGCCATCATGTAAAAGAAAGTCAGACTACTATTCTAAATAATGAGAGATCACGTGAAAAGAAAGGTTGCATGTACTAAAACAACAGGTCCCCAGCTAGTCAACAAAGCCAGTGCTCTAGGTAATTGAAATGAAATTTCACAGCTCTAACCAGTCTCATACTTGAGCAAAAACACAGGAGTGACTGCAGGAGCTATTCCTTAGTATAACAGAGCTTCTAAACAAAAACTTGTCAATGCATAGAATTGTATGAATTAATAAGCATTATAGTTTTAAGACACTCAATATAATTGTTTTTACAACAATAAATAACTGAAAAATTTGTGTATTCACCTACTGGGGTGCAGCTGAATAAAGTACAAGATGATGAGATTGAAGGTCAGTTTGAAGAATTTCATGAATAGAAGGTGAAACATTGCCCATTTTTGGTCACTACAACTCCCCTCTCTGTGAGAACAATACTGATTCTGTATAATCTAAGAAATATTCACCAAAATTCAATGTGGCAGCTCAACTAATATAATTCATGATATCACATAGTCTCCCCCCAAAAAAACACATTTCATTAGGTAGGTTTTATTTAACATCTGCATTATGAAAGTTAAATGATAAAATCTGATTGACCTTTACTATTTTTGGTGGAGCAGCTCTCATCAGCTAACCTTAGTTTTTCCAAAGAGCATCACCAGGTGTCCTACGCAACCAACTAATAATACATTAACATTTGTTCTGTCGACCAAGGAATTATCCCCATATCAAAACACATAAACATGAAATCAGACTTTACAGCCATTTGAATCAATTTGCATAGGATGAATTGCTATGTTTACTTAGGTTTATGGCTTCATGAGAGCCACGGAAGTTTAGCAATATGAGTACAAGTTATTGTGCCTCCGTAAGAGGTACAAGCCAAGCTGATCAATGGGACAGAAGGGTGTGATGGTGAGGGGGCAGTCAGGAATTGAAGCACAGGCTGCCCGGAATTGAGTGCAAGTGCTAACATTAATTACAAGGCTGCAAAGGAGTTTAAGTTCCTTATTTATAAATGGGAACAAAGCTCCTTTCCCAGCCTGACAATTATGATGCTGCGAAAATCAATGACAGTAGTCTCCAAAATGTTTGCATCCTCCTAAATTCTTTATTTTCAAACTTTCTCAAACCTAATAAATATTCTTTGTTCCTTTGAGGTTGTTTCAATCCCCTTTAATTTTTAAATATTAATGTGGGGGTGTTTATTAGGGCAATAGGACTGGAGGGAGCTGTGATTCACATATTGCCACCATTTAGGTTGTCATTCTTTCACTCCAGGTGGCAATACTTTACCTGTAGTGCAGGACAATCTTAGGGTATGGTAGGACTTAATGCTGGTGAAGCACCATGCAGGGGGGTCTCCATTTCTCCAGCTACACATAATTCTTCCCCTTCCCTTTAATTAAGGATCCTTGATCAAGGACAAACTGACCTCTACAAATGGCATAGTAGAACACAGCCCTTGTCTTTTAGTTTCTTGCGTCATCCAATAGTTCAAACTATGAACATGAGATGGGAGAGCAAGAGGAAAGAGAGGCCAAGCTATTTCTACTGAGAATGTTTGAAAACCCTTCTCAGACAGTTAATGGGCATCTTTTGTCCCATGGATTCTATTCTTACTGTCGTCTAGCAGCTTTCACCTCTATTCTTTAGTCTCGGGGCTTCTTAGGTCTTCTCATTGTAAAAGTCCATCAACATCTCATCATCATTTGTTTGTTTCTTCAAACATTTACATTTCTTTAACTTTTGTAAATAGCTCTTTTATTTTTAGAGCAAACCCATTCAAGTACTCCATCTGTTCTCTCGATAGGACTTTCAATGTTTCCTGGCTTAGACTGGTGAATGTCACATGTTAAAATCTATAAGCTTTTAGCATATAGTATTATAATGATAATGGTGTTGATTAAAGAACTTTGTGTTATCTATCCTTGTATGTCTTTTGTTTTTAATGTCTATTCTGTTTATTTCTGTGGTGTTTAACATCAGATACCTGAGGTAATTTTTTTAAATGTGATTCTTTTAGTATTTGTGACTGCCATAGAAACATAGTACTAAAAATAATTGACCAAAACTCAAATTCTTATTTCTTCCACATCAACTGGAATCTGAGCATAGATGTGTTATGGACCTAATTCTGTGTCTTCAGTATCCCTAAGTGCATGGTGATGGGGCTTGCTATATACATTGTTTAGTACTATCAATATTTCTTATATTTCTTCAAAAATATTTTTGATTTACTGAAATCACATCAATGTTTTACATTAATGTATATTCATTAGGTACAAATAGAAATTTAGATAGCAAATATATACAAAGAAAGACTAAAATGTGATGATTAACTACATGGTTTATTATATAGATCTATGGAGTGATAAATTGATAAACAATAAGCAGACAGTTAACTGGTTAGTTAGATAACTTATAAGAGGCTGATAGATACTCTCTGTGAGCATCTGAAAATGTATTGCAAAACAAATGACTTCTCATCACAGTCCTATTATTAAAAGTAAAATGAACCTTCCATCCCTTTTAAAATAACATATTGCTGTTGCTATGGGTTAACCAGTCAATTTTTTATTTAGAATATATAATTTGCAGTAGATTCACATCTAGACTCCAATATTCCTCCAAATGTCCATTAAACATCGTACACAACAGTTCATTGTAATCCACCTATATCTTGCTTCTGTGTTTTGTTTGCATTAGAAATGGAGCAGACATCTTGCTTACCAGAGGCTATAGGAAAGTGAATTCATTTATTGATTGACATTATCAGGCAGGCAGGCAGACACCAAAGCAGGTGAAATTGTTTTGTGTGTGTGTGTGTGTGTGTGTGTGTTGTCCGTCAAACTTTAACAGAGAAAGCGATGTGCTTTTGTCAGGCAGGATTACAATGCGATCAGGTAATGTTTCTTAAAAATGCTGCAAACGTTAATGGTGTTAGATCAACAATATTACTACCACAGGTAAAATGCTGTTACATGTATTATTAAGTTATTGCTCAAAATGGAGTGACTCAAAGGCCTCTGAGAAGGTATGAATAATTGCTGTATCATTAGTACAATGAAATGCTAATGGAGGTTTCATCATACAACATGCTGTGCCTATTTTTTTCTACAAGATTTTAGAGTGGATTTGCATTAATGCATGGTGCAGACCCCCAATTACTCTATCACAGTCTCATCTTTCCCTAAATATGAGCCAATTTATAAAACAAAAGATGCTATTATTTCTCTACTTGTACATTTTCCACAAAATATCTCATGAAATGAAAGCCAAACACTAGCTTAAGTATTCGATATTATCCTTTGCTTTTGTATTTAATGCGGTGACAAAGAACTCTGTCCTCATATTTCCTTAGGAGCAGATTGTAGTAGCAAATGTTAGTTACAAAGAGGATGGATGTGAATACTCACTATCAAGGAGTTTTATATAACAGGAGCTATATTTCAGTGCATTCAAGAATTTCTTCTCAAGGATTACTATGCAATTAACTAAGCCTCTAGATTTCCCACTTAGAGACTCTGGATATATTAATGATCAGGCAGCCAAATAAGTGTTAGAGAAAAGATCATTGATTCAGATTGTATATAGTGGACTCTCTCTACCTCTTTATGCAACTCCTCAGCTATTTTCTTGTTTTAAACAGTTACTATTACTATTTTTGTCTACTGGAATCTGTAGTATTAAAGAAGTAGTGAAAGGAACGAGGCAATGAAAGAAAATGTACAAGGCAAAAGAAAGACAAATAAAAAAAAGGAAAAAGAAAAAACCAAGGACAGAGAAAAACTGCCAGATTTTCAGTTTAAATAAGGGGGAAAGTCACTTACTAAGAATATAGAAAGATGGTAGACATGGGCAGATCATCTTGTGGGCCTTCAGGAAGAATCTTTGCACTCTAACTTATAGTTCGTTCTATTTCTAGCTCAAGCAACTTGAGCACAGTATTCCTGGTATCAATTTTAGCTTGTGCAAAATACAGCTGTCTAATTGCTAACTGAGCAGGGAAAAATATATTTTTCCTCAAATTTCTGATGATCTCCACTGCTTTCTAATCCTGTCACATCTTTATTTAAAAAGTGCCTCCCTTTGTCTTTCCTAATAATTGGATAAAATTGTTAATTGGAATAAGTTCCTAGTATTTGAATATTCTAAGCTTTGGATTATATGGAAAAAAAGTATTTTGCTATTTAATAACAATGAAAAAAATCAAAATTTTATGAGCCTCATTTATATAATATAAATATAGAAATATGTTTATTCTTACTAAAAATCTGATATGAGCATGAAAATATGGATCATCTTTTGGGAACGACAGAGCCAACTCCTTAAACTGTGGGGCTTTTGCAAGAGTCAGCTCTAACATTTATGATGAGTATATCCATTTATACTCGAAACTTCTGTAATTTTATTCTAAGCTTGTTACAGAGATAACCAACCCAAACATTTGGAAACACACAGTATCAAATGAAAACAGATGAACAGATCACAATCAAAACTGTCAGAATTTGAGAGATAGTGAAAAGAGTTTTTGTGAAGCCAGAGAAGGAAGATAATGAACGTTGGCTGGGAGGAGGGCTGAGAGGCCGGAAAAAGTGATGTCAGGGAGTGGTTGTGTTTACGTGGCACCCATCGATGAGGGACAGATCACCACTAGAGACATTTGAAAATACAGGTCAAGGTAAGGTGCTCTATTCACCTGTCTATTTGAATTTACGTTTGCTTTCAATTTTTTTCTCCATATCAAAATATTTGTCAAAATAGTTAGAACATGAGATAATCAAAATGAGAGTAAGACTACAGAACTTAGTTATTATCAAAGCTGATGTAAAAGGGATTTACATAGTACAAGGAGAATGATTCAGAATATTGGTTCAGATTCAGCAGACATGACCATGAAGCAATGTGTGGGCAGGACAAAAAGTGAGTACAACCATAACAGCTTTTATTATAAAGGAATAGATCTCATCACTTGGAAATACTTACAATTAAGAAAATATTTAGAGTATGATTGGGGCCAAGGAGATGGCTCAGTAGAATAAGCACTTCCCTGGAAAGCACAAGGGCCTGAGTTTAATCCCCGGTTTCAGGGAAAAAAA
>NW_004524587.1:21914507-21925047 GCF_000260255.1 Octodon degus
CATATAGATATTGCAATTTTAATTTATTTTCTTTAAATATTAGGATGAGCTCAACAAAGAAGAAATAGTGATGTTTAACGTCTAGGTATTGAATGTAACATCTATGTATAATTCTCACATTGAATCAATGGTACAAGTTTACACTAAGCTCCACTCTTTGTGCTAAGAAAGACTGATTTACCTACCATCACCTTTGTATGAGCATAAACTGAAACTCAGCATTGCAGACAGCAAAGCCCAAGACTTCACACCACATGTCGTCTGTTCAATTTAATAAATTGTCTATTTTTACTCATATAGAGAAAGTTGGATCAAAATGCTGAGTATTACTCAGCCAACCCAGAGAAAAGATTCAGTACATGGATTAGTTAAAAAACTGATAATTAACAAGTTATCCCTACTTGATTAAAAAATACAACAGATACTTTAGGTTATAAAATAATATGCATTTGTATGACACCTTCAATATATTTTATAAATTTATATTTGTAGCTTAATTCTGGAAAAGAATTCAGAGTAAATCCTGGAGAATGAATATCCTCTTCCTTCTATACTCCACTTGGGGCCATTTTGGAACCAATAATGCATTTAAGTGTTTGCAATTATTAAGTGTCCAGGGACAATTGCCATTTTGCACAATTGTTCTCTTTATCCTATCTTCTAAATGTGGCTAGTCTCATTACTTTAATTATTTTTTAACTGATTCCTAAATTTTACTATTAAGTAATTCAATTAATGATTCCATTGTTAACCTCATAGTTGTTAAAGTATATTTAAAACAACCTTTCGATTTTGGTAAATAAAACCTGGTTTTGATTTATTTTTAATAATTATAAAATTTTCTTCTCAGAATACTAGGATGACCTTTGGGGAATTTTCTGTCATTGTAAAGTAGATAACATTGAAAGAACACTAAGCATTGATCAAGTGGAACAGTTCTCCAGTGATTAAAGCATCAATGAAGATAATTCTTAGTTCCTCCTCTGATGGGTACAAAAGAAAGCAAAGATAATTACGATCAAACAAGGATCCTAAACATTAATTAGTTTCTAATTCTAACTAGGTTTATATTTGGGGGAAGGGGACAACTAGCACATTTTTAAAACATAAATCTGATTTTATGAGTCTTTTGCATAAATCCATTGAGTGAATTACCATTGCACCAAAGAGATAGTTAAAACTTAGCCTATCCTCTGCCAACCTCTCTGCCCTGATACCCTTAAAGTTCATGTTAGAGATTCCTTCAGCTTCTAGTTTACAAGTGCGTCCTTTCTACACTAATGATGCCTCTACCTGGACAGTGTTGCACTCCTATTCTGCTTGAATTAGTTTACCTTTCCATTGAAAACCATCACTGATGGGCCTAGGGAGATGACTCAGTGGAATAAGCACTTCCCTGACAAATGCAAGGGCCTGAGTTCAATTCCGGATTACGAAAAAAAAAAAAAAATCACTGATCATGCATATAATTTCAGATTTCTTTACTGTTCATCTCAGAGCACTATGCTTACATCACTTGTAGCAAATTAGAATTGTAACACTGAAGTTAGCTGCATGGTTGCTTGATAAAAATATTTCTCCCTCTTCATACTCCGAAGTTAAGTACAACAACGACTAAATCTATTTGTACTCGCTAATGTATTTCAGAGCTAAAATAGAACATGGTAAGTTATAAATATTCAAAAAATTAGTGTATGGAAATTAATGAAAGAATAAATAACTGAATAAACTGATTGTAAGATTTTGGACATTTCAAATATAAGGTATAACAAATACAGAGTAGTGAAAAGGAAGCTTAATACATATTTGTTTTATAAAAAGTATTATTTTTAAGTTATCTCTTTTTAATTAAACAGGTCACACTTTATGTTAAGCATAAAAGTATTTGGGACACTTATGAGAATTACATGAGTTAATTTGTCATAATGCTTCAACCAGATTTAGTTGCTTAATGAAGTGCTATGAACACACCAATTTATTGATTCATTTATTCTACAAATAATTGTAATAACAGCATAGCTATCCAAAGACTTTCAAACCCTACACTGAGTCAGTCACACTGTGATCATCTGCAAAACAATAGTACTTTAGGTTCATATGCATGATACACTATGCTCTCTCTTTTTTTTTCACTGCTAGAACTAATATTATAGTCTAACTTTAGGAATCCTGGGATAGCTGAACTACATTGAAATATAAATATGCCAGGATGATGTCAGCATTTGGCGCTGGAATTACTATTAATAGAAAATCTCCCAAGAACTGTTCTTTTCTTTCAGTTTCCCTTGGTTCAGTGACCACACACTAAGAGACTGGGAGATCCATGACTAAAGTGAGACATTTCCAACGTCTCTTGAAAAGAATCTTAAACAAGATTTAAAATATAAAAATAACAAAGTAAACACAGAATAAAAAATGTTCAGTTTGTAATATCAGGTATCTGATCTGTCTACCAAATGAGAGAGAGAGAGAGAGAGAGAGAGAGAGAGAGAGAGAGAGAGAGAGAGAGAGACTATTCACATATAGTAAGGGAGTAACAGAAGGACATTTTTCACAGAACACAGAAAAAAAAATCTAAAATTTATAAGAAAAAAGGATATAGTAATCAAGAAAATAGGATCACAAAGTTGAAGGCCTCAAATTTCCTAATTCCAAAGTCCATTAAATATTAATTTACCTCATATCACATGAATTGAAACAGGGTGCCCCTGACAAAGCACACAAACTTTTAGACCAAAGGGAAAAAAATGAAGAACCCACATAAAAGCCCATCAATGTATGGCCAATTTATCTTCAAAAAAGGAGTCAAAGGGGCCGGGGAGACGCCTCAGTAGAATAAGTCCATCCCTGGCAAGCGCAAGGGTTTGAGTTCAATCCCTGGTTCCGGAAAAAAAAAAAAAAAAGGAATTAAAATGGACAAGGGAAAAAGAACAATCTCAGGGCAGGCCAGATAGCAGTATGGATTAGAATAGGCAGATGCTGGGGCCAAGGTTGGATCCCAGGCACCATAAACTGCGCCGGCCCTGGCCCCAGGGCCTGATGAAGCAGTGACTGAGACTGGATTGTGGTGGCAGCTCCTGTAATCCCAGCACTTGAGAGGCTGAGAAAAGTTTTCAATTAGTAATAATCGTGCCTCCGATGAGCCTCATTGGCTTGCGATACTGCCACTGCACAAAGCTTTGGGAGGCTGAAAAGAGGAGGATTATTATGAGTCCAATCTGTGTAGTGAGAACTTGTATACCCCGTACTAAATACATTAAAAAAAGGCCAATCTCCTCACAGATGATGTTTCGAAAACTGTGTATTCACTTGCAAATGAATGAAATTAGACTCTTACTCTTCAACATCTGAAAAAAAGTAATGGACAGTGATTTCAAAGACCTAAGTATAAGAACCAAAACACTCTTAGACAGTGTAGCGAAGGAGCCTCATTGCACTGATTTTGGCAATGATTTTGTGAGCCTGAGGCCAAAAGTGAAAGAGACAAAAATCACAAACAGACAAATTAGAGTATCTCAAAAGAAGCCTTCTGCAAAGCAAACAGGCATAAAAAAATGGAATTAATAATTTTCTGTACAGAATGAAAAAATATTTTCTCAAACTATACTTTTTGTTGTTGCTGTTCAGTTGTTTGCTTGTTAGAGTTGAGGTCTCACTTTGTATTTTTGGTTGGCCCTAAATTGACTATGTAGCCAGACCCAAAGCTGGGATGATGGGCATGAGTGAGCATGCCAATATCAGACCATATTTCTAACAAGGGTTAGTATGCTGAACATATAAGAAATGCTTATAATCTGAATTTAGCAAAAACAAAAACAAAAATCTAAAAGAGAATTTAAAAGTAAGCAAAAGACTTGAATAGACATATACAAGGCCAGAGTTAAATAGAAATAATCTTCAGTATGTGTAATCTTTGGTGAAGTGCAAATTACAGCCATAATGAGGCATCACCCCACAGCTAATACAATGCTGTTGTTAAAATTAGAAAAAATAAAATGTGGAAAAATTTAGAAAAATTGGGCATTTCTAGGTTAAGTCTAAAATTGTGTCATTGCTATGCAAAACATTATGGTGCTGCTTTCAAAAAATTAGAGATAGACTTGCAATTCAGTAGTCCTATGTCTAGGTGTCTAGGATTGCAAACAGGATAGCAAATAATTCACTTTAAGTACAGCAATCCTGTTATACATAAAAATGTGGGTGAACTCTAAGGATGATATTCTAAAGGGAACTTAGGACAGTCACATAAGAATAATTCTACTTATATGGGGCATATTAAATAAATTCACAAAAAAGTGTAGAATTGTATCGGGCACAGGACAGAATGTAAGATAAGAAGGTCCTCATTAACAAATATATGGTTTCGGTTCTGTGTGCCTCAGCTGTGAATCCGTTCACTTAAAATATCAAAGTGGTTGATCTCATGTTATGTATTTTTCCCCATGACTAAATGAGCAAATACATAGAAAAGATAAATAAACAATGCCTAAACAAAAACAGAAAAAATAAATTTCAATAATTAATGAACTATATTATATTTTGTATCCTCATAATATAATAAATTACATAAAGTTCATGCTTAATATATCAATTTACAAAGTCGAATAATAGTTTGGAGGGCCAGCCAGATACCTCAGCTGACTAACGCGTCTGCTTCGGCAGAGATCAGCGGCTGGGTTTGATCCCCAGTGTGCCCTGCCAGCCCTGCCGCTGGGATGCACTGTGATGGCAATTGAGGCTGGACAGTGGTGGCGCATGCCTGTAATTCCAGAGCTTGGGAGGCTGAAAACAGGAGAATCACAACAAGTTGGATCTATGTAGTGAGACCCTGTAGACTCTATACTAAATAAATAAATAAATAACAATAATAATAATAGTTTTGTGTTTATTTCAGACAAAATGATTACCTTTACAATCTCTTTTAGGAATTACTTCAATTTTTAAAAGTTTGTACTTTTACTCAGATTCCTATAGTATCTACCAATGAAAATTTCCTTCAAAATCTTATTTTTTGATTCATAATTTGTATCTACATGAGTCCAACTTGAAAACGGCTTAGAATTTAGAACTCTTTTTTTTTTTTTTCTCTAAGACCCTTTTGCATTTGTATTGAAGTCCCATCGCAAAACAGTTTGAATAAAGAACCAGTCGATTCCAGTGTTCTACGTAGTGCGGTATCTTCCTTCTTTCTCAAGTTGTATTTTGAGTATCATGAATTATGTTTATCTCTTCTATAGAATGAATGCTCTGTAGATAAGACCAAATGCTGAACTCTATAAATATTAAATCCATTCTTTATTTAAAAGTAAACAATTCAATAACTGAAGGAAGTTAATTTAGAGCAGAAAAATAATACAGAGGCGATTCTATCAAATTTGCATCAACTTTCGTTCTTATGCTTGTTGAAAGGTATTCCTAAAAGTGTGGTCTAAGCAATTTGTGGTAGTGATCACTGTAACCCAACCTGGGCTCTCTAAGTGAAAGCCAATTCATTCTGATTTTGTTAAATTATATTTCACAGTGTGGCTCCAATTCGTTTCCTGTAAGAGTTCACTAGATGTTACATAAATGAGCCTATTAAGTGCACAAAGATTACTTGAGAGATAGGCATGTGTTGTAGTTTAAAATCTGATTAGAATACTCACAGTAGAAAATTTCCAGACTGGAAACACAGGTCAGGTCTTATTTAACATTCTATGAGCTTATATCACCTACCTGTCCAATTTAGTACTGTGTGAATGTCTCGCTTTCACTAGATGGGCCTACGTCGCAGGCACTGCACTAACACCACTCAAATGAATGGCTGGGAATAATGAAAGGAACAAACAAGCTTAATCGGCGTTATTGTTTACACTGTACTCCCAGAGTGTTATGGTTTCCATTGTAATACCTTTGCTTAGCTAAAAGTCAAACTTCAAGTGTAGAGCCAGGGCTATTAATTCAACGTTGTTCACCTATTCAGAACCCTTAATTTTCATTTATATTACATACGTTTTGGCTATATATAATATATAATATATATAACATATATTATATGTATATGTATATGCATATGTATATATATATATATGTATATTTGTTGTATTTTAGGAAAGGGTCTATAGGGTGTTCAGGGTCTCAATACTAGATTGGATTTGTAGTAATCCACCTGTTTACAGCCTCCCAAGAGCTGGGATTACAGGCACGCAGCACCACACCCAGTCTCAATTGCCTTCTCAGTGTGCCCCGGGGGTGGGGCCGGCACTGCAGGCCCGGGGATCAAATCCCAGGCCCCTGTGCCTGCTTGCAGGCTCATGAATCTGTTGAGCTATTTGGTCAGTCCTTGTCATAGTGTTTGGCACAATATTTCATTTAAAATTTCAGTTTCTCATGTTAGAAATATTCTGTAAGAATGAATGGAAAGCCGATGTGTTAACAAAGTGAACCTCTGACCTATACTTTATAATTAACAACATTAATGTAAAAAGCAATGCTCTTACAAATATTTATTGAAGTTGATAAGGTCTTCATCTACTAAGACGAAGGTAAATGTCTCCTAAGGTAAATGTGTATATAGTTTTCTGAAGACAGTTTGGAGGTGACTTACCAAGGACATTGGCTGGCTGGAGTGAGAGTCCTGTGCTATTCATTTCAAAGGCATAAGCAGAATTTCTGAGCAATCCTTCTACTGAAGTCATTAGGAAACCCTAATACTGGTTGCAAAAAATATAGACAAACTAGAGAGTATTGTTGTAGAGTTATCAGGGGACACTGATAGCAGTCCCCATATTAGATGAGTCATCTAGGATGTGATGTCACTTAGAACATCCACAGCAAAGGGCTTGAATAGTGCTTTATAACTTGAGCTTGTGATCCACAGGTAAAGAGTGGATGGATTTCAGATTTACAGTTTACAATGTGAATGGATCAAGAAAATCAACAGCCTCAGTTTCTTTATCTATAATATACTGGAAATAATAAATACATTACAGGTCTATTGCTAACCAAAACATATATATATATATATATATATATATATATATATATATTTTTTAAAATATACTTAATATATATACATATATATATTATGTATATTTTAAAGCAGAGATTTCAGTTTGGGGCTATATTTTTTGTTTTGCACGTCTTTAAGATATAGCATACTGTTATAATATTTGTATGTAAAATAAATATTTCAAACTATCTCTATATGCTCATAAAATATTTATGTGGTTAAAAATTAACTTTAGACTTATATCTCTGAGTAGAATTCAGTAATAATTTAAGGTGTCTCAGACCTTCAAAAGTCCAAATATTGACACATTGGAAAAAACAAGTAATAAGGCGCAGCTCAAAATCTATATGGGGTATTGCTACATAAAAGTGCTTATACATTGGATGAAGGGAGTGCATCAAGTATGACTGTTTTTTGCAAACAGTCTTTCACTCAGGAAAGTTAATAATAATAACAACTCATTTTACTTTATGTATTTATCTATTTGTTTGTTTGTTTATTGACACCAGCAATCTAACGTGGGTCCTTGTACTTGCCAGGCAGACACTGTGCTGCTGAGGTATGTCTCTAGACCTTTACATATATTTAAGCATGAAGCAAAATAATCCATAACAAGATGCCCAGGACAATATAAGTCTTCGTATTCATGTTTATTAAAACTTTATCTTTCATGAAATGTTGATAATGAGACATCATAAACATTCTAACTGGAAAATAAATAGAAGAATTGTTAATATATAGTTGAATAATCTTTGTTAATTGTTGTAAGCCTTCACATTTTCTGTTTTTCTGTTTAGCACCACATGAAGTAAAGAAGCAAGTTTTGAATTGATATCATAAAATATAGTTTATAATGACTCAATATATATTATTCTCTTCACTTTTTTTTCTTTTGCATTTATGTATTTCGTACAGGGTCTAACTACTCAGCTTGGACTCGGAAGGATACTTCTGTTTTCAGCCTTCCCACCTCTGGTATTACAGGCATGCTCCACCTTGCTTGGACTCAATAACTGGCTCAGCACACCGTGGGAATGGAGCCTGCATGAATTGACGACAGGGGATTGAACCCTGGTCCTTGTACTTATCAGAACAGGAGCTTAGTCTGCTGAACTATCTCACCAGCCCCACAGAAAATATTGTTATGCTTCCATTAAGGTCCTATGCTGAATATGAGAATATACATAAATGATGATAATGCATTCTTTCTTGGAAATAACTTTAATGTAAAATTTCATTTTATTTTATTATTTATTTATTTAGTTTTTATATTTTAGGGAAGGGTCTACAGAGTGTTCAGGGTCTCATTGCTAGATCAGACTCATAGTGATCAGCCTGTTTACAGCCTCTCAAGAGCTGGGATTATAGGTGTGCGCCACCACATTCAGTCTCAATTGCTCTCTCAGAGTGCCCCAGGGGTGGGGTTGGCACAGCAGGCCTAGGGATCAAACCTCCGACCCCTGTGTCTGTTTGCACGTGCTTTAATCCACTGAGCTGTTGGGCCAGTCCTTTAATGCACATTTTAAAAAAGTATTATATTCATTCAGGAGGTTGAAGAGAGAACTTGAAAAAGAGAAAGCAATACACAAACTATACTGAGTAAACAACTTTCTTTTCAGATCCATATTCCTCTGTCTTACTGCTGCTTCAGTCTCCTTCATAGGAACCTATTTAGAAGCAAGAGGATGTACTGGAAGTAAAAGGAAGACTAGTCTGTGAGATTGGTGTTCAGTGAATTAAAGGTATAAAAAAATTCCTTTGGGAATAGTAGAAAAAATAAGATTACTCTGTAGAGATCACCTTCCTTTGACTTGCAGATTTGGAGAAGGAGAAATGAAAGTGAGACATTTGCAAGGTGCTACCCCTCAATTTTCTTATCTACACACTTGACAGATTTACTCCAAAGCCAACACAGAGTGCTGTTTTGCAAACATGAAGTACCAACTTAACTATTAGTCCCTGGCCCGCAGCAATGGGATATTAACCTTAGACTCAGAGGTAGGAAAAGGATGCCATAACCGGCTCTGGGCAATACAGGCCTCGTACCGCAGCCTCATGGTCCATCCTCTCACAGCCTTGGCTTCAGAATCTTTTGCAATGAATCTAGTGAGCTTCTTTCTCTTGGTGCTTATACCAACTGAGCCCATCTTAAATTGCACTTTCTAAAGACAAGTGGCAAACATTTTTTAGTGACTGGTGGGATAGTTCAGCAGTCTAAAACGACTGCTTATGCAAGCTTACACAGGCGCAGAGGACTGTGGTTCTATCCCTAGCACCACATGCAGCTCTAGCGCTGCCCTCAGGGCAGGCTGGGCCGGCCAAAACAAATAAATAAATAAACATTGTTTTTTAAAATTTTTTTCTAAGAATTTAGGTAAGTAATCTATATCCATGTTACTCAAATACATGCTGTTCAGCCATGAAATGATTAGTCACATAGTTTTATAATCTTTAAAATAATGAACCTTTTTATTATGCCCAGATTTTGTAAAATCCATTTAGACAAAACATTATTATTATTTTTTTTTTTATTTTTTTACTAAGAAATATATACGGGGGTTCACAATAAGGTCATTGTTTGTGATGTTGAGGGAAAAGTAATACCAGATACTGAACCAAACTTGTAAGTCAGAATTCTTTATTAATCTCTACATAAGGAATAACATTAGCTATATTATTTAGGATTCATAGGCCTTGCTATGCATTATGCAATACCTGAAAAATATTTTCGATGCCAAGCTCCATTAAAATTAATGATGCAAAGAAGCAGCCTCATAAAATTTTGCACTCATATTCTCATAAAGAGCAATGGCAATTGTGATCATGTTTACCAGGCAGTTTCTGGGGTATAACTCAAGGTGCTGTGTTTGTGGGGCATTTGTTCAATGGAGATCGCTAGCATACTTGACACTGATCCTCCCATGTGTATTAATTTTCCTGCTCATATTAATAAACAACCTCCCTTTAACGTGACATACACAGGGTCTTATGGCAACCCATAAACTCATTAGATAATTTAAAAAGAATGTTTCAAACTGTTAATGTGGATTTCACGCTTATTCAAGAATTAGCTCAGCGATAACTCTTCTGTGGATAACAGCAGGAGAGGTTTTAGCGCTTCTATGTCTAGGCAGATCGTATTCATACAAATAGATTTCAGTTTGTTTCCTAAAACAGGACTCAGCGATTTGTAAACCTTTGATGAAGCAGTGGTTCTGTGGAAAGATTATCAAGGTCATTGCACAGAAGAAATTTGGGAGATAGGGGATGAAAGGAGATTATGGAAATGGTCTTTCCAATAGCTCTTTTGATCAGTGTTACTCTTAATAATAAAGTCCATGCCTGTAATTCCAGCTGCTTGGGAGATGCAGGCAAAAGGAATCCAACTTGAAATCAGACCTGGTGATTTAGCAAGAACCTCTTTTTAAGAAGAGAGATGGAGGGTGGAATGAACTTGGAGAGGTGGGAGGGCAAGAGAGAAAAGGAGAAAAAGAGAAAGATGACAAGGAAGGAAGGAAGGAAGGAAAGAAGGAAGGAAGGAAGGAAGGA
>NW_004524587.1:21925810-21928947 GCF_000260255.1 Octodon degus
ATATTCTTTATACCTTGGAATAGCCTAGGCTATTTTTCCTTTTTTCTGCTGCACCTCTTTTTCTTTTAATACATGTTTGCAAAACATAACATTTATATTCATTGTGTGGACTTGGTTCATGGCATAACACACTTTCATTCTGCTCTTCCTCCCCTTTTCCTCCCTCAGATCTCCTCACAATGCCCTGCTTCCTATTACCCACTTTTTATTTTTTTCTCTACTTATAATTTTGGTTTCTCAAATTAGAAAAACCATGTCTTATTTAATCGTGTTCGCCTGATTTATTTCATGTAACATGGTCTCGGGATGAATTCACTTTTCTACAAATGACTCAAGTTATTTTATGACAGAGTAGTACTCCATTGTTCATAAATGCCACATTTTCTGTATCCATTCATCTGTTATTGAACACACGCACTTCTTCCAACATTTAGAGATTATCAATTATGATGATAAAAGCATTATATATCCTTGTAATATGATGTCTTTAACTCTTTTGGGAAGATAACTACAATTAGAATAGCTAGTTCAAATGGAAGTTTTAGTTTTAGGTTTTTGAGGCTTCTCCATACTGGTTTTATTTCCTTTTTTTTTTTTTTTTCTTCTGTATTTAGTACAGGTTGTACAGGGTCTCACTACACAGATCAGACTCATAGCGATTGTCGTGTTTTCAGCTTCCCAAGCGCTGGGATTATAGGCATGCACCACCACACTCAGTCTCAGTGGCCTATGTCAGCACACCCAAGGGACAAGGCCTTCATGGGAAAACAGAGATAGAATCCTGGTCCCTGTGTTTGCCTAAGCAGGTGTTTTAATGCTCTGAGCTATCTACCTGGCCTTTCCATACTGGTTTTGAAAGTGGTTGTGTAAGATTATACTCTCAATGAAAATGTAAAAGAATTACTTTTTTCCCCAAAAGTCTAACCAACATTTGTCATTATTTGATTTCTTGATAATAGCCATTCGTGTGTGTGTGTGTGTGTGTGTGTGTGTGTGTGTGTGTAGTTCTAGGGAAGGGTCTACAGAGTGTTCATCATCTCAGTCCTCGATCAGACCCATAGTGACCAGGCTGGGGCAGGGCTGACACAGCAGGCACAGGGATCGAACTCCCAGCCCCTGCACCTGCTTGCAGGCACTTTAATCCACTGAGCTATTTGGCCAGCCCCTCTATAACCATTCTCTTTGCTGTTTCTTAAAAACTGAGAGGTTGAAGTGAATAAAAAAGATTGTCATCTCATTCGCTTAGTTCATTCTCCTTGTGGAAAATGTGAGAATAATTTATTGTGTATCATATATTCCAGTCATTTGAAAACAAAATGCTCTCTATCTTGGTATTTGGTTTTTGAGATAAATGTCATTGCTATAGAATTCAAGAAAATAAATTTTCATCTTTCCTTTCTATGTAACACAGATCAGCTTCAAGAATTTTTGCTCCTGGCCCCTGTTTACTCATACATATGAAGTTGAAGAGGAAAAAGAGTTAAGAAAAGCAAACAAAATAAAACAGGCGAGAATAAGTACAACTACCAAATATGACAGTACATAATAATGTTCAGCTCGTCATTTGCCATCCTTCCATGACATTGTGGCATTTGTCTCTGGTCTCAACCAACAACAGTATACCATTGGCCCTGACATTAACTGCCTGTCCTAACAATTGCTCCCTAACAGAACTATCTAAGAAAAAGAGAATAACATAAGTTACCTCTCCAGGAGATCTCGTTTCCCCTTAGTCTAGGAGTTTAAGCCTGTGATAAACAGTGTGGGAACACCCTTTGCCAATATTGTTCATGGCAATAATCTTTGTTGTTTGGCCTTAGAAATCTGTAATTCTAAGGAAACCTAAAGGATTCTGATAAACTTGAAATTTGTCACTCTATCTCAATTAAAATAATTTGAAGAGAGTTATGCTAAGTTAGAAAAGCTATTGTTATGAGTTTCTACAATGTGGCATACCAATGGTATGATTTTGCGATAACAGATGTATTAAGAACAGTATTGCTATTGTTTGGACAACGTTAAACTGTAAGGTCTACCTGTAAGGATGAGAATACTGGGTGGTGATGGAAGGTTGTGCATCTGAATTCTGTAGGAATCAGTGTATGCGATAAAGAAGAAATTCACGCACACCAACGTGCGTGGACATATACAAACACAGATGAATGTATGAAGCCCTCGTGATATCTGAATAAACTCTTGGCTTGCACTTGAATTAATATTGATTCTTACATATTATATTGAAAGATTTTTTTCACTGGGTAGAAGTCCCTTAAAACTTCTCTTTACATTTGTCCCTGCTTTTGGGAACAATATTTACTTCAGGCTAAAAAGGTAAAACATAACCAAAACATAAAATGCGCAATTTAAAGAGAAAATAATAAAAAGAAAACAAATTGAAGAGACTTTCTTACTGATAATTTATTTGACTCTGCCACTTACTTAAATAATCACTACAATTGCCAGAGTGAAGATAAATTAAATTATTATATGTCACTCTATCCATGCTATAATTTTGAAATCCACCAGTGCTGTTGACATCTTCTAGAATTCATTTATGCAGGTCACAGTCAGTTAACAACTGTTCAACTCATACTAATGCGACAGAATAAAATTCTATGGGTAAAAAGAACACAATTTATGATCCAGTCTTATATGGGCTGAGTAATTGTTCCCAAAAGGTTCAGTTCTCTGACAAGATCAATTGCTATAGCAGGTACATTTAGTGATTCACACCTAATTCAACTCCTATGCAAGACTAGTATGGGAAAACCATCCAATATTGAATGTATCCCATGTTTGCCCCTATTAAAAATGGGTTTCAACACACAATAATGTGGGTCTCTTCTCTGAATGCAAGAGGATAAAGAGAGCTTAATTGATGGCATAAGAGGTGTGAAAATATTGCTGTGTGACGGGAAGCACATGGAGTTTTCAACTGTCCAACCAAAAGTTGGCAAGGTTCCCCTTGTCCGATGCCAGCAATTCTCTTCCTCTGTTCCTCTAGATTTTGCCAGCTGGAAAGCACAAGCTGTGCTGTTTTTCTGTTTTCCCCCAAGCGGGGAAATTGGCCCTGCTGTTAGACACCCATGTGAACTCACACAAGTTAACTAGCCTGGTTTCGAAGAAACCAATAATAC
>NW_004524587.1:21929782-21931996 GCF_000260255.1 Octodon degus
TTTTGTGATTAATTCATGATCCAAGGCTGGGATTATGATTCTGAGTACTGCTGGGATTATGGGTGTGAGTGCCACACTCAGCCTGGGGTGGACAGCCTGAATATTACGTAAGAGAGACAGAGAGGCAGACTGGCTCTCTGCAGCTATTGTTGATGCTACTCCTCCATTTTACTCTCTTGCCCTTTGCTGCCACCATGAGCTGATGCTCTCTGCCCTGTGCACTCTGACTTGGATCCAGCCAAGTATTAACTGAAATCTCCGGTAATTGTGAGATAAGTAAACCATTCTTTCCTTCATTTTGAGTGTCAGGTATGTGTCTCAGCAATGAGAGAAGCATAACTGAGACAATTGTATAGTTCTTGTAGATGAACAGAAAAGTGTAGGAGATAGTGGGGAGAGTTCCTATGTATCTGACATCTGGCTATCTTGGTACGACTAGTTTGTATGCATATGGTGCATTAAACACAGTTGATGAGTAAACATTGATATATCATTGTGAAAGTTCATATATTTCTAGATATTTTTATTTTGTACCTGATGCCTCTGCTTTGTTTCAATAAATTATCAGGACTATGATATTATATTTATTCATCAAAGTCCAACTTTGTGTAGGACTCTCTTATTGGTGACAGTTTTGTAGAATTACTTTGTTTTTGATATGCTGATATTTATCTTATTTTTTAAAATTTTTTAATGTATTTAGTACAGGGTCTGTAGGGCCTATAGTGTCCAACTACACAGGTCAGACTTGTAGTGATTCTCCTGTTTTCAGCCTCCCAAGCACTGGGATTACAGGCATGAACCACTAACCCAGTCTCAATCTCCATCTCAGCCTGCCCTGGGAAGGGGGGAGGGCACAGCAAACTGGGAACCAAAGCCCTGTCCCCTGAATTTGCCTAAGCAGGAGCTTTCATCTGCTGAGCTATCTGGCCAGCCCGATAACCCTGACATTATGAAGGAGTACAGGACAGGCATTATGTGAAAACCTCTTTCTAGGGGGTGTGTCTAATGTTCTGTGAATGCAAGCACAGTGTCTTTTGAGAAAGGGGAGCAAGACCTTGATGCCACTGGGCATCATCGTCACACCGTGTAAGAGCAGAGCCTGTGGCTATGAGCCAGCGTTGCCCATGTTAGCCTTGCTCAGTGAGGCAAGGTAGAGACTGCTGCTTTTTCTCCCACAAGGTTCTTTGACTCCTTCATTTTCTTACAAAATTTCCTGGAAGACATTCATATGTATGCTTTAAAATTCCCAGGTAGACAGTGCTACTCTTCCTCATGGAAAGTAAACATACAAATGAGTATTTGTACATTTTATGGAATATTTTCTTATCTCTTTTTATACCCATGCATTGCATTTCTAATTTATGCCAATACAAACTCATGAATACTTACTTTTACATGGATATGTGTAGGTGCACATTGTATTTTCATTCATTATATAGATATAATAATATTTTATTATCATGCAATCCAGATCAAATTATTTTTTATGTATTTAGTACAGGATTTATAGGGTCTCACTATGAGGATCAGACTTATAGTAACCCTCCTCTTTTCAGCCCCCAAGTGCTAAGACTACAGATGCATGACATCACGCCCAGTCTCAATCACCCTCTCAGTGCGCCCTGGGTACAGGGCCAAGATGGCCTGTGGTGCAGGGGATCGAACCCCAGTCCCTGCGTCTGCCTACACAGGTGCTTTAGTCTGCTGAGCTAACTGGATGGCTCCTGAGATAAATTTTCTCATTGCTTTCATTATTGTAGCTAGAGAAGGTACTCTCAAATAGCTCCTGTGTTCTTTTGACCAAGCCATGTCACCAGTGATGTTTTTTTGAGTACATTTTTTTTTCTTCTAGCACTACAAGATGTTCCAGATTCATTAGTGTACTTTTATCCCAGGTCTGAAATCAACAGCTTTATCAAGATGTATTATTTCTTTTATGTAACAATAGTATTAGGGTAATATGGCATTATAATACAAAGTTTGGAAGTGGCAGGTGCACTCACTGCTGCTGGGTGTTTTTGGTATTTTGTCTTAGCTGGTGCATCAAGGGAATGTCTGTGTTAATATTAATCAATTAAATTCACAGAGGTATACAGGTTCTGACACACAACCACCAGTATCTATAATAAAGCAAAAATAAGTCTATTGTGATATTTCCTGCTGTAACTACTCACAAGTTTCTTATTAAATTCTATGCTTTGTTTATTGAAA
>NW_004524587.1:21932096-21934695 GCF_000260255.1 Octodon degus
TTTTCTTCACAAGAATAACTAAGATATTTATGATTCTTATCAGTGTCATCAGAAGTTTCAAGTTTCTCATTATGAGCAGTTTTGGGAAAATAAAGAAAAGGAATATCTTTTCTAACTTTAGAGTTTGTTCAAAATGATACTCTAGTATAAAGACTTAGTCTAATAGCACTCAGGGAACACTGGAAAACCTTTTAGACCAGTACATGATTTTCTTCCATATGCTTAACTTATACTGTATTTGTTAGCAAAGAAGTACATTAACCACATTCCAGGGGAACTACCTACTCAGGTCCCCCTTTTGTCCCTCTTTTGGACAGGAGCTTTCTTTCTCTCAATAAATATATTCTGCTCATAAAAAATACATTAACCCCAAGGATCAACAACTGTAGAGACTGGGTATGGTGGTGCGCTCCTTAATCACAGCTCTTGGGAGGCTGTAAACAAGGAGATCACTACGAGTCCAATCTAGTAGTGAGACTCTGAACACCCTGTAAACTCTTCCCTAAAATTAAAAAAAAATTAATATTCAACTACATGTTTCAGTTGGAATTTTGCTTCTTCCCAAGATTATGAAGTTATTTTATTTGCTCTTTAAAGAGTGCTTATTAGAATAAGTAATGGTCTCAAAATTGCATGCATCTCTGCCACATTCAATTTGTTTGCTTTTGGGGAGAAATGTGTGCATTAACAGACATTCAGTCTTTTTATATTTATTTTTGAAAAATTTAGAATTCCTAGAGCAAACACTAAGGCATGAATTGTGTCTCTCCTTAACTGAAGATCTAGACCATAGTTGAAATGTTTTTAAAGAATTTCAGGTCTGGGGAGATAGCTTGGTGGTCTAAGTGTCTGCCTGGCAAGTGCAAGGACCTGAGCTCTATCACTGGTACTACATGACAGTCCCCACCCCAAGGCACACTGAATCAACCACTGAAACCACGAGTAGTGGCACACACTTGTAATCCCAGCACTGGTGAAGCTGAGACAGGAGGATCACTGTGAGCCTAAGATGCATAGCTAGAACCTGTACCAAATATATAAAAAGATTTAAAAAATAATTTCAAATATATTTTGAGAAAAATATTGCATTAAGCAATAATAACTAATGAAATTATACAATAAGAGGGAATGAGTTTAATGTATTCATGCTGAGAATTTATTTTTAAACGACTGTTATTAATTGTGTTAACTTAAAGCATTTATTGTACTCCTAGGAGACACAGCGCTAGAATAAAGAGAACCTTGAGGATTCCAATGTTTATTGTCCCTGTCTTGCTGCAACCCCTCTCTGAACATAATAAATCTGCTCAGATTAATCCTACTTTCTTAAAAGAAAATAGCAAGTTCTGTTTCTATTATTATTATTAGCATTGGAGGCTTATTTAAAGTGCATTAAAATCACACCCTACACAACATCTGACAGTCTGCGACAATCTAATTGCATTTTTGCTATCCCAGAGAAGCTATCTGTTGTCACTTATAATGATGCCATAAATTAACAATCAACTGGAAAGAGAGTTTTAAATGCAACCTCTTCATAATTTAAAGAGGTCTTTGGTACTAAACACATTACCAGAACAGCTAAGTGTCCTAGAAAGCAAATGCATTTCTTCTTCTCAATTAATATTGCAAGCTGTGAACAAGGGGGGCGGTTAGAATTGCAAGGCACCCCCTCAGGAACTGAAATAGTCAGAAGTACTGGGTGGGATTATTTGTACTGTATGACACTGAGCACTTCCTCTGTCTAAAGTGGAGCAAAGAGCTTCAAAAGTAAAACATGGTGCCAGTTAAAATATATTTTCCATCTTTTTAATGATACAGTACACAACTGTGGTTAAGAAAATGGACATTTGAAGATGTGTCACTTTGATTCTAATCTGTCCCTTCTAAAACTTTGTGGCTTACTAGCCATTTGTGATTCCTTAAATTCAAATTAATCAAAACCATGTAAAATTGAAATTGTTGATTCCATGATCCAAAGATCATTTTTCTAGTGCTCCTATTTATAACATCACCTTCATCACAAAATTTTCTATTGATCAGAAATCCTAGGGTTTAGATTTAAAATGTCTTGTGTGTGGAAAGTGATTGAATATGGAGCAATCTACTCATTAGTGAATTTTTCTATTGATAAATCCAGTAGCTCAATATTTTAATGGGAGATGTGACTGGTCCTGAAAAGACTGGTCACTAAGACAGTACCCTGGAAGTTGGTTTCTCTTTCCTTGGTTCCTACTTTTCTTTTCTGCTTCATAACTTCCATGCTTTAAGACCTTTTCTTCCTCTATGCCCTTCTAATATACGTTGTTTTTGTCTTGGAACAAGCCAACTAAAGAAATGAACATTTTTTTAAGTTGTGGATGTTGGGTGTCATATCCCTGTAATGGATAGCTAACAAAGATACTGATTTTTATGCTAAGAAAGTAAGACTGGGGTCCGGGGAGTTGGCTCAGTAGAATAAGCTCTTCCCTGGCAAGTGCAAGGGCCCAAATTCAATCCCTGGTTCTGAACAAAAAGAAAAAGAAAGAAAGAAAGAAAGAAAGAAAGAAAGAAAGAAAGAAAGAAAGAAAGAAAGAAAGAAAAAAGAAAGAAAGAAAGA
>NW_004524587.1:21934795-21936176 GCF_000260255.1 Octodon degus
AGGAAAGTGATTGATGATGTTGAGTGTGCCTAAGGAGAGTCACATGGAGAGAAAACATCCTCTCAGACTTTCACAGAGAGCACATTGGCCAAGCAATGGCCATGAGTCATCCACTTGGCTGACACTGACAAAGGATCTACAATCTGAGGTACAGGATCTCAGGATAAATCCTGAGGGGATTTCACTGGAGGATTTTTAACAATCTGCTGTTTTGGCTACAACTGGGAGCAACTAACTTTTTCAGCAAGCTCTTATTAGCATTTTGATCTTGATAAGCAATTTGCTCTCTGAATTCCTCTGTGGGTGGATGGGCTTCACAGCCACAGCTAATGCATCTACTGTAGATTATTTCTGTGGCCTGCCTTTGCTTACAGACAGCACTTTCTGCTGCTGATGTATTCTAAATGATAACTTTCTGCCCTGATTATTAGATGTCTGCAAACTTTGCGGGGGGCAATTCTGGACAGATTGTGTTAGGTGTGAATATTATTTGATGTTTGAATGAGACAGAATTTGTGGTTTCTTCAGTACATTTTGCACATAGAATAATTATCTATTTATCTTACTTCCTTACATTCCTGACAAAGCTTGTGAGTGTCATCCAGTGATAGAGACAGTTGATAAAAAAGAGTGGAAAGGCTGTGATCCCAAGGTTTCTGGATAAGACAGATTTATCTTCCTTCTAAGTGATGTAATATCTGCTGTTAACCGAGAGTTGGCCACAAAATACTTGATATCAATAGGTGTCATTGGACATAAAAAGTGATTTGATGTTTTTCCTGATCCCACTAATGAACTGTGCAACCCACATCCACCTCACTATTATTAATAATATTGCTAATCAGAAAGGCTGGAATCAGAACAAAATATGTAATCGAAATTTTAAAAATTAGAAAATAAGAGAAAATATTCCAATAAAGTGAGAAACAAATAAATAAATGAAAAAGTGAATGAATAAAATATGTGTGAGTGATTTAAATGTAGATTTTCCTTGCAGATACAGATATAAGTGAAGCCTACATGAGTAAAACCAAGATCACATTGGAAACACTACAAAGAATCAACAATTGGGATCTCATCTTATTAAAAATACTTTTTCAAAAAAAGAAATCACTGGGGCTGGAGAGATGGCTCAGTGGTCTAAAGCACCTACTTGAAACAAGCTTGGCAAAGCACAGTGACCGCGGTTCGATCCCCAGCACCACATGCCAGCCAGACCCGCCCCCTGGTGGGCTGAGCTGGCCACACACACACACAATAAATAAATGTAATAAATAAAAAAATAAACAAATATTTAAAAAAAGAAAAAAAGAAAGAAATCACTGACAGAGTTAAAAGGCAATGCACAGAGTAGGGAAAAATTATAATCACTCGTCCTTTA
>NW_004524587.1:21936276-21938852 GCF_000260255.1 Octodon degus
TAAGCAGAAGCAGGGACTGGGGTTCAATCCCCAGCGTGCCCTGCCAGCAATGCCCCAAGGACACACTGACACAGTGATTGAAACTGGACGTGGTGGCACAGGCCTGTAATCCCAGCACATGGGAGGCTGAAAACAGGAGCATCATTGTGAATGTAAATTGTGTAGTGAGACCCTACAGACCTTGTACTAAATAATAAAGAAAAAAAAAAAAAGAAGCTGGGCTTCCAGGGTTCCACACCCATTCACAGGAATGTTTAATTACAGCATATATATATATATGAACCCTTCAGAGTATGCCATTGGAAACAGCTTTATCAACTAAGGTGCAGTACTTGAACATAGCTCTTCAGTTGGTTCCATCTTTAGTATAAAATTTACTTCGTTATGGAATTACTTAAGCAACAAGCTCTGTAGAGAATCCCTTCAGCGAGAAACTTCCTACCAGTTCAATTCATTGGCCTACATCTTCAGGAACAACTGGCATTGGCATTTAAAGGGCCATTCTTAGAGTTGAATAGTGTTGCTGTATATCAGCATTTTTAAAATTTGCATTTCATTAATGAGATATTTGAATATTTTATGTGTTTATGTATTATCTTCATATATGACTGGTAAAGTTTTTTTTAAGATGTTTGCTAATTTTTAAATTAGTTTTTTTATTATTCAATTTTAAATGTCAACTGAATTCATCATGACTGTGAACAATTTAAGTGTAGATATTTTATTTTCCTTGTATGGTAATCAAAAAAACTTTACCAGAGCAGAAATGCATCATAAAGATGACTATGTCCGTTAAGACTGTGTAATGTCTTGCCTTTGGCCTACCTTTAAATATTTTTGTTGAAATCTATGACAAACTGTATTGATTAATTGGAACTGAGAAACAGACCTTAGTATTTTTGTTTATCTGGCTGAGACTTGGCATAAGTATGACATGTCCTGCTCCTCTAAATCCTGTTTCACACACCTCTAATGATATTTTCTCTGTCATCTGTTTCCACTATCATCTTCTAAGTATTCCTACTTAGATAATAACTATTTCTTGATTTTTTTCTTCTAGGGTCCACTGTTTTTATGACAATACCCTCTAAATATAGTTTTAAAGAACTAAAGATGGGAAGAATTTTTTAATTGTCTCATTATGCCTTCATCTTACAGTGGGTCTGGTTTAGTGGTCTTTTTATTGTTACATTAAAATAAATACCTGTACAATGTAAAATAATATAGCCTTTCCCTCTATTCCCATCTATGTCTGCCTCATTGGAAATTTATGTTTGATATCTCCTGAAAAGTGTTCTCACTATTCTCTGTCTCCCTGTTTCTTCGTTTCTCTGTGTCTGTCTCTGTCTCTGTGTCTCTATGTCTGTGTTTGAACCATAGGTCTTTTAAATGAAGAAATATTTGGCCATATTTCATGAGGATTTCTCTTTCAACTCCAAACTTCCACTCCTGCAGTCATCTATTGTTAAGCATTCTGAGGAAATCTGTGTATCTTCAGTGTGAGAAGCTGGTGGGCTTCTGAGAATAAAAATTAGGAAAGGGTGGAACTCTTCAAGACTGTGGCCTTGAAGGCTACAACTTTCAAGATGTCCACATTCTCACTCCACAAATTCATCAAATGGTAGTGTCCTTACAGTTTATGTCTTCAGAACTTCTCCAAATAAGCAGTAACTCTCACCTGCATTTATCTGAATGATTCCATTTCTTTAGAATCAGGGTTGACAAGCTACTCTGTAACTAGATTCTGATGAGTACAAGACAACTTGTTGATTTCCAATTTAAGTACCTTTCTTTAAGAGTGGGAGCAACATTTCCAAATTCTTTGTATGCTGAAGCTGTAAATATAATGCAATCTTTCTGATGTTTTCAACGTGTTTCATTCATGGAACATTTGACGGTTTCCATGCCTATTCTCCTTGTAATATTTAATTCAATTGAATTTACTGACCTGCCTTATCTCCCCAAATAATGCCTCAATCTGTATTTCCATTAAATTTTCACCATGTGCTCTACTCTCTGATAATCAATTGTTTTTTATGAGTACAGACATAGTCCATGTGAAGTGGACCATAACCATAAACCCAGGAATCTGGGAGCATGAAAAAAGAGTATCAGAAATGTAAACACAAGGGCCAGGGAGATAGCTCAGTAGAATAATGTTTTCCTGACAAGTGCAAGGGCCTGAATTCAATCCCAAGTTCCAAAAAAAGAAAAAAAGAAATAAAAAAGAAAAGAAATGTAAATACAGCTTGGTGAACTTACTGTCTTAATATTAAAAATAATAAATGATTGAAAGCTTACAACAATATTGGTCAAATATCTCAAATGAGGCTCAATTTCTTAACTTCCTTTTTATTTTAAAGAGAAAAAAAACTTAAAACAATAATGCAGAATTTAAAAGCAAGATAGAAGAGTTTGCAGTGTTTAATACATTGCATATTACTATCTTCAATGTAGTTACTCACAATACAAGATTTACATGAAAAAATTGATTAAACAGTGTAAGCACACATCTTCCTTTTCAATAAAGTAATAGAAACCGGTAATATAACTATCTTAACATATATATATATATA
>NW_004524587.1:21945627-21954433 GCF_000260255.1 Octodon degus
TAAGTTTTCAGATCAAACATTGGAGAAAAGGAAAGGCTGCAAGGTCCGCCAACATTTTGGCCTTAGCCTTTCAAGGTCAGTGAAGACTGAGGACATAGAAGAACCTGTACTGTAACATGTAACTCAGTTGTGCCCCAAATTTTCTGATCAAGGAGATTATAGAGCCACAGAGGAATGTGATTGATGATGTAGAGTGTGCCTAAGGGGAGTAACGTGGAGAGAAAACTTTCTCTCATGCTTTCACAGAGAACAAATCAGTCAAGTATTGGCCATGACTCATTCACATGGCTGACACTGACAAAAGATCTACAAAGTGCAGTACAGGATTACAGGATAAATCCTGAGGGGACTTGACTGACTTTATCAGATACAAAACTTACATTTTTTGTCATAAGGTCTTGTTTTATCTTAGTCCTAACCATCCAGCAAAAAGTATAAAATTGAGGTGTATAAAGTAAAACCATATTAATATGCTAAGTTGTAAAAGGCTCTAGTCAACAACTTCTGTGGATAAACCTCTACTATTGTGGACTACTGTACTGTGTTGGATTGTTTTACCAAATTCAAATGCCTATAGAATTTCGATGCCAATAGAATACCCATCTCTGACATGACTGAATTGGAGAGTGGGAATACAGACTGAATTGGAGAGTGGGAATACAGAGGAAGGACCATTTTGTATTTGCATATACAGAATAGTTAGGATAGATGTAAGGCTGCTTGCGCTTGGTTCAGTGAGAGGAAGGATTTGTAATAGTAGTGTTTGGATGGGATGTCCTGGCTGCTTCTTGTGCTATGGACGACTGCTGAGAAGATAACAATGTGCAATGTATTAATTATTGAAAATGCCCTATGAATCAGCTTGATGTTTGTTTCTCAATAAAATTAGAAAAATATGTTTAAGTAAAAAAAAGTGATAATAGTATCTATTTATCTTGAAACAGAATCAAATATTTTAGTTCTGTCATAGAGAATTGTTTTTGCAGTATTGGTGTTACAGAGGATAAAGACTAAATCTTTATTTATCTTTTTATTTTTTGTATTTTTTTAGTAAGGATCTACAAAGTCTACAGGAAATTATTACGTAGATTGGACTCATAATTCTCTTGTGTTCAGCCTCCTGAAGTGCTGGGATTACAGGAGTGCACCAGCACGACCAGTTTCAATTGCCAGCAGGGCTGGCATGGCAGGCCCTGGGATTGAAATCCGGCCACTGAATCTGCCTAAGCAGGCACTTTAATCCACGGAGCTATTTGGCCAGCTGGATGCAACAATGTATTTCCAAATTCACAAAGAATCACTCATTGTGAAGAATAAATACAATTCTCAGAAATTATTTGAGTAAATAAATAACATAAAAATTCACTTATGACCAAAATAGTGGTCCATGATTTTCTCTCTATTTTTTCTCAATTACATTAATTTCTGGAGGAAATATAGGGATCTGAGAAAGTTCCTTACCCATTCATCATAATATATAGCAAAAAAATTTGACACTATTGTCATATATTTTAAGAGACAAAACCTTAGTACAGATTCAGTTTTTGAGTTCTGTTTATTCAAGTGGGTTAATGAAATACAAGGCTTACCATAATTTTTTTTCAAATGTCCACCTATAAATAAATGCCACTGGTTATTATCAGTGAACTAGTCCATAGTTTTGATGTTAACACCTGTCTTGGAACTAATCATGGTAGTATAAAATGTAACAATTAAATGTAGTCATTGAAAATGGAAATGGTGTCATCTATTGAAACCATCTCCATGGCAATGGCATTCTACATATATAATTTAGTCCTAAAATTATATAAAAGGTAATTAGCCTGTCTAGGGGATAAATGGACATTTCTAAAAAATACATACATATCAAAAATACTCCATGCTTTAATAGCCTCTACAAAATACAGTCTTAATATTAAACATTCAAGTGAAATGTCATAAAATGGGGTTCAAATTCTGTAGATAGGACATGGAAAGTACATATAAAGTATCTTCTGAGAAGTTGTGTGCACTATTATGTAAGCGGGTACAAGATTGAACAAACTTGCATATTCTTGTCCTAGTGACTTAGGTATAAAAGATGACTTCTTATTTGATGCAGGGAGTATCAAAGCCTGCCAACTTGAATGCAGATATATGAGGCATTGTGAAATTGCACTCATATATTTTTCCATGCCTGTGATTATTTGCTGATTTACTGTTATCAAACTCGGGTGCTCATTCTTTTAATCACAAGTCTCTTCACAACATAATTTAGGGGATCACTCATGAGAATCTGGGTTGTGCCAGGAGCTTCAAGAACCACAGTGAGTTAGTGCTGTTGTGGATTCCTTGCGGGGCAATGAATCTCACTCCTCAAATGGGTGCAACATAGCAATGAGGCTGGGAGCCAGGTGAGCTTGCAGATTTCCTGTCACTGAGATACACTCTGGCAGAATGGAGAGAATTTCCTCACAGGAGACTCCTAGAATTAGAATCAGCAGGTCTGACAAACTCCAAGATTCTAAAGCATTTTTAGCTTCTAAAGAATCTGAGGAACCCTTGTCAAGGAGCTTCAAAAAATTAGATTCGACTGAAGTCTATTGAGTTTCAAAAATGATTTAAAAAATCAACTTTAATCCCCAAAGATAAACTCCTTCACTTGTGAGTTTCCATGGTTATACTAGCCATCATCCATATATGCCATATAGAAATCGGAGATGTATTTAAGTCTTTAACTCTGGTATTTGTGACTGAAGAATGAGGGTGCTGCCCAAACCTTGGACTTGAGAATGTGACATTTAGATTCATATTTGAAGTATCAGCACTGCGTAACATAATATATTATTGCTGGTTTGAAGTATTTTTATACAAAATTCGTTATCTCAAAGATTGTCATTGTCCATCCACGAACGATAGATACAATGGCATTCTACCTATCCATATTTTCAACACAGATGTTCAGGATTTGTTACAAACTTTCTAGTTTATGGATTTTTTATTTTTTGGTTTGCCTTCGTTTTGTTTTCTTGTATCAGGGATCTAATTTAGGCCCTTGCTTGCCAGGCAGGGGTCCAAACTGCTGAACTGTCTCCCTGGTCCTAGGCTACCGATTAACAAATAAAACTTGCACAGAATTTAAAAATCAGTGCAGTCTTCGGAAGACCCTGGATGTACAGATTTAAGATATTACTATATACTACCCTTATAAAACCTTTACTATAGTAATATGACTTGTGAATTTTCAAGAGGAAATGATAGCAATGTACTTTGAAAATATTACATGGTGTTTGAAGCTCTGTTAAAACTAGGCCTCTTTTATAGTCCAATGACATTCAGTCAGGATTTCTCTTCTCTAGCTTAATGGTCCATCAATTCATTAAATGAGCTAAGATGTGCAAAACCATTTTAGTGAGTGCTCAACACATATTAGTGATTATTATTTGGTAAATTTTACACTATTTTGTCCTTCAAAATAAGGTTTAACTTTATGATTTCATTGTGGATAGTATAAACAGAACAATCTTAACAATGTCTTATCCTTATCTTTTATTTTCCTCATTCTTTTGGCCTTTCTGACATCCTCCCAACATTACATTTTATTGTTTCACTCTAATAACTTCACTTCTTCCTGTTCAGAGTCTTCCCATTTTCTCTCCATGCAGCTTAGAGAATCCTGCTCATCCACCACAGTCTCTTTCTTTGGTGTATGTCTGATCATGCTACAGTATGAACTTACAGTCCCTTTTCTTATGAGAGACATCACTGGACCTCAAGACTCTATGATGTGCACTGTGCGATTTTCCTTCATGTCACCATGCCCATACTCAGAGAACAGGAGCTCTGATTGTCTTACATATGCTTCTTCTCTCCAAGTTTTACAAGAAGTTAAGCATTACACTTTTTATCATTATTTTTTTAAAAACAACATAATTGACCTATAGTGAAGTGACCAGCTTGTATATATTTGCTGAACTAATGACTGGATAAAAGTACAGGTAAGTTAACTATGTAGTGAGGATCCTCTAAAATAAATCAGACTTCTGATTTGAGCTTGTGAGAAAATTCAACAGCCAAGGCTGTTTGAAAATGTGAAGCCAATATTCCAAGAAAGTCTCATACTGATTAAAATAAAAAAAGTCCATTGTGAAATTGTTTTTTATGAGACAATTTTATATCACATGTGTCATTCAGAAGCTTTCATTTTAGCTTCATTGAAAATCCTCTTGGTTCCCTGGTAGCTACTTTTCCCAGTACTCAATGTGTGATACTTTAAAGTGTAGCTGCCTATATTTTGTGAGCTGTTCTTGCTTGTTTGCACTGCAATTTGTGATCTATTCCACACATTCTATTTCCATTAATATTCTCCAAGTGAACTGTCTCCTTCTTATTTGTGATGACTTTGACTCCTCATTTACTCTTTCAATTTTCTTAGTCAAATGCTCAGGGAAATCTATATTTTCTATTCGAAAACATATTATGTCCATTTAGATAAAAATTCCTTTCCATATTTCCCATAGAAAGGATAGAATTTATCTTTTTTTCTGCTTTTCAACTTTACTTTTGACCTGAAATTCTTTTGCCAAAAGCTCTGCAGAGATCCATTTTATCTGGCTCAGGAAATGGCAAAGACAATCTTAACCCTTCTGTGGTCATTTTTAATAAAAATTACCCAGACAACTCCTTACATCATAGGTTAGAAGGTTTGTATTTGCCTGTACATAAGGAAAATATCCTAAAACATCACAATTCAAATTAGAGTCAAATTTAGATTCCCCAGGGGAACAGTCAAATTTACTTGTGATGTTTATGTTAAAAAATCTGGAGAAGTAGTTGACAAGCTACTGAGAGGTGTACTCTGTGGACAAAGTCTCAGGCTCTTCTTGCTGTCTGTCTCCACTTTTAATATTGGTTTGCGCAAGTAATTGCAGAGAAAAAATTAGTAGGGGCAAAACTTTCGTATCTTGCAACATTCATTGAGAGGTGCTATTCCCTTGATAGGTCTTGCTTTGTTCAGAATGACATTGTCCCAAGTTCTCCTACTGGCTATGGCCTAATATTAAAACCTTTGAAAACAACTGTGAAAAATATATTTGAAGGTAAGGATAATGAATTTTTCACTGTAGGTAATCTAAAAAGTAATATAAACTTAAATATAAATCAAATTATAAAGCAAAAACAGGACCATAATTTATTTGTTTAGTAATGTTGTTTATATCCAGTTTATTTTATTAAAAAGGGATTCATTAGGGCAAAATATACTCTATATAGTGTTGCTCTTTTTGTAGTTGCTTTTAAGGCTTTTTTCCCCTTTCTTGCGAACCATTTCTGATAACAAGTCTCACAGAATTAGAAAACAATCATTTGTCAACGTGTCATAAAGTACATTAAAGGGCAAGGTTCATATCCCTGGCCTACTTCAGAAATATTATATTTTAGCTTAATTATTAAATTTAGGACAAGTTTCTCTATTTTCCTTACACTCTAGAATAATGTAAAACAAAATCCCTTACTATGGACATATTATTTCAGAATTTTTAGAATGTATACTACTCACATATTCATTGCTGACACCTCACAATAATTTTTTATTGAAGTAAATTGTAAACTAATATTCAGCTTCATCAGGTAAAGTGTTTTGGTACATGGTAAATATAATAATTCCATCTCTATAATGCCCAAATGCATTTCAAAATAGATGAATACTTTCCATATGAGTAATGCAATAATTCCTAAACATGTTAGTAGAAATACATAGAAGTAAAAATAGCAGATAAAATTAATTTTAAGATTATGTAATACAAAGCATTAAAAATTCTATCATTCAATACATAATCAATATAAAAATATTCATATTTTATAATGTTTAAAAATTAGTGTATATTCTACCTTTGTCTTATGTTTCAATATGGATTTACTGCAACTCAACTACTGAATAGACATATGTAAATATTGGCTAATATATTGGTCATGGACCATTTTTCATTTAGAGTAAAACTCAATGAAGAAAAAAACCTTCCTACTTCAGAAACAAAATTTAAAGTTTGAATAATAGAATAGTCTTTGCTTTCATGAAACTTTTTCTTGGCAATAGTCTCTTCTAATATCTAACTCTAATTGTTATAAATATCGAAATATAGTGATGTTCCATGTCATTATTATGCTCCATGAAAGTAATTTGTGTTTTTCTTTCTTTTTGTATTTTTAAAGGGTGCAAATTACAATTAAAACAGAAAAAAATACAAGTGATACCGATTGTCACTTACCAAAGTAGTATGGTGCTGGGGATATAACTCAATGGAATAAGTACTTACTTGGGAAGGGCAAGGTCCTGAGTTCAATCCCTAGTATGACTGAAACAAACAAACACAAACAAATTAATCTGAATATCACAGTATTGTTGTAATACATAGTGTTGTATTCCAACTAGTCACTCACATTACCAGATATATGCATGTAAAATTGGAGGAAAGAAAAAAGAAATATATAAAAAACTAAGAAGAAAAAAATGAGATACAATTGAAAATAGAAGATGAAATAAATTAAAGCATTAATTACTTCTTTCCATGGACCAGAAGAAATGCACAGTACAGTCATCCAAACCATCCTGCTTACATACATAGATAAATCTGTTTCCTCCACTCCCTCCCCTGTCCTCCTCCTCCACTCAGTGACTCATTTTGAATATGTTCATTCCCTTTTACCAATGTAATATGGGTCAAAGATTTAAGTATTAAAACAGAAATGCTAAAGCTTCTGGAGGAAGATGTAGGTAGAAATATTAAAGACATGGTGGTAGGTAAAGAGTCCATGAACAACAACAGAAAAAAACCTGCACAGGAAATAGTTAAAAACAATTTCATCTTTTTGAAAGGTTTGTGTACTTCAAATCAAATCTCCAACAGAGTAAAAAGGAAACCAACACACTGGGAAAAAATATAGCTGAGTGTTCCTCAGACAAAGACCTTCAATCTATAACATACAAAGTGTTAAAAAAAATCAGGACTCCTAAATTCAAAGACCCTGTACAAAATGGATATCTGAGATAAATATCAGATATATTAGCTATTTTCTTCCTTCTTTCAGAGGAAGACATATAAATGATAAGTAAATATATGTGTTTTTTTATTATTATTTGAGACAATTCTTTCTATCTAGTCCAAGCTGGCAAAAAAACTCATGGTGATCCTTCTGCCTCAGCCTCCTGAGTAGTAGGATTATAGGCATATTCCTCCACACCTAGCTCAGTTTGTGTTTGTTACATAAAAATATAACATGTTTTGTTGCTTATGATTTTTTCTTTTACATATTGTAATGAATGGGGCCAGCCAGATAGCTCAGCGGATTAAAGCACCTGCTTAGGCAGCTGCAGGGACTGGGGTTTGATCTTTGGCATGCAGTTACACTCCCAGTCCTGGGGTGCACTGAGACAGGTCACTGGCACTGGGCATCGTGACGTACCCCTGTCATTCCAGCACTTGTGTGGCTGAAAACAAGAGGATCACTATGACTCTGATGTATATAGTGAGACCCTGTAGACCCTGTGATAACCAGATAAAAAACAAAAGCAAAAACAAAAAATATATATATTTAGTAGATGGTAGGAATCAGGAAACAAGGAGATAATTTTTTCTAATGGGGAAATTAACCAAGTGATACAAAGAGGGGGAAGAGAGAGGAGAAGAAATGGCTGAAAACAGAATCAAATGTGACATGTACTTGTGGCAACTCCCCACGATTGTGTACTATAAGCATGCACCGATATAAATAAGAATATGAAGTGCATAATTATCAAATACATAGATGATTCCCTTCCCAAATACTTGTACTGTTAGAACAATTCAGTTCTGTGAAGTAAAATGCCAAAATGACTTTCAAAGACAATCTCGAATCCCCTGGAATTAAAGACAATAGGTTACACCTAAAATAAAAACTAACTGCTTAAAAACAAGTGACACTAAATTTCTCCAGTAGTTTAAATCTAATTACTGAAATGTACAAATTAAAGATTGAAAATAGAAGTGGAAATTGGTGGGGCTTTTAGTTGAAAAGAGAAAATAAAAAAAAATAGGAAAATAATAAATGATATGGACTTTCATTTATTATGTGCTTATTAAGTTCACCAATTTATTACAAATTTGTTATGTTTTAAATTTTCTTTCTATGCATTTTTTTATGTTCAAATTGTGGATTTTATTTTGACTAGGTGATTGAAGTAAAACAGAGAGATTCATCCTCATTTCTTATGTAAATGTCTATATTTTCTGAACTTCAGATTCTTTCTTTAAAAGTTAGGATAATGATTCAATTAATTATTTTTGAGTGTGTAACCTGAAATTTTACTAAGTTATTACTACCACTTAATTGAGGTTTAAAATTAAATTCGAGATGTCCATTTGTGTTTATAATGACAAATTCAGAGTAATCAGCATACTCTACACCTCAAACATTTATCCTGTATTGTAGATTCCATTCAAAATCTTGTCCTCCAGGTAGGTTGAAATATACATTTTTGTTAGCTATAGTCACTGCTTTAGGACACACTGCTTTTATAAGACTAAAGCTCAAGAGGATTCTAACTGTGATTTTGGTCAAGTTAACCAATTTTTCTCATTTGTTCTTTGATCGCACTCATCCCAGTTTAGGTAACCACTAGTCTGTTCTCTAGTTCAATAAGAGAAACTGAACTGTTTAGATTGTACATAGGAGTGCAAACATGTAACATTTGTCTCTATATGTTTGTCTTACTTCCCATACTATATGGTTCTTTTGTTTTAACTATGCTGTCTAAGATAATGTATTGTCCTGTTTTGTAGTTTAATACTAT
>NW_004524587.1:21954533-21961301 GCF_000260255.1 Octodon degus
TATTTAAAAAAAGAAAAAAAGAAAGAAATCACTGACAGAGTTAAAAGGCAATGCACAGAGTAGGGAAAAATTATAATCACTCGTCCTTTAGACAAAGGATTTATATCTAAAATATATAAAGAATTGAAAAAAGTCAGTCACCTTCAAATTAAACACTCCCAAACATGGGCGTGTGAGGTGAATACTCACTTTTCAAATGAAATGCATATAGAAAATAAGCAAATGATAAATGTTTAATGCCATTAGTCATTTGAGAGATACAAATTAAAACAATACTGAGAATCCACCTTACTCCAGAAAGAATGACTGTCGTCAAAAAAATCAACCAATAAAAAAATACTGGAGGGACTGTGCAGAAAAAGAAATCCTTCTCCATTGTGTGAGGAAGTGTACAGTGGGGCAACCATTATGGAAATCAGTGTAGATATGCCTCAAAAATCTAGGATTAGAGGACCCATTTGACACAGCTATTACCATTGTGGATATTTTCCTGTAAGGATTAAAAGCATCATACCAAGGTGATACATGTCTATCTATGTTTATAGCAGCACAATTTGTCATAGCTAAATCTTGGAAAAAACCAAAATGCCCATCCACTAAGTAATGGATAAAAAAGATGTGGTCTTTTATACAATTTAGTACTACTTCACCATAAAGGAAGGTAAACAAGAGACTTTTATAGGTAAATGGATGCAACTAGGCATGATAGGAAAAATAGATCGACTCGGAAGTTTTCACGCTGCATTGTCTATGTGGTGAAAGAAGCCAAAGGGGTAAATAAGATTCAAAATGTACAATGGATATTATGAAATGAGGAGAAATTGTTCTAAAGGAAAGAGATAGTTAAGATGGTTACACTATCAGTTTACAATAGTTCTTTGTAAAAAAAGGTTTGTGCTAATATATTTTGGACAATTTTTCATGCCTACATCTTCCTTGAGTAACTAGTTTGAAGATAATAACACTCAATACATTGTTACTCTCCTGTCATTTTGTTTTGAAACTTTTAATTCCTTACAACAAAAAACAGAGTTTCTAGGAAAAGAATAAGTTTTTCTCCATATAATGCAGATAGAAGTAATCATAATCTTAAGTATATAGGTATGGGTAGGTATTTTGTCTTCAGTATTTTGGAAAGTAAATAAAGAAATAGTGTGCATTACGTATTGTCTTTGCTTATTTCATACAGGAAATAGCTAACGTTTGGAAAGTTGAAAAACTTACCAAAGGCACACAATGAAAAATCAGAGGGAGGCAGCAATAGTGAGTGATCTGTCTTCTTTGTCATCATCCTCACTCACCAAAAAATACTGCTACCTGTTTAATGCTGATGTGCCTCATCAAGGTAAATTTTGTAGATACAGTGGTTTGCATCTTAATATTAAGTGAAATGACATTTAATATTTTACATTGTTTCTACATTGTTTACTTACCTTCTATAATTAGATAAATATGAAAAGATAGTTTAATTGGAAGGATACTCAATCTTCATAGTTCGCAAATTTTAGTGAGTGTGAAGTTTGATTGTAAGGCCCTGAATATCTCTACCTTTAAATAAAGTTCCTTGCACCAGGTAGGTGTTTTGATGGATTTGTTTTTTAGTGTCCAGTTATGTTGTTTAAATAGGATCACTTACTGTACAATGCAGAAGAGATGTCTCTTACACAATGTGAATGCTAGGATGTGTCTAGCAAATTCAAACTGGCAGGCAAAGTGAAAAATAAGTTCCTCAATCTCTGTATGTTGAAATAGCTTATAATTTCTTTAAAAATAGGCATACAGGGGTGAGGGTGGTAAAGTTGAGGGGGAAGAATTTATTCTGGTATCCTGAGTCATCTCTGATGAACAGCAAGAGCAAAACTTAGCAAGTTGCTTGCATACTCAAGAAGGAACAGATAAATTCAACTCAGATTTGTGTGAAGATTCAATTAATCTGTGTTTACATAAATAAAATCAATGGATGGTGCCAGTGTCAGCAGAATGTTGTGTTCTTTGACATGCATTTCTCTCCTAGTTGGAAAACCCTGGGTCTCCTTCCAAATCTAGTTTCTAATGGTCACAAGGAAATCTTTTAAAATTCTATTAGTCTATACTTATTTGCATAAATCTTAGCTTTACTGTTAAATATTTCTCATGGAAGAATGCTAGTCAAAAGACATTTTGATGGTGAAACGATATAAAAGCTAGACCAGTAACATGAATTTGAGTTAGTTTTCCAGTGAACCTTGCAAAAATTTAAATAATCAAATTTTATTGTTCTTTGATGAGTGGCTCTGTCTCAAAGTTGCTTGTCAGCTGAAATTTATTTCCTGAGTAGGGCAAAAGACCAAAAAAAGTGTTATTCATTGCTATAACCATTCGAACATTTTTCAAGCATATTTGTAAAACTACAGAGCTAATTCAATAATTTATTGAAATTATCATAAAAGTTCAGCAAATCATGTATTGCATTCAGATCCTGATATATGCGAGATTTCCTGTTTTTACGAGTCAGCAGCTTTATAACTATAACCATTTGAATTTCAAATGATAAATTTATATCTAGCATAGCCCGAGAATGCATAAAAAATGATGAGAGGGCACCCTTTAGAGAAATTTAAAAAGAATTGTGCATTTCATAATTTGATATATGTAACATCATCCATTATACACCAGGGTTTATACAGTGCCAGGAAACGCAAAAGGAAATGCAGTCCCTTGTCTGGGCCCAGCACATGGTAACATAACAGAGCTGTGTTTTCCTTGAGTTATGAACTATCGCTTCCCCAGGATGCGGCTTTCTTTATTCTCTATTGTAAAGGGTGCATATGTAACACACTGAAGGGCTCTGTGGGCTTAATTACTACGTTAGAGTTTGGCAGAATCGGAAAGAAGGGATGCCAGCCAAAGTGAGCAAAAGAACTCTATAGCCATCTCTGTAGGACTAGAGGATTCATAGAAATATTTATTCCACAGCCAAGGCAGAAAGCTGTATTTTTCTGGCCTTTGGAATTCCTACTTTGAAAGCCTATTTTTCTTCTGTACATTTGTCTGAATGTGATTAGTATTTCATTTGACTTTGCATGGAACTTTTTTTGTCATGGCTTAATAGGACACATTTATACAGATACCATTCATATGATTCATTTATAACTGAAACAAATATTAAAATTCTGGAAAATAAGCAATAATGTTCAAACTCATAATTCTTCAACTACTTTGGCAATAGCAAGAAAATGGCGATTTTCAATAATTGCATCAAAGTTGTTAATGGGAACCCCTCCTGTAACTGTGGTATTTACGTGTCAGTTATCTGAAAATTCTGTAGGAGGTCCTTAGGTTAAAATTTCTTTTAATTTCAGTTTCCTTCTGTGTATGAAACATATAGAAATGTTGACAGTGAAAAAATGAGAAAAATACTGGCTTAGAACCTCAGCTCTTCCCTTTTGCTCTTTCCCTGTCTTTTGTCAGTTCCATGGATGCTGTTGTGCACTCATTTTAAAAATTTTGCCAGCGCATTACAATAAACCAAAAATTAATGGTTTGGGAGCTTGACACTTGTAGCTTTAGGTCATTAGCTTGCAAAGCTTTCTTGAATTTACCATGGCAACTGCTTAAAGATACATATATTTATTTCTTAACTCTTTAATCAGATGATCAGTAAAACAAATGCCTGACAATTAATGCAGATAAAGTTGCCCCTTGAAAACTTTATGTAAGTATGTATATATGGGAAAGTAAAATACATAGATATTTATTGAGGCCCTTCACAAACTCCAAAGTGTTCGATACTGTGTTTTATAGGTAATTAATAGGTGGAAATATCCTACATAGTTAGTCTGTGTTATATTAACAAAAAGTGATGTCAAACAACTTCAATATTATCATAGGGCACTAGCAATTAATAGCCACTCCCTATTTAATTGCTAGCCCGAATAATTTTCTTTTCTTCTTCCATTGTTAAATAGCAAAGCAAATGAATATACACAAAAAAAACTATATTTTACAAAAATGAAAAAAAATTTCAGAAATGGTTATTTCCATTACTAAGCTCAACTTGAAAGGAAAGGGAGCCCTTGACACTTTGTTTCCATCTGCACCAGTAATATAAAATCTATAGGAACTTGGAGCACCTGAGACTGTATTAGAGTCAAGGCAGCATTGGGGGAAGCTGACTCCCTTCTTTTGTTTGAGTTTTGTTTTGTTTTGATTCACAATTGTTGCTTTATTTTTCTGTCCTTGATTTTTCAAGGAGAAAGAAAAAAGGAGGAAGAAGAGAAGAAAGGAAAAGGAAGAAGAAAAAGAAAGGGGAAAGGGGAGATGACCAGAGGGAGGCAGAGGGAGGGGGAAAGGGGAGGTGGCAGTGACTAAGGATTCGCACCTAAGTAGTCCATGGAAAGGAATATTTTCCTAAACATTTAATTATCTGAGAAAGACAGAAAGATGCTTAGAAACTTTAAATGCTGGAGAGAAGGAAGCAAACATTCTACCTCACTGAAATCACAAAATGTTAAAGATAAATCATTGAAGACAAGACACAAGTTGACAGGTAGCAGCGATAACATTCAATTCTAGGTGTTCAGTATTGTCTCCAGAATTTGCTACAAAATTCCTTCTGTTCCTCCATCAACATCTTTTTATAATCAGCTGAGGTTTTGAAAGTTAGGTGATATGATGAACATTTGGAATTATGAAAATCTTTTAAACTTGCAGTTGAAAATCATTAGGGTTTTCCTGTGAGAAGTCTTGCTTCCCAGTTTGGAAGTGTCATTCCATTTATCTCAAGCACCAGATAGTACTCTTTCTTTGAAGAATAAGAATTAAGAAGTCTCTGATATGAATGTGCTTATGCTCTTGGGCAAACACACTGTGCATGTCTGGAGACTGGCTGCCAGGTTCTCCCCATCTGCTGTGGCATCCCAGGCTAGCCTGCATTGCACTCAGCCTCTCCTGAGACTGTCTGCTGGGGACCTTCACTCCAGAGCTGTCAGCTGGTGAGGCTCTCTGCGGTCACCCTTGACCTCTGTCCCTAATCCACTCTGACACATTCCGGGCTGCTGCACTGGATCATCCTCTCTGGTTCACTGCACAGCATTCAAGCTGGCAATCGGCATGTCCTTTCTCCCATCTGTGTGTTCTAGTATAGGATGGGTCAGGAGAGATGTCACTGTTTCTCTACCTCGCTCCTGACAGCTCTCTGATTTTTTTTTAAGCATTTTAACTTTATAAACAATCACTTGCAAAGCACTGAAGTCAAGTGATGAATGTATTGGTAAATTTAGCATCCTGAGAATAATTTTGTTTATTGACTTAGAAGGCTTCTGAAATGACATTTTAAATGCAAAGTGTATATTTTTCATCTCTCTACCGTTTATCCCTTCTTCCTGAGTTTCACAAATTGTTGCAGCTCCTCCTATACATACTTCAAGGCTCATTTCTAGTCACACATGCTATGCAAAGCAATCTTCAATTGTCCCACAGCAAGTAAAGATTAGTTAATTTTATGTCATCTCTAAACACTTTAGCTCTATGTATTTCCTTTGTGTAATTCTATCAAGAAAATAGAAAAATTTAGTACTCACTGTTTCAGAATCAGTGTTACATATTTAGTCTTAAGTAATCTGATAGAACACTCCACTTATTATGGACCCCCTGTACTACTACGTAGTTAAGACAGATGTATACACAAGAGTTAACACAGCTATGAGGAGAAACTCATTGTATTTTAAAGGATCAAAAAAAGTCATATGAGGCCTAAGCATGTAGCTTAGTAACAGAGCAATTACCCAGCATATGGGTAGTCTTGGGTTTTATATTCAGTATTGTTTAAAAAAAATAAAAAGAAAGGAAAAGGAAAGAAAAGGAGTAAAGAAGGAATGGTAGGAATTGAGGAAGGAAAGAAAGAAGAAAGGGAGGGTGAGGACATCACATCCAAGGGCAGCAATAATTATAAAAGCAGACAAAAGTCATAATTTTGGATTTTCTTTCCAACAATTACTTGCTAATCTTGAGTAAGGTGTTCAGTATGCTTGAGCTAGTGTGTCTTCAATGGCAACGAACACGCGTGTGCTGATAACTAAGGGTCACAGCTGGATGAGGTCGTGACTGTCATGTATGTAGCAGCAGAGTGTAGCTGCAAGGACATGCCTCCTCCACATTGGGAAAAGGGAGCTGGACCGAAGCAAGTTGCAAAGAAGAAGCAGTACTGATGGTGACTTTGCTCACTGCACGTTGGCCAAGCCCATGATACTTATGTTACTAGGTTCAAAAGGAATAAAATTAAATGGCCATAGAGACTTCAGATGTTGTAGTAGCTTCTACTTGTATGCGACCATCTTGAGCAAAAGACCTTACTTGCATTTACAAAGTGTGGCAAGATGTGGAGTGTGTGTGTGTGTGTGTGTGTGTGTGTGTGTGTGTGTGTTCTATGTGTGTTTAGGGGGTTTTTATTTCAGTGAGATTAAAAGCCCAAGGGAGGAGGGGTGTAGTACTGGGATGTTAATAGGTGAGTCTACATAATTCTGTTATAAATCTCTCAATAGTAAATATCTCCTAGTTTATGATTGCTTTTTGTGTTTTGGAGCTATTCATATAATAATGAGATGCATCTTCCTCTCTCTTAGTCTTCAGGTGAAGAAGGAGCTGATGACTGTCTCACTCACAGGAGTCATCAAGGCCACCCATTTTAATGTGGCCCAGAGGACCGACAGTCCTGAGACTCATTGGAATCAAAGAATCATTACATACAGGGATCCATACTTTTGGCCACATGATGATTGCCAAAGGAAT
>NW_004524587.1:21961401-21963564 GCF_000260255.1 Octodon degus
ACATGTGCAAATCTAATTTATTTCATTTCTTAAAAATTTCTTTCTGATTTTATTATGGGTATTAAACAAAATATGCATGTGTTTCTCATGTAAGTATATAAATGCATATATATAGCATAACTACATATTAATTACTAATTTTTAAGATCTGTAATTTTTTGGACATAGCACACTTACAATTTTGAATAATACATTCACAAAAGAATAAAATTTCACTTTGAAATAAAGCACATTTGAAATAAAGAGTCAATGATGGTAGCAAAAACAGAACTAGAACCCCAGAGGATTCACTGCATTAGCCAAATTACCTATATTTTACTTTGACTTACGTGAGTTTAAAAATATGATTACTCATGTCTTTGGATTCTGATAAAAACAAAACTTCCAGGTTCCAAAAGTGCTAATAGGGGACCCATGTGAGTGAGACCTTCTACCATGTCGTCTGGACCATTGCAACCCTCTGAAGCCCCCACCCCCAAGCCTGCCCAGTGAGTGAAAACTTCTGCGACTTTTTCGGGACACCCACATCCAGTCCAAGCCCAGACCAAGTAAGTGTGTGGGAGAGCTTCTACACACACCTGTGCTCTCTGGGCCAGAGACACCACAGAGGAGCACCACAGGTTCACTGTTGTGCCAGAGGGGCACAACTGGTTCACTTCCAAGGGGTACAGCAGGAAGGAACTGAACACAACAGCTAGAACCTGGAAAGGCATAAGTGGATAAACTCAAATTTAATAGATTTGCCCTGAAATTTCAGTAGGTGCTAAGGTTATAACTGCACCACAGCTCTACAACAAAGGTCCAAGGTCAGTGCTATACAAAAAGGCAAGGAGCAAAATGCAATCTCAGGTCCTGAGTCCACCCATAACAAGTGCAGAGGACACTAGTTCAGCTTAAATGAATGAATTAATAGCTTTGGAAGTAAAGTAACAACAGCAGAAAGTTATAGAGGAACTCAAACCAGAATTAATTCCTGAAATGAAAAAAGAAATCTCTGAATTCATAGAATCTAAAATAAAGAATCTAGTACAGAAAATATGGGGGAAACCCAATGCCAACACAGAACAAGTACAGAAGACACTAACTCAGCTGAAATGTATGAATTAAGAGCATTGCAAGTAAAGAAATAACAGCAGAGAGGTAGAGAGGAACTCAGAGCAGAATCAATTTCTGAAATAAAAAAAGAAATATTTGAATTCATACCATCTGAAGGAAAGAATCAAATACAGAAACATAGGGAGGAAACCCAATCTGAAAAAAAAAACCTCTTCAGTAAAAGAATTAATACCTACTTATAAAGAAGATATTAGTAAAATTAGAGGAAATAAGAAATATGACAGATTCCTTCAAAACGGAATGCAGGAAGGAAATAGATCACATGAAGCAGAGTCAAAGAGATATACAGGAACTTAAAATCCCAGTCACAAGACTGCAAACCATTTGAGTGAAAGTGAAGACAGAGTTTCAGATCTTGACACTGGTACAGCTAGTGAAAAGGTAAGAAAAGATCTCTTAAAAACAACTAGAATGCAGGAAAAAATAATCCATCACCTGCAAGATGATGCAAAGATGAACAAAGTGAGACTAATAGGCATCAATGAGAAAGATGGACTCAATAGAAATGATATAAAAATGATAAGGGCAGAAGTAATAGCAGAAAACTTCCCAAACATAAGGAAACAATCTGATATTCAGGTAACCAAAACATATAGTATGCCATGTAACTTCAACCGAATTAAAAACACACCAAGACATATAATAGTCAAGATCCCAGAAATTCAGCACAAGAATAATATACTGAAAGCCACTAAAGAAAAGAAACAGATTACATTCAAAGGAAAACCCATCAGAATTATGGGCAACTTCTCTTCACAAACCATAAAGGCAAGAAGAGCATGGTGTAGAGTAGTTCAAGTACTCTATGAAAAAAAATTCCAACCAGCTACTATACCCTGAAAAACACTATTTCAAGTTTGATAGAGAAGTGAAACACTTGCATGACAAAGAACAACTAAATAATTTCATGATGACAAAGTCAATTCTACACAGGCTCCTGAAAGATGTTCTAGAGAAGGACCAAAATGATCAGAACTCCACGAATGAGATCAGAAGCAACCAACTAAATAGGGCAAACAATTAAACAGAGGAGAAAAAGCAGTAAAC
>NW_004524587.1:21963664-21972346 GCF_000260255.1 Octodon degus
AGAAAAAGAAAGAAAGAAAGAAAGAAAGAAAGAAAGAAAGAAAGAAAGAAAGAAAGAAAGAAAGAAAGAAAGAAAAAACAGAAAAGTGGGACTGTTTCTGTGTTTATACCTGGCTATGTGAGGTAGAAGCCTTTGGATCTGATTTACAGGAGTAGTTTGGAGACTACAGAGAGACAAGAATGTTGTAAGCCAAGCTTGATGGGTGATTCTGGTTGATCTTCAAAAGACTAGAATGCTAATACAAATGTATATAATAAAGGCCATGCTCAGGAGATGTCAGTTGGGTACAAGGACTTCATTGGCAATTGGGCTAGAGAATATGTTTGGTGTCCCAAGGAGAAAATTTGTATACATTTTGTTCATGTCCAGAAACTTTGCGGGAGATTGAGATTAGGGCAACAGATGAATTAGTCTGGCAGACAAAATTTCAAAAGAGTTCACATTTCAAGTTAAAGCATGGATACTGCTAGCTATCTTGGGTCAGATCTACAGTGAAAACCAAAAGCAAATATTAGAGCTAAAAGATAAGAAACTTTTTCAGTTTCAGCAAAACAGAAGCACCTGCAGAGTTGGAGCATGAATGGAATGTTAGTGAGAAATATCATTTTCGATATATCTTGATCACAAATCATCACCTTCTGACTTTTGTCTTACCTTTTAAAATGCATAAATTACATCTGCATGATCCTTGATGTGAGCAGGACTTAAAAGTCCAGGCCCAATTAATATGGTCCTGCAGCTCATTCACTATGGAAGTTCAAATCTGTATGATGGACTAGACAACTTCATGAAGAAGGGGACATTGGACTCATTTCCGTAATGAGCTTTCCTCTTGTAAACTCTAGTCTTAGATGATTGCTGTCTTGGTTACTTTTCACTCATTGCAAGATCAAAATACCCAACCAGCAAAATTAAGGAAGGAAAGGTTTATTTATCTCACAGTTAGTGGAGGTTTCAGTCCGTATTCTGCTGGCTCCAAGATCAAGTACAACATGGAAGAGAGCAGCTGCTTCTGGTGGAAGAAAACAGGAAAAATCAAAGGGAGAGGCACAACAGAAGCCTCTCCTCCCTCCTTATATTATAAGCAGGCTACCCTGGGGTGAGAGTGTAGAACTCACACAATATCCATGCCCTCTTCTTGCACAGGATGAGGATGTTTACAAAGTAAGAACCCTGCCTCTTTCCTGAGTCACATAAACTTCTAAAGTTCTCAAGTTGATACAGTGTATCACCAGTACAATTACATATATCTATTCCACAGATGGAGGTAAATTATTTCAACTTTTTGAACCATTGAAAATTGTGTGTGTGTGTGTGTGTGTGTGTGTGTGTGTGTGTGTTTCTCCTAATTACTTAGGAGTAATCACAACTATCACAAATGGTTGATCCAAAATGATCTGTTTGAATACTTACATAAGTGTACAACAAGGAGATTTTAGCAATTCTTTCTAAGGATAAAACAAATGTGAAAATGATTGATCAATGTATCTAGTTGTCTCCTAATACAAAGTTCCATCAGTGAAGCTGCTGAGTCTTCACTGTGCGCTTTCTGCAGCTTTTGTGTAGGCACAGTTGTTATGGACAACATTTACTTGATTTACTGTCCTTCCTCAAAGATTACATATTTGAGAATGGAAATGACACATCCATTCATTCATTTTTTACCAATGACAACAGCAAGGTAATTGAACTGAGCTTATTTGGGGAAATCTAAAGATAAATTGATCTGGCATCTGGAACACAGGAATCAGTTCAATCACATTCTTTCTAATGGTTCATTAACTATGTAATACATATGAGCACTAAGGGGACACTTCAAACTTTGCAAAATACAAAAGCCTCAGAACAGGCTAAGCACCAGTGATAGAGGAAAACATCTACTACCAAAGAAATTAACACATTTTGGATGTTGAATGTCTTTTTCTGAAATAAATACATCAAAAGATCACAGATAAGTAGAACACTAAATCCACTGGAGACTTAGGGTGTCAGTAAACTAATTCTCATTTAGAAATGGATCTCAGATAATACAAGTAACCACCTTGAATCATAGAATTGTAGATGGTAGACTTTAAACTGGAGTTCTCTCACAGGAATCTTAGTCCTCAGCTTATTAACAATTTATATTTCAGAAGGTAATTAGTTGCAAAAACAACAAAGTATGCATGAGACAGGTTGCAAATACAAAATTTCATTCTTTTCTAGTTACGTATATAAGTCTTAAAAAGTAACTGTTTTTAAAAAGCAGATCATCAAGAAGAGATGAAAAGAAAATGAACACAATAGAACATTTCTTTTGGATGATATGTATTTCATCCTGTATAGAGTCAAGATACTGGACTTCTTCCATATCTTTTAATATCTAGTCTCTTAAACTGATCCTGTACTTTTATGAAAAGGAAATAACATGCTTATGCTTTCAATGATTTTTTTAGTTAGGCGATGTGTTATTTAATTGTCACTAACTATCCTCTTCAATCTGTCTTTATCTCATGATTCTATATTTGGCCTAACTTAGCCTGATATCTCCCCACCCCTTAATTCTACAATCTGTTCATCATGTCCCAAATTTATCATATTACTGCCCTTTCCACTTTTTTTTAACATTTGCTCAAGCAAAACACTTCTGCTCAGATTTTTAATTCCTTCCTTTATAATTAAGGTGAACCATGAAGATAAGCCAGATTTCAGAATTTAGAGGTGGAAAATTTTTCAACATTACATTTAGTGAAACTCCTACTTTTCTATAGTAGTATCATGATAGTCCTCTTATAAAACTTCATTAACTTTTCCAAAAGTTATTAAATGCCTGGTATCTTCTAGGATAATATAATATTAAAAACTAGATTGCTAATAAATGACCTTGGTTTAGTCATAGGAGTAAAAACTTCTCAATGTCATGGAGCACTTTTATTTCATTTTTTTTTTTTTGCTGTTGCTGCCCACAGCTTCTAATATCATTCCCCAAAGATATTAGGAGCTCAATGTTTATTGGATAATAAGAACAAGAACCATCAGCCTCAACGTGATTCTTGAGCCTTTAAAGGAACCCAAGGGCACTCCTCAACAACAATTTTCATTGCAAGCTATAGCCAACATGCATGCCTCATTTCCAGAAATATTGAATCTATGTCACAGATTTGGATGAAGCTCAGACATCAGGAAAATGAGTCACAGTATGACATGTCCCCTGCAGGATTAAGCAAAGAAAATTGATTTGAATGTGTGGCCAAATACTGACATTCCTGGGGAATAGGAGGAGCTTAAGCCCACAGGAAGATTTTGATCACAGTGAACATCTCCTCAGGAAGAAAGGGAAGGAGGAGAGTGCATTTGCTAGTCAGTTCATGGATGGATGAGCAACCAAATGGCTTGATGCAATATGAAGGAATAGTTCTAAGTCCATCTTCTTAATGTAATAATTTATCCCATCCAGATGACAGGTCTGGCTTCTTTCTTGAAGCATGACTAGAGGCTATGCATCCCTTGATTTCACAATGGAAAGGATATAAATCCTAAGACTTAAATTATCTTAATACATTACTCAATTATATATTTATATCCATAGATTCATAGTGATAATACAGATGCAAGTTTAGATAATGATGTTGTTGGTTAATTTTCCTTCCATAAGTATTCGACACAATTTCAAGGATGTCAGAATATTAGTGGAATTTTCCACACAGCTGTTATAAGAATAACTGATGTTTGAGCTTTCCAGAGTGAATATTGCAAGGGAGCATCTCATGTGGTCCCCATGAAAATTCCTGGGAATCTCTAAGGCAACAATTTGTTTAAGGGACGTTAGTTTTCATTTTCCTTTTGTCTACTAAACTGATGTTCGCAAGCAAATAAATTTACCAAAAGTAAACGATTTTTTCCATTTTTGTATTTCAAACAGGTCTTAAAAATAATATCTGTACTTTACACAAATCATTTTCTGTTAATAAAGAAGTGCAGTACGCACATTTTTGAGCATGACTTCCACATGGTATTCATTTTCTTGCTGAATAGGTAATACACATCCATACAATCATATGCACACATATGTTCACAGACACAATAAGTGTACCCTTACACATTTTATCTCTGAATATTCCTTTAGTTTTCTTTCTGGTCTCTGTTTGGATTCACACAGGCAATGTCCCTCAGAAGCTCCTGAGATAATGGTTTGTCCCCAGTGCAGCTGTGTTCAAAATTGAGAATCCTTTAGAGATTTGATCATGAATGCTCCAATCAATGGATGAATCCTTTGCTATATTTATAGCTGCCTGGGCTACTGGAAGATGGTACAATCTTTAGTAGGCAGGCCAAGTTGAAGGAAATGGGTCACAGGGGTGAACTTCAAAGGCAGAATGTATTTTCACTGCAGCTTTTGTAGCCTCTTCTCTCCTCTCTGAGTCCCTGGGTCTCTCTGGGTCTTTCTGAATCCCTTCTTTGTCTTTGTCTCTGCCTCTGTCTCTCTTTCTCCTAAACCTCCTCTTCTCCCTCTCATTCTCCTCCTTCTGACTATCAACAGTTGAGCATCTTCCTCCATGACACACACTCACTGCACTGATACTGAGCACCACAGGCACAGAGCTAGGTAGGCTGATACATTGAAACTGTCAGGCAAAAGAAATCCTGACTTTTTAAAGTGTATTTATCCTTTGATTTGTAGTAATCATTTTATGGAATTGATTAGGATTGAACACAAACTGTAAATAAATAAATGGATGAAAGAGAAAAAAATAGAGCGATTTTTCTCTGGTGTCTTGTCATAGTAACAGAAAACTAACATAGTCTCTAATCTAAAAGCACATACATTTAAAATATATCTTAATTTTAAAATCGATGAAAGATACAATTTGCTAAACTGTACCTCTAGATCACTTGTGTTTATTATTTAGTAACTCCCTTCTAAAGATTTTTTTCTGAAAAATGATACATTCAATATTATAAGTCCATTTCAGGTCTTGTATACATGATGTTTCTTCTATTCCCCACATTTTACATCTCTGCTATGTTATGAAGGCTGAATTTATGAAGTATGATGTTAATCTCTATGAAAGAAATAATAATTGACTTTTTAAAAAGTCTGATGACTATAGTTTCTTGTGGGATAATCTAACACGAAAGCTAAGGATCAAGTGTATAGACAGCTCAAGTGTATAGACTTTTCAAGTGTTGAATAGACAGCTAAGATTCAAGTGTTTAAGTCAGGCTAAATATTTTATTAGCCCCCAAATACTCAATTTTTGGTGTGACAAGTTGACTTAGGCCTGATACATCTCCTTTGGAAAGGCTTAAGAAACAATAGCATGGTGTTCATAAAATATATAGTTAGCAATGAAGGTGTTACTAAGGCTTTCCAGACTGAAAAGACAGTCCACAAATACTTAGGAATATCACATTAAAGCTTTGAGGAATGAATTTGTTTATGAAAAACAAAAAATATATGACATTTTAGTTGTTATGGAATGATTTAACTGGTATCTCTATGAGGTTTGTAGTCATAGTTACTTTTCTGTCATGGCTGAGACATAATGGTTGCCGTCAAAGTTAGAAGGCTAAAGGTTTACTCAACTTCTAATGCAAAAAGGGTTCAATACATAATCAGCTAGTTCCAACACAGAGTGGCTTAGCAAAGGAGCAGCTCAAAAGAGAATCATTTCATGGCAAATAGAAAACAGCAAAAGCAAGGAAGGAATTTGGGTAAACATGCTCTGTTCTGTCCCTTGTATTGTATCCATGATACCAGGGTTAGGCACTGCCCAACCAATGGGCTGATTTAGAGATCATCACCTTTAGTTCTAGCATCCTTAATCCTGACATTGCACATCAAACACTCTAGATTCACCCATCTGTGAAAAAACCCACCCATGACCAAATGAAAGTTTTCAAGGACCTCTAGACTCAAGCTATAACACTTTTCCCTAGCTGCCTAAGGACATATGCAGATCTCTTTATGCAAAAGGCATATTTTTCTTTGTGGAACCAGGGTTTGAACTCAGGCCCTTGAGCTTGCCACTTGTCAGGGAAGTGCTTATTCCATTGAGCCATCTCCCTGGCCCCACAAAAGGCATCTTTAAGACTTACCAAAATCCTAAAAGTTTCAGCATTTCTGAAAAATCTAAGTCCCAAGTCTCCTCTGGAATGTATGTATTTGGTATAGGCTCTGACTATGCAGCTTAGACTCCCAGTGATCCTCGTGTTTTCAGCCTCCCTAGTGCTGGGATTACAGGAGTGCTCCACCACACCTGGATTTTGGGGCAGCATGGCATGCCCAGGATGCAGTACCAGGGATAGAACCAGGCTATTGCACTTGCCAGGAGACACTTAGACTGCCAAACTATCTCTTCAGCCCCTCTTTTCTGGAATTTAAGGCTGAGGTTTAGTTGTGAACCCCTAGGAAAATAAAATGAAATTTAAACATTTCCAACATACAATGTAACAAGGTAAATATTACCATTTTTTCTCTCAGATTAATTAGTCTACCACCTTTAATCTCAGCCTCAGACAAATATTTAAACAGGAGAAAATCCAGAAAAAAAATTTGCAGCATGTATCAGACATTGTCTATAGTAGTCTTTCCTGGAAGGATTTCTACCACCCCTCTGGTCCTCTGAGCTTGGATCACAATCCCCTATAAAGTATAGCCTAACTAGTTCCAGCTCCACTTTTTCAGCTGGAATTTCTGAACTTTCCTTACTGTTTCCACAAGCCATTCCCAAAGGCTTTAAACACATGGTCATGTGTAGTCACAGCAACCACCCCAAATCTCTAGTACGAAATTCTGTGTGGATTAATTTTCTTCTTGCTAGGAAAAAATACCTGAAACGCAAAGTTAAAAGAGGAAAGATTTATTTGGCTTGCAGTTCACAGAGGTCTTCTTCCAAATGTGGTTCACTCCAAGGCAGAGTGAAATAGCAGATGGTCAGCACAGAGAACTACTTGTTGCACTCAGAAGACAACAAAAAGATAGAGCTCAGTGCCACACAGTCTACCTGGGAAGCACCCTACTTGAATTCTATACCCAATACCCAAATAGAAATGAAGGGGTCCCAAGAGCATGGTGGAAGTTCTCACTCACAGGCAGGGCCTGGGCTGGGTCAGGAGGCTAAATCCTGAGGGGATTACAATGGCCTTGTCAGATGTAAAAGTTACATTTCTTGTTATATAGGTCTTCCTTTATCTTGGTTTTAATCATCTAGCAGAAAAGTGTAACAAAGAGGTATGAAAAGTAAAGACATATTAATATGTTGAGTTGTAAAAGGCTCAAGGCAGCAACTTCTGACAATGCCAGTCTTATGGATAACCCACAACTATTGTGGACTACCGGACTATATTGGATTATTTTGCTGAATTCACATACCTACAATATTAAAATGGAAATGGAATACCCATCTCTGACAAAACTAAACCAAAAAAGTGGATACAAATGAAGGATCATTTTGTAAGTGTACATCCAAATTAGTTAGGCTAGATATACAGCTACTTTCTCTTAATTCAATGAGAAGAAAGATTTGTACTAATAGTGTGTGGACAGGATATCACGTCTACATCTTGTACTATGAATAACCATTACAAAGACAACAATATGCAATGCATTAATTACTGAAACTGTCCTATTAATCTGTTTTGAAACTGTCTCATTGCTATTTGTTTCTCAATAAAATTAATTAAAAAATGAAGACATCATAAGCAAGAAAGGGCAGGACAGACCTCTTTCTGGCTCTTATTGTTTCATCCAGACAACTAGGATTAGGGCAGTGTCCAAGTAATCCTTAGACTGATTTAATAATCACCCACCCTTAATACTGTTACCCTTGGACCACCAAGCAGCACATACTGCATACTCAGCCACCAATGAAAATGTCCCATCTATGACTTCATGAGACTTTGGAGAAACATCTAGACTCAAGTCACAACAATAAGGTTAACGATTATAAAGAATTAGAGGAAGACAACATTGTTATGCAATTTTCTCTATAGTTCACCCTACAATTACATTCTTTTCTGGGCAAGTAGCAGGAGCAATAAGAGAAACTAATAAGAGGAAATAACATATAGAAACTAAAGTCAGAAAAATGTTCTAATTCATTAAATTTCAGAAGAAAACTGAGAATGTAGTCATAGATAACTTCATGGTATGGGTTGTTTATTATATATTTATTTATTTATTGAGGTACTGAGGATTAAACTCACATAGTATGGTTTAAATGATTGCGAAAAATGTCATTGTTACTCCTTAACATAAATAGCAATATACTTACAGGGAAGAAAATGCATTGGAAATGTGATAATATCAAGATCTTCTGTACTAGCATCTGGGAAAATCTTTCCCATATGAACACATCTTCTACAAAGGAAATTATAGTGTACACACCCACCTACCTAGATTTGAATTTTAAAGTTGAAGTATCCAATAATCATCACTATCCCTCTGAATAAAAGAAGTTCTATATTATGAGGCGAAGATTTATTTATAGATTATAAACAAGAAGCAATTGTGAAAATTATAATTTTTAATATGGCACTCACTGTTTTCATCCTAAAAATGTGCTTTAGGATAGCACTGATGTTCTTCTTGCAATCATTGAAGAGAAGAACATCTTAATAGTTTTAGATGTAGAGAATGAGTGGGCTATGTTTGTTGAGTATATCACTGTAATTGAAATGAGTGGATAATGAAATATTTAA
>NW_004524587.1:21972446-21973263 GCF_000260255.1 Octodon degus
GGCCAGGTAAGATTCAACCCAGGGATGCAGGGATGGTTCAATATTCGAAAATCTGTAAATGTAATGCACTATATTAATAGAGCAAAATCTAAAAACCACATGATCATCTCAATTGATGCAGAAGAGACTTTTGACAAAGACCAACACTCACTTGTGTTCAAAGTCCTATAAAAAAATTGGAATAGAAGGTCTCTACTTCAATTTGATAAATGCCATCTAGGACAACCCAATGGCTACTATAATTCTAAATGGGGAAAAACTGAAATCTTTTACTCTCAGGTCTGGTATGAGACAAGGATGTCCTCTATCACTCCTACTCTTCAATATAGTTTTGGAAACATTGGCTAAAGCCAGGAGACATGAGGGAGAAATAAAAGGAATACAAATAGGTAAAGAAGAAGTTAAATTGTCATTATTTGAAGAAGACATGATACTTTACTTGGAAGATCCAAAAAATTCCACCAAGAAGCTACTAGAATTGATACACAAATTCAGTAACATAGCAGGATACAAAATCAATACTCAAAAATTAATAGCATTCTTCTACACAGGTAACAAAACATTGATAAGGAAATTAGAGAAACAATACCTTTTACAATAGCACCATGGAAAATGAAATACCTTGGAATTCACTTAACCAAAGAAGTCAAAGATCTTTTCAAGGAAAATTACAGTACTCTGAAAAAAAGAGATCATAGAGGATTTAAGGAAATGGAAAGATATTCTCTCCTCCTTGATAGGAAGAACCAACATCGTGAAGATGGCCATACTCCCAAAATTATTGTACAGATTTACTCCAATCCCTATCAAACTACCA
>NW_004524587.1:21979068-21984045 GCF_000260255.1 Octodon degus
TTAATAAAAAAGGATGAGTTAAAGATATAACATGTACAGGCACTTAATAACCTAAATTAATGTAAACATTATATTCTGTAACATAAGCTAAGATTAATAATAACAACTAGAATGAAAAAATAGGATAGAAGAGGGAAGAAGGGCACAGGAAGGGAAGGGGAATAAAAATAAGCAAGCTTGTGTTTGGGGAGATAGCTCAGAGGTCTAAGCCCTTTGCCATGTCGGCCACTGAGTCTGAGCATTGTGGCGCATGCCTGTAATCCCCATTCTGGGATGGCTGAGAGAGCAGGATCACTACCGTTCCAAGCTGCATAGTGACACCCTGTATGAAATTAATTAATTAAGCAAGCTCTTTATGTACCTATAACCACTTCCCAAGATAAGTGTAAACTTCATGAACTGTAAATATGTATTGTCTTTCTTAAAAAGAAAATAAAATTGTCCTTCTGACAAAATTGGAAATTTGAAAAAAAAGGAAGTAAAAGAGTGACATCTGACACAGTTATACATACTATTTTTATGTGGGTTTAATACAAAAAAAAATGATGCTAAACATAATTAGGCATAATATCAAAATTAGAGGATTATAATTGGAAAAACTACGACCTGCCATTTAGAAACAAAGACAATTTCTCTTTAATGTTCTACCTCTGTCCTTGGTTGCATGCCCCTGGCCATCCTGATCTAGAAAGTGACATGTACACTTCCGTACATGAAACAACCCACACGGCAGCTCCATCTTCCCTGTATGGCCTTTGTATGTTGCACCAGTCCACACTGGTCGATGTGAGTATACACATTGCTGCCCAGGCCAATCTGTATTGTTTCAGTCATTTAAAATTTTCCTATAACACAAATTTTGTCTCTTTGGCTTGTTCCAGGGCTCTCTGTTGGTCTCACTTGGAGTTAAAGTGTGCAGGGGAATTTTAACATTTGTTTTTGCAACTGGGGATTGAACTCAGGTGCGCTTGTCAGGGAAACGCTTATTACACTGAGCCATCTTCCAGGCCCCTTAACAATTTTTTTTGAGTGTAGTTTTTTTAAAAAAGGAAAACTGCTCTTTTTTTCTGCACTTGGGTTTGAACTTGGGACCTTGTGCTTACCAACCAGGTGATTATGCCGCTGAACTCTATCCCCTACCCCAATCTTAAGAAACAGTATTCAGTTTTAAAATAACAGCAGTCATTTTCTACTGAAGTCCTGTCTATTTGTGAAGCTTGCTTTTAACATTGCCTCAGTGTTTAGAGAGAACAAAGGGAAATCTGAGCACTCATTTATGTATGTTTAATGTATACAGCAATTTGCATTAATAAAGATTCAAAACTAGCAAATTAATTTGTGAGGTGACTTGTTTAAATGAAAGTCTTTAAACACCCTCTGGGGAGCTATTGTGAAATCACTGAACATCAAGCAATCCATTTAGAGCATGTGCTTTGTCATGGAAAGCTTAGCAGTAAGGATAAGTCTTTTTCTGGAGACAACAACCTGATTGTGAAGTTTCACAGAAAAAGTGGAAAAATTAGAAGACCTCTGAGCCATAATAGCAACTGTCCATGATAATTCAAATAGTCTGGCACAGGCCTTGTGCTGAAAGACCAGTTCATTTGACTTCAATAAAGATTTACTATGAATCTATTAGGTGTCCAATCAACTTCTGGAGATATGGGAAACCCAAGATGTATTATGGCCTATTCCTACAGAAGTTACATTTTTATTATAAAGAGTATACATGTGAATAAAGCAATTTTATAGAGTGAGAAATTCAAAGAAAGAAATAAACAAGTGAAGAAATAGGGTAATCATGGAAGCCTTGTTTTTTTTTTTTTTTTTTTTTTGATTGGGTTTGTCAATTATGGGTTTACTGAAAAGATCTATCTGCTGTTGAGAAGCAGCTAATGAAATAAAATGACGTGACAGGCAAGTGAGAACAGCAGGACACCTAAAATTTACTGTAAAGAGAATAACATCACGGTTGTATATGTGGGGATCAGTTGATGGTCATTTGAGTCATAGTTTAGAGCTTAAATTTTAAATAAGATTCCAGTAAAGGTGATAAATTGTTTTTCAGAGACAATTAGCTTTTTTTTTTTACAATTAGCTTTTAAAAATCATTTTTATTTTTAGTATGGTAAAGGGTTCATGGACAATAAAGAATAGTTAGGAAAAGTCCTTAAGGAGATGTCTATAGTGAGTCAAATTGGTAAAAGTGGCTCTTGTCTTGAGTAGTTGTTATGGAAGTAGCGTGGAGTGGATGGTTTCCAACTAGATTGGAATACACTGATGGAAAATAAGATACAGGTTATGAAGAAAGCAAGAAAAACTATTTTGAAGATATTCTGAGTTGATTAATTTAGTAACGGTGGTGAATTTACTAATAGAATTCTTGAGGAAATGAGACAATTGAAGAATAGAAATCAAGTAATGTTTTATAGATACTAACTTTGAGGTATCGACTAAATTTAGAACTCAGCAAAAAGTGATTGTCAGAGATAAAGGATTCAGACTGAGTCACACTCACTGGAGAAATAAGTACATGTTTCTTGACAACATGGATTATTTGTAATACAAACTTGAAGTATTTGAAAATAATGGTTTAGGAGAAATAGAAGTTTTTAGTCCACATTCTTAGGGATAATACTAGGAAAAAATTGGGATCTCCTCTTAAAACTGAAAAGCTGCTAAAAGTTACCTGCAAACAGAGAACATATCTTTATAGGTGGCATGTCACTCTTCAGCTCAGAATCTTATACACCATAGCTGCTTTGTAAATGTTCATGGGTGAAATAAATCAATTCAGATAATTATTCATGATCCAGTATGCCCATCTCTTCCTCTGCAAAGGAAATTAAATTCAAAATGTATTGAAACTAACATGTAATTTATCACCTTTGTTGTTTTTTGGACAACATTTTTTGATAAATCATCTAAAACTCTGTAACAGAAATCATAAGAAAAGTATTAGTGATTATGGACTAATAGGAAATAAGTATCTTCTCCTAGAATAGTTAATTAGAGATTCCTAAGAAAATATTAGCTGAGCATAATTGGCCTTTGTTCAATGGGCTTTTCTTCACAAGAATAACTAAGATATTTATGATTCTTATCAGTGTCATCAGAAGTTTCAAGTTTCTCATTATGAGCAGTTTTGGGAAAATAAAGAAAAGGAATATCTTTTCTAACTTTAGAGTTTGTTCAAAATGATACTCTAGTATAAAGACTTAGTCTAATAGCACTCAGGGAACACTGGAAAACCTTTTAGACCAGTATATGATTTTCTTCCATATGCTTAACTTATACTGTATTTGATAGCAAAGAAATACATTAACCACATTCCAGGGGAACTACCTACTCAGGTCCCCCTTTTGTCCCTCTCTTGGACAGGAGCTTTCTTTCTCTCAATAAATATATTCTGCTCATAAAAAATACATTAACCCCAAGGATCAACAACTGTAGAGACTGGGTATGGTGGTGCGCTCCTGTAATCACAGCTCTTGGGAGGCTGTAAACAAGGAGATCACTACGTGTCCAATCTAGTAGTGAGACTCTGAACACCCTGTAAACTCTTCCCTAAAATTAAAAAAAAAATAATATTCAACTACATGTTTCAGTTGGAATTTTGCTTCTTCCAAAGATTATGAAGTTATTTTATTTGCTCTTTAAAGAGTGCTTATTAGAATAAGTAATGGGTTCAAAATTGCATGCATCTCTGCCACATTCAATTCGTTTGCTTTTGGGGAGAAATGTGTGCATTAACAGAAATTCAGTCTTTTCATATTTATTTTTGAAAAATTTAGAATTCCTAGAGCAAACACTAAGGCATGAATTGTGTCTCTCCTTAACTGAAGATCTAGACCATAGTTGAAATGTTTTTAAAGAATTTCAGGTCTGGGGAGATAGCTTGGTGGTCTAAGTGTCTGCCTGGCAAGTGCAAGGACCTGAGCTCTATCACTGGTACTACATGACAGTCCCCACCCCAAGGCACACTGAATCAACCACTGAAACCACGAGTAGTGGCACACACTTGTAATCCCAGCACTGGTGAAGCTGAGACAGGAGGATCACTGTGAGCCTAAGATGCATAGCTAGAACCTGTACCAAATATATAAAAAGATTTAAAAAATAATTTCAAATATATTTTGAGAAAAATATTGCATTAAGCAATAATAACTAATGAAATTATACAATAAGAGGGAATGAGTTTAATGTATTCATGCTGAGAATTTATTTTTAAACGACTGTTATTAATTGTGTTAACTTAAAGCATTTATTGTACTCCTAGGAGACACAGCGCTAGAATAAAGAGAACCTTGAGGATTCCAATGTTTATTGTCCCTGTCTTGCTGCAACCCCTCTCTGAACATAATAAATCTGCTCAGATTAATCCTACTTTCTTAAAAGAAAATAGCAAGTTCTGTTTCTATTATTATTATTAGCATTGGAGGCTTATTTAAAGTGCATTAAAATCACACCCTACACAACATCTGACAGTCTGCGACAATCTAATTGCATTTTTGCTATCCCAGAGAAGCTATCTGTTGTCACTTATAATGATGCCATAAATTAACAATCAACTGGAAAGAGAGTTTTAAATGCAACCTCTTCATAATTTAAAGAGGTCTTTGGTACTAAACACATTACCAGAACAGCTAAGTGTCCTAGAAAGCAAATGCATTTCTTCTTCTCAATTAATATTGCAAGCTGTGAACAAGGGGGGCGGTTAGAATTGCAAGGCACCCCCTCAGGAACTGAAATAGTCAGAAGTACTGGGTGGGATTATTTGTACTGTATGACACTGAGCACTTCCTCTGTCTAAAGTGGAGCAAAGAGCTTCAAAAGTAAAACATGGTGCCAGTTAAAATATATTTTCCATCTTTTTAATGATACAGTACACAACTGTGGTTAAGAATATGGACATTTGAAGATGTGTCACTTTGATTCTAATCTGTCCCTTCTAAAACTTTGTGGCTTACTAGCCAT
>NW_004524587.1:21989740-21990726 GCF_000260255.1 Octodon degus
TTTCCTTCATTTTTTTGCCATTTTCTGATCACTTGTACACATAATAAAATCAAGAGTAGGTGTTAATATATTGTATACAGATGTTTCAAGCAAGCTGTTGTTTTTTTTTCTCTTTTGATTTCAAACTTTAACTAATCTCTTTAAAAGCACACCAGTTAAACACGTATCGTGTATCCCGAGTACCCACAGGGCACCCCACACTAATTTTCATATCATACAGTCAATACATCATCTTTAGAAAACAGTGAAAGAATAAAAACAGATTTAAGAATCCAACTAAAATACTCCACCCTAACTGTCTACCAGAGATAGTTTCTCTAGGATGAACTTTATTTTTTTTCCATAATTTTATTGAGAAACAAATAGCAATGAGACAGTTTCAAACCAAATTGGTAGAACAGTTCCAATAATTAGCACATTGCATACATTCTTCCTATTGTTTAACTGCTGTACAAGATGCAGACATGATATCCTATTTACAAACACTATTATAACAAATCTCTCTATTCATTAAGAAAATGTAACTGTATACCTGTCCTAACCATTTTGAATACACAGATACAAAATGGACATTCATCTGTATCCCCTTTTTTTGTTTAGTTCCTTTATCTGAATATTATAGGTGTGTAAACTCAGCAAAATATTCTAAAAGAGTCCAGTGTTCCATAATAGTATTGAGTCTTCCACTTTATTGGCAGTATCAGAAATTGTTGACCTGAGTTCCCTACAGCCCAACATAACAGCATGGCTTTACTTCTTATACTTCTTTTTTATACTTTTCTGCTGGATGGTTAAGACCAAAAAAAAGCAAGACTTATGCAACAAGAGTTGCTAATGTGCTGTCTCTTGGGTAATTGACTGTTCAAAAAGAAGAGGGTGGTGAATGAAGGCAGGAGACAGGAAAAGGAATGTTGTGGGACTGTGTTGCTTCAAGGTGGTATATGGTTAGATTTTTGGACTTACATGTAAGCATAAGAATTATTTAT
>NW_004524587.1:21999301-22009752 GCF_000260255.1 Octodon degus
TCTTCCTGAGTTTCACAAATTGTTGCAGCTCCTCCTATACATACTTCAAGGCTCATTTCTAGTCACACATGCTATGCAAAGCAATCTTCAATTGTCCCACAGCAAGTAAAGATTAGTTAATTTTATGTCATCTCTAAACACTTTAGCTCTATGTATTTCCTTTGTGTAATTCTATCAAGAAAATAGAAAAATTTAGTACTCACTGTTTCAGAATCAGTGTTACATATTTAGTCTTAAGTAATCTGATAGAACACTCCACTTATTATGGACCCCCTGTACTACTACGTAGTTAAGACAGATGTATAGACAAGAGTTAACACAGCTATGAGGAGAAACTCATTGTATTTTAAAGGATCAAAAAAAGTCATATGAGGCCTAAGCATGTAGCTTAGTAACAGAGCAATTACCCAGCATATGGGTAGTCTTGGGTTTTATATTCAGTATTGTTTAAAAAAAATAAAAAGAAAGGAAAAGGAAAGAAAAGGAGTAAAGAAGGAATGGTAGGAATTGAGGAAGGAAAGAAAGAAGAAAGGGAGGGTGAGGACATCACATCCAAGGGCAGCAATAATTATAAAAGCAGACAAAAGTCATAATTTTGGATTTTCTTTCCAACAATTACTTGCTAATCTTGAGTAAGGTGTTCAGTATGCTTGAGCTAGTGTGTCTTCAATGGCAACGAACACGCGTGTGCTGATAACTAAGGGTCACAGCTGGATGAGGTCGTGACTGTCATGTATGTAGCAGCAGAGTGTAGCTGCAAGGACATGCCTCCTCCACATTGGGAAAAGGGAGCTGGACCGAAGCAAGTTGCAAAGAAGAAGCAGTACTGATGGTGACTTTGCTCACTGCACGTTGGCCAAGCCCATGATACTTATGTTACTAGGTTCAAAAGGAATAAAATTAAATGGCCATAGAGACTTCAGATGTTGTAGTAGCTTCTACTTGTATGCGACCATCTTGAGCAAAAGACCTTACTTGCATTTACAAAGTGTGGCAAGATGTGGAGTGTGTGTGTGTGTGTGTGTGTGTGTGTGTGTGTGTGTGTTCTATGTGTGTTTAGGGGGTTTTTATTTCAGTGAGATTAAAAGCCCAAGGGAGGAGGGGTGTAGTACTGGGATGTTAATAGGTGAGTCTACATAATTCTGTTATAAATCTCTCAATAGTAAATATCTCCTAGTTTATGATTGCTTTTTGTGTTTTGGAGCTATTCATATAATAATGAGATGCATCTTCCTTTCTCTTAGTCTTCAGGTGAAGAAGGAGCTGATGACTGTCTCACTCACAGGAGTCATCAAGGCCACCCATTTTAATGTGGCCCAGAGGACCGACAGTCCTGAGACTCATTGGAATCAAAGAATCATTACATACAGGGATCCATACTTTTGGCCACATGATGATTGCCAAAGGAATTGTGTAATGAATATTCGGGTCTAACTTTTCTAATGTTGTAATATATACATTTTATCTCTTTTCTAAAATGAAGTGTAAGGAAGTGAGGAAATGTGATATTTTTCTTTTATTTTTAATCCATTCACTGAGTCAAACAAACATTTAATCCTTTTGGTGTTTGGTCTAAATTTCACTTTAAAATCAGGTTGAAGAAAAGTTTGCAAAACGTCTAAAGATTAGATATAATTTAAAAATATAGAAAAGAGGGAGTGAGGGAACTTGAGATAGCTTAGTGGAGTAAGCGACTGGTTAGGCAAGTGCAGGAGCCAGGGAACTATCCCTGGCATCACATGCCATGCCGGCCCCGCCCTAGGTACAATGAGTTGGTGACCCAGTCCAGGCGTCATGGTGCACACCTGAAATCTCCTCTCTGGTGAGGCTGAAACAGGAGGATAACTACAAGTCTGAGCTACGTAGTGAGATCCTGTAACAACAAAATATATTTTTAGAAAAAGAAACAAAGAAAAAAAGAAAGGAGGACGTAGGCTTTGGTTTTAAGTTTTTGTCACTAGACAGATCTGAATCTGATGGTACCAGTTGGCACTTCTGCTGAAGACACTGAAACACGTGGGACCACACTATCATTGACAATAAAAGAATTTTGGGATTCCTCACAGAGTTGATATGATGCTTGGGTCAAGCCACACAGTATGATGTTAGACTTTGAGTGAGAATTCAGTATGTTTCAATATTGTGACTGTTTCATTTTCTTTCTTTTGCACTTTTTTTTTTGTCAAACCGGGGATTGAACTCAGGCTGTTGCACTTGCCAGGCAAGCGCTTATTCTACTGAGCCATCTTCCCAGGTCCTTCATTTTCTTTATCATTAGTGCCCAACATGTATTTTATAGGTCATCTGAGATAGTAGAAAGAGTATGAAGCAAAGATGAAAAAGACTTAGTACTCCAATATAGAAATTATGGATTGTCTAAATGTCTCCCCAAAGGCTCACATGGTTATAGAGTTTTTCTGGAGCGGGAGGTGAATCTATCGAGTGTGACTGACTCATAGTGCAATCCTGGGACTAGGAGAGGGTGTTTGCTGGCTCAGTCCACTCACTGCACTGGCACTACCCTAAGCCTGATAGACAGGACACAATGTAAGGGGCAGAAAGAGGCCTGTCATGTGCTACCTGCCTTGTTGCTCTTCCTGTTTTCTGTCTCCATGAACTATTGCCTCTCTGCTATGCACCGCTGCTTTGGAACCAGCCGATGATGAACTGAAACCTCTGCAGTGTAAGCGAAATAAACCTTTTCTTCTTAACTAGTGAGTGTTAGACATTCTGTTTCAGCAATGAGAAAAGTAACTAATATATTTTATATTGGGTGGTATAAAGGCTCTGACTGAGGGGAGAATTTTCATCTGAGGATGATGGAGCTATAGCATTCTTAAATGGTAAACAGCTGGTTATGGTTGGCCAGATAGTTCAGCAGAGTAAAGCTTCTGCTTAGGCAGAGCTCAGTGGTCTGGTTCGACCCCTGGTGTTCCGTGCTGGGCCACCTCCGGGGCATGGTGAGAGGGCGATTGAAACGGCATGGTGCCACGTGCCTGTAATCACAGTGCTTGGGAGGCTTAAAACAGGAGCATCACTATGAGTCTGATCTGTGTAGTGAGACCCTGTACACACTGTAGATCCTGTACTAAATATTAAAAAAAAAGCCCAGCTCGTTAAATAAGAAAAAAGAAACGAAAGGGTTTTATTATGAGGACAAAGAAGATTATGATGTTTTAAACCTTGAGTTGTGCAGTAATATAGACTCCAGGAGGTAAGTCAATATTTTAAAACCACACACACTTGCAGTAATTACCTAACAGATTTATTTATTTGTTTGTTTGTTTGTTTGTTTGTTTGTTTTTGGTGGAACTGGGGATTGAACTCAGGCCTTGCGCTTGCCAGGCAAGCTCTTATTCTAATGATACATCTCCCTGACCCCAATCGGGGATAGTTTTAAGCAATGCATTATTTCTAAGATCCCTCTGTATTCAGCACAGGCCAAATACAGAGGTCGAATAGATGTTGTCTGAATGACTTTCCTGGACCATTTGAGTTTCTGGTTGTATTGTTATTTTCTGTTATTCTTCTGGGAAAGTAGTTTCTTTCTGCTTTGCTGTCAAGATAGAAAAAAGGAACGTTCTAGATTCTTCAACTTGTCCTTTTCCACAATGATATCCTGAATTTGAGACACCAATATTGGACTTCTAGGATAGTTTCATTTCAAGCGCACATTTCAAAATTGAAGAAATGGTCATGAGAGGCAATCTGGGACACAACAGAGACGCCACAAAATAGAACAGCACTAAACTCGATGAGTCTCTTGGCATTCATAGCCCTGCATTCTGAATGGTGGACCATATGGCATTTTGTGTTTCCAGCACTGAGTGACAGTTAAGGGCAATATTAACACTCTGAAAAGCCTGCTTGTTGGCCTTTCCCTAGTGCATACTCATCTATGGAATTACTACAGCACCCTTTATTTGAAATAGAAGCCATTTTCTGTGGTAATGTGATGCGGCCTCTCTCATCTATTCAAAGAGTTCTGGGTCTGTAAATTATCTAAAGTTCCTTGGCAAGATATGAATGTTTATGGCAGTTATTCAGTTCAAATGTCCACAGTCTTATTGTTTCACTACATATAAAAGGGAACAATTAGAAAGCTCTTTTGGTAGATGAGTTATTTCCCATGAGTCAAGCTCTCTGCATTACCTCTTACAGTCTATTAGAAATTGAGCCTGTTTATACATTTGGAAACAATGAGAAGTTGAACACATATTTGGGGGAAAGCATGACTGTCTATGAAGAGGTTTCTTCCCTTTTCTTGGAAAGAGTGGGCTAAACTTCTTATACAAAGGAGGAGTAGGAACTAATGTCCCCAGTTTCTTGAAGACCTCCTGTCAACATCCTGTGAATGTACAGAGCTTTGATCTTTGAAAATCAATACCATGAATTTAACATGACACTTTATAATGTTGTGTTTTCAATTTGTAGTGTAAATCAGCTCCTGAAACAGTTAGAAATTGGTTTTAGTTTTCAGAAATCATGAATAGTTTACTATAGAAGACAGAATAAACTTTCTCTTCTTTGTTCAGATATTGACCTGGAAATTTAGCAGAACTCATCATTTCATTCCTCCCAGTTTTCCAGAGCACTTAAAAGCAATCAACAAATCGTATTATACTATGTATTTCCACTAAATTAATTTATTTTCCCTCAAATCCAGATGACTATAGAAGACAATTTGACTATTTTTTCCATATTTTCTGTACTACCAATATTCAATGTTTTATCATATGCAAGGGAATTAGTACTTTATATCCAGTCAAATGAAACAAATAACTTTCGCAAACTAAAGAGGTGAAAATTCACTCTATTATGGAATGAAGAGCTCCTATAAGAAAACAATATTATAGAGTGGAAAAAGGAACTGGGAGGGACCAAGAGGATAGTTATAGTATAAAACAGGTAGTCATAAGCCAAGCCCTTTTTCTGGATTTGAGCAGAATGGAAGCTGATTGCAAGTTTTTGGAACTTTGCTTGTTCTCTAATACTAAAGACAGCATGACAAATATTACAAACCAGTGTTGATCCCAGCTGTAATTGTTGAATGTGATTATGTCTCAGGGAAAAATGATAGAAGGCGAGGACAAACTGGATTTCTTTAGCTTCACATAAATCCATTCATCAAAGCATTTAATTAAAATGAATTTCAGAAAACACTGTTCACTCTTTCATTTTGGTGTTCAAAATTGTATGAAACATTGTACTATAAAAGGAATAAGATGTGCTTAAAAATAACTGAGTCTAGAATATGGCTAAGAAAGAAATAGACAAATTGAGAAAAACTTGAATAGTCAGAAAGTAATTAAGTGCCAACATAACAGCAAAGATAATAGAAATATGGTGGACAGAGGACCCAATCCAAAGAGTTGTCAATGATAAATTCTAGGATAATGCAAAAATTAAAATGTCATGACACCACTAAAATCTACTCTTCCCAAAATAAATACATTCCCATAAGTACAGACTGGTAACAGATAAATAAACAGACACATAAGAGAAAAGTGATAAATCTTTTTTACTCCAGAATGCTATACATTAAGTGGAAATGCTTCCCCTTAAGTAAAGGTTAATTTAACTTCTCTTGCATATTATTTGGAATCAGTTACTCACCTACAAAGACTAAAGTTTGCTAAGTTAAAATATGACAATTTTGAATCATAAAAACCTGTCAAACACTGCCTTAACCATATTGCATAAGCTAAGACAGTTTGTGGTAAATTGTAATTATAGAACCTAAATCTTGACTTAATGATGACCTTGGCACTATTGTTGTTATACTAAAACAAGCAAACTAACCCAGTCAAATAGTGATAAAATATTAACAACTTAATTTGAGGGATATTCTATAAACATTGACAACAATCCCCAAAGTTTGCAGGGCCAGAAATAAAAAAATCAGAATCATATCTACTGGACAGTTTTCTGGTACTCTTGACACATTAGTTTATATCCACACTTTATTCTTTTTTAAATTTTTTATTTTAATTTTATTTTTGCATTTTAGGGAAGGGTATACAGGGTGTTCAGGGTCTCACTGTTACATCGGACTCTAATGATCGGCCTGTTTACAGTCTCCCAAGAGCTGGGATTACAGGCACACTGGCCATCATGCCCAGGCTCACTTGCTGTCTCAGCATGCCCCGGGGGCAGGGCAGGCATGGCAGGCCTTAGCGGATTGAATCCCTGGCCCGTTTAGCCAGCCCTTATCCACACTTTAGAAGAGGCAATTGTATAGCTCAGAACTGAGCCATGAACTGTTGGCTGCAAAACAAGGAAATCATGGTGGAAATGTGTGGTATAATAAATCTAATTAGTTAATGGTGGCCAGAATTAGATCAGAAAAATGGTACTACAAGGAAAAGGAAAGCGATGCCACATACAGTGCCCCAAATCACACGTCCATGATCCACCTTGTCAACACACAGAAGTGTGTTTAAATAATCTCTTAGGAAGCACCTGAGCCATCCAAATGACATTTAAATTTGTCCTACCTTAATCCACTCCTTTGTCAATTGGGCACACAAACACAACTACTTAAACCTTGCATAATCTCTAAATAAACACATTCATAATGTTACCTAATATGTTGCAATGATCCTGTCAATAAATAAAATGAAATACTGACTTACTTACTTACGAAGTTCAAACTTCGATGATAAATAAAAGTTTCAAATGAAAACTTCCTTTGAGATTCAAGGTAAACTTGTAGCTATGGGACCTCTAAAAATAAAATCAAGTGAGATGAGTCCAAAATACAATAGCACAGATAAACATTTCCCTCTTTTTCTGTCTGTCTGTCTGTCTGTCTGTCTGTCTGTCTGTCTCTCTCTCTCTCTCTCTCTCTTTCTCTCTCTCTCTCTCCTTCCTTCACTCTCCCTCTCCCTCTCCCTCTCTTTCTTTCTTTCGTCTGTCTGTCTGTTGTTTTGAGACAGGTTCTATCTATGCTGTTCAGGGCGGCATTGAGCTCCTGTGTAGTCCTTTGTTATCTCTGATTTTTGGTCTGCAAACTTAGAAGCTTATTACCCTACAACATGTGCAGTTGTGTTTAACCTAACTATCCCTCTGGATATCAAACTTCTTAGGCATAACATGGAACAGGTATTTTCCATCAAGTATTGATATGTTAAACTTTAAGTCCCTGCAGAACATGAAGACAAAAACTTAAAAAATCTAAAACAATATTTCAAAAAGATAGGAATAAACAATTACATAATTTTACACAGTCATATAGTGATATATGTGTATCTATGTTTATAGCAGCACAATTTGTTATAGCCAAATCTTGGAAACAACCAAGATGCCTGTCACCTGAGGAATGGATGGAAAAGATGTGGCATTTTTATACAATGGAGTATTACTCAGCTATAAAGAATCATGAACTCAAAGTCTTCATATTTAAGTGGATGCCACTTGAAGATATAAGTGAAATAATCAGACCCATATGCGCAGATATCATATAGTCTCTCTACTATAAGAACTAAAAAGAAGAAATTCAAACAGAAAAGTACAACAAAATTAAAAGGAAAGTGAGAACTTGAAGATTGGACAATGAGGAGAGGGCCTGGGGAAAAGCTGGGAAAAATGACAGGGCAAAGCCATAGATTAATATACACAAGATGGGTAAGGCAATGATCCTGAGAATCTTCAGCAGGTTTTCGAAGCTACCAGTTAATTGGTAGGATTCCCACCTTGACTAACTCTATATGCTGATAACTGTGAACTAAGCAGCTGCACTGAAGATAGCAATGTATAGTAGTAGGGTCATGTTTGGAATGCCTGCCATTCTGGTCTTCTAAATACGCTGCTTGTCACGACATACCAATTACTGCCATGTTGTCTCTCAAGTAAATGTTTGTTTTTTAAAAGGCAATAAATGAAAATAAGAGACAGGAAAAAATATCACAGAACAGTCCTGCTGCAATACTGTAAATCGTTAGATTTCTTAATTTCTGTGTAAAATTATGTGATTGTTTATTCTAATCTATTCCTTTTAATTTCTTTTTTTTATTGCATCTTTCTCTGATTTTGGTATCAGTGTAATACTTGTCTTCAAGAATGATTTTGGAGTCTTTGATCCTTTTCAATTTCATTGTAGAGCTTGAGGAATACTAGGATTATATCTTCTGTAGATTTCTTTCAGAATCAGCTGTGAATTCATCAGGATTCTTTGACAATAGTTGTTTTTATTACATTTTGAATTCCATTAGCTCAACTGGGTTAATGACAGTTTTTATATCTTCTTAATTCAGTTTTGGTAATTTACACCTTCGTAGGAATCTGTCCATTTGTTCTGTGTCTTTGATTTTTTGAGAGTAAAGATTTTCAAAGTAGCTATTGATGATTTTCTGAATTTCCAAAGGGTGTGTGGCAATTTCGCCCTTTTCATTCCTTATCGCTTGAATTTGAGTTTTTCTTTCCTCATTTTTATGAGGTTAGATAGAGGCTTATCAGTATTATTCAATCTTTCAAAGATCCAACTTTTTGATTCGTTAATTCTTTGTATTGTTTTCTTTGTCTCAATAGCTCTGATTTCTGCTCTTATCTTTATACTTTCCTCCCATCTTTGGGTATTGGGTTTAGTTTCCTCTTTCTTTTCTAGATGTTTGAGGTACAGCATAAGGGTGTTTATTTTTTTCCATTCTCTTTTCCTAATGTGTGGATTCAGAGCTAGAGGTTTCCCTCTAAAAACTGCTTTCTTTGCATTCCATAAATTCTGATAAGTTGTGCTTGAGTTATCATTAAATTGAAGATAATGTTTAATTTCTTGTTTATTTTTTTCTGTAACCCATTGCTTGCTAAGGAGGGTGTTGTTTAATTTCCATGTATTTATGGGGTTTTTCTGGTTTCTTTTGTCAATGATTTCCAGTTTCATTGCACTGTGGTCAGATAATATGCAGGGGACAATTGCTGTATTCTTATATATATATATAAGCATGACCTATGGATTGGTTGTAGTCTGTTCCCATGTGCAGATGAAAAGAAGGTTTATTCAGATGTAGTTGGGTGGAACACTCTGTATGTCTTCACTAAGTCCATTTATTCAAAGGTCTGGTTCAGTTGTGCTACTTCTTTACTAATTTTTTTGTCTGCTTGACCTATCTTTTAGGGATAAGGGGTGTTAATGTCTCCTGTTAAGATTGTGGTGTTGGCTATTAGGTTTCTCTTGTCCATTAATATTTGTCTTATATATTTGGGTGTTCTCATGCTTAGTATGTACATATTTATGACTGCTGCCTCTTTCTCTTATATTTTTTCCCTAACCAGAATGTAGTGGCCTTCTTTATTTTGTTTGATCATTCTTGGTTTGATGTTTGAACTAACTGCAAACAAGATTGTCACCCCTCTTTTTTTCTGAGATCCTGTGGCATGTACTATTGTTTTCCATCCTTTGACTTTTAGCCTATGAATTTCTTTATGAGTTAAGTGTGTTTCTTGTAGGCAGCATATTGTTGGATTTTGCTTACTAATCTGTTCTGAAGGTCACTTTCTTTTAATTGGTGAATTGAGTCCATTTACATTGATGATTGAACTTGAGATATATTGCCTTCTGATTGACATATTATTTATGTGCTGTTGTATATCTCTTTATCCTCCTGTGTTTAATTGTTTGCCTTATTTGGTGGGTTCTTTCCATTCTCATTTGTGGGGTTCTGGTCATTTTAGTCCCTCTCTAGAATATCTTTTAGTAGTCTGTAGGGTTGTGTTTGTCATCATGAAATTCTTTAATTGTTCTTTGTCATGCAAGTATTTCACTTCCCCATTGAACTTGGAAGAACTTTTCAGGGTAAATCAGTCTAGGCTGCAATTAATTTTCTTACAGTCTTGTAGTATTTTGCTACATGCCCTTCTTGACTTGTGGGTTTTTGAAGAGGAATCTGCCATTATTCTAATGGGGTTCCTTTTTTTTTTTGAACCAGGGATTGAACTCAGGCCATTGCACTTGCCAGGGAAGTGCGTATTCTACCGAACCATCTCCCTGGCCAGAGTTTTCCTTAAAAGTGTTCTGTCCCTTTTCTCTAGCAGATTTTACTATATTGTTCTTTTACTAAATTTCTGGAATCTTGATTATTATATGTCTGGGCATGTGTTTAATCGGGTTGATATTATTTAGTTTTCTATATACTTCAGTTCCCTGAATGTCAGATTTTTTCACCATATATGGGAAGTTTTCTGTTATTACTTCTGCCCATATTATTTCTATATCATTTGTACTGACCCCTTCTTTCTCACTGATGCATATTAATCTAATGTTCATCTTTGCATTGTCTTGAAGATGTTGAATTATTTTTTCCTGAATCCTAGTTGTTTTTAAGAGATCCTTCTTATGTTTTCACTACCTGCAATGGTGTCTTCAAGATCTGAAACTCTATCTTCACTTTCATTCAAATGGTTTTGCCAGCGTGTAATTGACATTTTAATTTCCTGTGTGTTTCTTTGAATCTGCT
>NW_004524587.1:22009943-22012266 GCF_000260255.1 Octodon degus
TTTTTTGCCTGGTATTGAACTCAGGCCCTTGCGCTTGCCAGGGAAGTGCTTATTCCACTGAGCCATCTCCCTGGCCCCTCTGCAGTTCTTTTTTACTTCAGACTATTATTTCAGAGATTTTAGGTGTGTGTTTTCCAATTTCTTCTATAATGGTGGCTTCTGTATTTGTTCTGTGTGGGCTCAGGGCCTGATAATGCATTTTGCTCCTTCTCTTTTACATTTTATTAACATTGTTTTCTGACCTTTGATGTAGAACTTTGGAGCAGTTATTAACTTAGCACCTACTGAAATTCTTTTCCAAGAGAGTTCATATGGTTAAGGCAGTTATAGTTTTGTACTTAGAGAATTACAATCAGGAACACTTGAAATGAGTAGTGAGATTTAGCAGTTGACAAAGTTTTTTAACTAATGATTTTATGGTTTAGACCATAAGAGCAAACATTATGTCAGTGTAGCTAAGCAAATATTAAATTGGGAATTGGTATTTAAGTCAGTTCCCTTAAGTTCTTTCTGATCAGCTCCTCTTGATGTAGATGGGGTCTTCCAGGTAGTCTAGTTCACCCCAGTTATCTGTTGCCTCCTCTCTCAATCAACAGAAAAAGAGATAGGATGCACTCATAGATCTGGGTCTAGCAAAATGCTCAGCTTACTGGGTCTAGATTCACCAAGTTCAAATTTGTCCAAATGTGTCTGACTTTGGTGTGGCTGCTGTGCTTTGCTTCTTCCTGCTGAAGCTCATGAAGTGAACCAGCTGTGCCACTCTGGCAAAATGTTCAGCTCCTGGATTAGCTGTGTGGGTCTGGCCCTTAGTCTCTCTGAAGAGAGTTCTGCTTCAGGGTTCCACACCAGCCCTGCCTGATGGAGGAGGCTCCTGGGAGTGTGTGTATAATCAGACACACATGCAGGGCCTGGGCCCTTGATGGAAATGGGCAAGCAGACAAAAGGTCCCCCCCACACACACATGATAGGCCTTGGCTCTGGCTAGAAAGGGATCCAGAGAGTGGGCTAGTGCCCCCCACCCCCCGGGCCTGTGCACTGGCTGGAAAGTTATTAGAGGAGTGGAAGTGCTGACTGAAGTTCACACACACACACACACACACACACACACACACACACACACACGGTCTAGGCTCTGGCTGGAAATGTTGGAAACTTTCTATGGTATATCCATGGCTTCAATTTGATTCAAAATTTATCTAAAATAAGAAAGCTCATTTAAAAAAGAAATATTCCTATAGTTTCACTCTTTCCCAGTCTGAAAGTCAGAGGGAAAGTAATTATGAGATGACAATTACAGTCAGTTAACTAGGTAAGGACAAAAATATTAATCATAAAAATTAAAACAGAGAAGTTGGAATTTACCACCACAATAGACTTTGTTTCTGTATTTAATTTAGGTGCTAAATGACATTTTGCACTACAGTAGACTGATTCTTTACCTCTACAATGCTTTAGATCAAATGATGTCATTTATCCTTTCTTTTCCATAGTGTTATTTTTAGGGTACAACAAGGTATTAATAACTGTTTTATATTTTTCAACCAACATTAACAACATAATCAAACAATACTGACTACCTGAATATGAATGCAAAAAAACATACATTTGATGTTGATAGTAGGAAAATATATTACATGTGACGCAAAGAGTGAGGACAATACATAATGAAAATAAAAGTGTTTATTTTGAAGAAAAAATATCATGTTTCTGTGGGTTTTTTTTTGTTGTTGTTGTTCATTGTAGTTGCTGTTTTGCTGTGCTTTTTGAGGCAAGGCTGTTCAATGCAGTTCAAGTTGACTTTGAACTCACTATGTAGCCCAGGCTCTCCTCAAACTCACAGTGCTCCTGCTGGCTGAGCTCCCCCTGGGTTTACAAGCATTTAGGACCACAGTTGGCTTATATGGTGATTCTTGATGTAGAATTTAATAACAAATGTAACACTGAATTTTATTTCAGTAAACATAAATGGAGAATTAGAAAACTATTCTCTTATTCATTTTAATAATTTAGGAAGAAGATACCAACTGGACAGTTTTTTATTCATTTTTTTATTTTGGAACAATTTTAAACTTCTATTCAAGAAAAATTAAAAGATTAATGCATTGAATATGCATTCATTCTTTACCTAGATAAAAATCTTTTAAATTATGTCATATTTTCATTCTGTCACTAGTGTCACCTCCCTCTATGTGATGCATCAATGTTCCATAATTTTATTGATTTGCTGAATTTCATGGTTTTATCTTCTCTCTTAAGTTATATCATCATTTAATGTCACAGATCAGTAGAACTTCACTGTATCTAAATTTTATTTTATTTTATT
>NW_004524587.1:22012366-22014106 GCF_000260255.1 Octodon degus
TACTGAGCCACCTTCCTGACCCCCAAAATTTTATTTATTTTTTCTTAACTATAACAACATCACAAAATTTATAAGCCAAATTTCATTTGAATATTCTTTGGTATGGAGTAAAATTCCTGAACCTTGATTATTTTCCATTTCAGTTGCCTGTGATTTTATATGAACTATTTTCTTAAAACACACATGTTCACGACTGGTACCCACCATTCATTCTGACATGTGATTACAAATTCTTGATATGTTCTGTTTCTTCTACTGAAAAATGTGGTGCACTTGTACGTGGTTTTCCTCCCAGTTGTCTCTATTGGTTGAGTTCTTACTAGCATTAACTTATCTTTACATTTAAAATAGTATACACCAATGTCATACTTATTGCATTTAAATCAGATGATAGTCTTTCACCACCTGAGTACTCAATGGCATTTATTCTACACTCTAGGGGATAACATGCAAAGAAAAAATAAAATATATGTATTAACAAGAAAGACAACTACAACTTTATAGTTTATCCTAGATGCTAGTGGTGGCAGAATAATGTTTGTACATTCATTAACGTTGATCATGCACATGCCATGTGCCAGGCACAATTAGTTTGTGTTTCAACATTAGTAATGACCAAAGGAAATCCATTCCTTTTGGACTTTACATTTGAATTGAGTGTGGTACAAAATAACAGATAAATATGCAAAGTTTATAGTATGTGTTATATTAAGGAAGATGTGCAACTCATTAGGGAAATGGGTTGAGGAGGATGAGAGAAGCACTTCTAGAGTCATTAAGGAAGCCCTCATTGATAAAATTTTGTTGAGGTTTATGAGAAGTGAGATAAATTAGTGTGACACACAAGCTGCGAAAGTAAAATGAAGTAAGTTCAGTTATGGACGATGAGGTCATACATGTAGTGGGTCTGAGGCTAGAAGGAAGGTTGGTAGAGGGCACATCATATCAACCCTTAAAAAATAGAGCATTTATTCTTCATGGTATGGAAAGGTGATGGGTAGTTTTAAATAAAACAGTGAAATTTGACTTATTTCATCATCATAATTGCTGTTTTTGAGGAGTAGAGAAAATATAAGCATGTTGCCTTTTTTTTGTTGTGGGACGCTGTCCCATCAACATGTCTGCACTTCAACAGCTATATTTATAAAATGTGGAGATAAACTCCCTAAAATAACTGATCAGAATATAGTGGTGATACACTTGACTTGTACATGTGATCTTCTATTTCAAAGTCTAACCCACCCCACTTTGGCCAATGAAGTAAGGCCAATGTTCTAAGTGACCTAAAGAGGGGGAAAATTACCTGTATAAAATAGACAGACTTGACTGAACACTTCTGTGTATTTTTTAGTTCTTAAAAATTAACTAATATTTTTAAAGACTCATGAGTAAGTGGATATCTAGTCAGGGCCATATTTTGAGCCTAGTCTCAAGTATTTGTACATTTAATATTTGTTTAAAAGAAATCTATAGCTAGTTAATTAGATAGCATGCTTAACTACTCATTTTCTTTAGTCATACGGGTAAATGCTAATTAAATTCCTGAGCATTCCTCACAAGTGTAATATAATAATAGGAACATCATCACACACTTATTGGTTCTGCAGATTTGAATTAATTACATTGCAAGTAGATTTATCTTTCATATATTTATACTTCAATAGGTGCTTTCCCTAACAATCATGGAGGATTTAATTTCCATACTACCATCTTATTAATTCTAAATTAAATATGTTTGGG
>NW_004524587.1:22015966-22017610 GCF_000260255.1 Octodon degus
CCATCTGTTACTGAAACACAATGCCTGATATAATCAACTTGAATGAAATAAAAGCTTATTGTACTCTTAGTTTTGGAGGTAAACTGGTAAAATGGCCTCTACTATTTACTTATTCTGGTTCTATTCTGAGTCGGTACATCATGTTGAAACATTTAGCAGTGAAAACAGATTGCTTCACGGATAAGAGCAAAGGGAAAGACAGGATGGGGCCAGGGTTTTAATATAACTTCCATGGACATAGCTCAGTGACTTAATACTCACTCATTAAGCTATGGCTCGAAGGTTCCACCACCCACACCTTGGGTTTATATCTCAAATATGTGGTCCTTAGGGAACATTACAATTCCAAATTACAACACATATTAGGATGTAATAGGAGCAGCAACTCTGGATATCTACTATTTAATGTGTGTTTTTTCTCACTACTCTGTGAATCCTTCTCACAGTCTCGGGAGGCAATCCATTTCAGCTGCTCATTGAGTTGAATGAACATTTTTTTGAGGAGAATTTGAATATTACTTCTCTATTATTTTAAGTTTGATTGTAAAGGATAGTAATCCTTCAACAAAACAAATATAAAACCATATCTACTATAAATAAGGTAACTGATTATTAATTATTCTCTATTACTAAAGATTGATTGCATGTTTCTCAGACAATTTTTCCATACAAACAGAAAATACTGACATTTGATTGCTGTTGTAGTCAGGAATTGCATGGGAAAAAATTTAATACAGGACACATAATTTACAGGATCATTTTATAATATTTACCCACAAAATCGAATTTAGAGAATGCAAGAGATCTGTTTACATACTAGAGAAACAAATATTCCAGCTGAGGGCCTGGAACCCATGGAAATGACTTACACAACTCCAGCTGGAGGTTAGAGTTCACAACAATGTCTCATGCAAGTCTATTTCAAGGATCTGCACTTGGAAGCTCCAAATGTCAGTGGGGGACGCTAGAAAATGCACCAGTAGAATGAAGGATCTGTGACACCATGTGAAGGGATCTGCACTGGATCCAGGATGAGACACTCAAGGTAAGGACCAGAGCTCACCCAAAGAGAACAGTAGCCATCCTATCACACCAAAGACCGAGCTCTTCCAATGAGGAGAAAAGATGAGTTCACATCAGGAAATCCATCCTGACCTGTTTCTCCAGGAAGAGCATGCCGTCTTCCTCTCCAGTTCCCCAATCTGCTATCATCAACAATTCTCAGGTGTGCCTTCTACACACCAAATTATGTTCACACATTTCATCTGGGCGCTCCAAGTTGACCATTAGTTAATACACCACAATTTACCTCTGGTCAACTTGATAAGCAGACACATTTTCTTAAAACATACTCTCCAGGGGCAAATTTGTGAAAAGTAGCATGTCTTGCTCTATCCATATTTGCATTAAGATAACGATTAAATAGATACAATTTATAGTGTACTAACTCATTTCCACACTAAAAACAATCATAAAATTCTCAAAATTCAAGGCTAAAATCAAAATACGTCTACAAAATAACCAGAATACAAGCATGTATTAAAAAAGCTGTATTGGGGCCAGGGAGATGGCTCAGTGGAATAAGCACTTCCCTGGCAAAGGCATGGGTCTGAGTTCAATCCTAGGTTCCGAAAAAAAAAAAAA
>NW_004524587.1:22018435-22025522 GCF_000260255.1 Octodon degus
TAAGAATGTCAATAGTTTTTAAAGTAATAACTGCAACAAAGCTCCACACCAAAGGTCAGAAGACATTGCTATAAAAAATGAAAGAGAAGGAGCAAAATGCATTCTTAGTAAAATGCAAATAATTAAACATAGGAGAAAAAGAGGTATACAATGGCAGGTAAATAAAATGTCAATCATAAGGCAACACATCTCAATTATATCCCGAGCCCAACCAGAACAAATGCAGGAGACAGCAGCATAGAATAAATTGGAAATCTCACACCTGAACTCTCAGAAATAATAGAGTCTGAAATAAAGAAATGACTGCCGAAAGGTATAGAGGAAATCATATCAGAAACAATCTTGAAAGTAAAAAGAAAGAAAGAAAGAAAGAAAGAAAGAAAGAAAGAAAGAAAGAAAGAAAGAAAAGAAATGAAAACTACAATGAAACAATTAGTGCTTCTAAATGAGACACTGATAAAAAAAAAAAAGAGGAGAATAGACAAATAATGGAATCCTTGAATGAGCCATACAGGAAAGAAATAGAATCCATGAAGCAGATTTAAAGAGATATACAGGAAATTAAAATCTCAATCACAAACTGGCAAAACCATTTGAATGAAAGTGAAGATAGAGTTTCAAATCTTGAAGAATCCATTGTAACTAGTGAAAAAGTAAGAAAAGATCTATTAAAAACAATTAGAGGGCTGGGAAGATAGCTCAGTAGAATAAGCACTTGCCTGACAAGCACAAGGGCCTGAGTTCAATCCCTGGTTTCATGAAAAAAAAATACGATGCAGGAAAAATATAATTCAACATCCGCAAGATGATGTAAAGGTGAGCAACATAACACTAATATGCATCAGATGCATCAGTGAGAAAGAAGGAGTCAATACAAATGATATAAAAAGAAGCAGAAAATATCCCATATAAGGGAAAACAATCTGGCATTCAGTTAACCAAAGCATATAGAACTCCAAATAATGTCAACAAAATTAAATACACACCGAGACATATAATAAACAAGATCCCAGAAATTCAGCACAAGAACAATACACTAAAAGCGTCTAGAGAAAAGAAACAGATCACATTTAAAGGAGAACCCTTCAGAATAATGGCAGATTTCTCTTCAAAAACCATCAAGTCAGGAAAAGAATGAAGCAAAGAACTGCAACTCTTTTAAGAAAATGAATTGCAACCCACGTAGATATACCCTGTAAAACTCTCTTTCAAATTCAATGGAGAATTGAAATACTTCCATGATAAACACCAACTAAAGAATTTTATGATGACAACCCCGACCCTACACAGACTACTAAAACATATTCTAGAGAGGGGCCAAAATGACAACAATTTCACAACTGAGAATCAAAAGAACCCACAAAATAGGGCAAGTAATTAAACACAGGAGAACAAGAGGTATACATCATAGGTAAAGAACATGTCTATCACAAGGCAACGTATCATAATTATATCCATCAACGTAAATAGGATCAACTCACCAATTAGACAAAGGGACTGGCAGAATGGATTAGTAAGGAAATACAATCAGATGTTGTATACAAGAAACACACTTACCTCACAAAGAAATTCAAAGGCTGAAAGTCAAAGAATGGAAAACAGTACTACGTGCTTCAGGACCTCAGAAAAAAGCAAGGGTAGCAATCCTTTTTTCCAATAGTCTGAACTTCAAAACAAGTATGATGAAGTGAAATAATGAAGGCCACTACGTTCTAGTTAGGGGACATATACAAGAGGAAGAGGTAACAGTCATAAATATGTACACATCAAACACAGGAGCCCCCAACTATATAAAACAAATCTTAATAGACATGAAAAATCTAATATCCAACACCACAATCTTAACAGGAGACCTTCACACTCCATTAACTCAAAAAAAGAGGTCAAGTGGACAAAAAAAATAGCAAAGAATTAGCAGAACTGAGACAGAATTTGGAACAAATAGAATTAGTGGAGAAATAAGAGTGTTCCACCAAACCAAATCTGAATATATATTTTTCTCAGCTGCATATGGGACATTTTCTGAAATAGACCACATTCATCTCCATTGGTCATACTTAAGTATATGCAAAACACTAAATTGTCTCATGCATGTATTCTGGGCACAGTACAAGGAAAACGGAAATAAATGACAAAACAAGCCACAAAAATCCATAAGAACATGGAATTTAAACAACATTCTTCTCAGCAAACAATGTGTTACAGATGAAATTGAACAAGAAATAAAACATCTACATTCAATGAAAATTCAAGCACAACTTATCGGAATTTATGAGGTGCAATGAAATCAGTTTTTAGAGGGAAATTTATAGCTATGAACTCACACATTAGGAAAACAGAACAGAAAACAATAAATAAAGTAATGATGCACCTCAAACGTCTAGAAAAAGAAGAGCAAACCAAACACAAGACCAAAGACGGGAGGAAATTATAAAGATTAGAGCAGAAATTACAGAAATCAAGATAAAGAAAACAATACAAGGAATTAATAAAAAAGCTGTATGTTTGAAAGATTAAAGAAAATTGAAAAGGCCCTAGCTAACCTCACCAAAAAGAGGAAAGAAAAAACTCATATTCAACCAATAAGAAATTAAAAGCGCTAAATTACAACACGCTCTGTGGAAATGCAGAAGATCATAAATGGTAATTTTGACAATCTTTACTTTCACAGAGTAGAAGACACACAAAACTTGGACAGATTCCAAGAAAAGTACAAATTACTGAAACTGAATCAAAAAGATATAACAATCTCAATAACCCAATAACAGCAAATGAAATTGAAAATATAATAAGTAACCTACTGAGAAAGAAAACTCCAGGACCTGATGGATTCACAGATAAATTCTACAAAAAATTTACAAACGATGTAATTCCAGTACTTAGCAAACTCTTTCATGAAATTGAAAACTAAATATTTCTCCCAAAATCATTCCTGGAAGCAAGTATTATACTGATACCAAAACCAGAGAAAGATGAAAAAAAAAAAAAGGTCAATCTACACAGACAATAAACACGCTGAGAGAGATATTAGAGATATAATACCCTTACAACAGTGCCACTGAAAATGAAATACATAGGAATTAATCTAACTAAGGAAGTATAAAAACTATTCAGTGAAAATTACAGTACTCTGAAAAAAGAGATCACAGAGGATTTTAGCAAATGGAAAGATATTCCTTACTCCTGGATAGGAAGATCAAACATCGTGAATATTCACATACTCTCAATATTGTTATAGAGATTCAATGCAACATATCAAAATACCAAAAACATAACTTACAGACAGAAATTATTCCTAATATTTATTTGGAAATAGAAATGACCTAGAATAGCAAAGGCAATCCTGGGCAACAAAGGCAAGGCAGGAGACATTACAATCCCTGACTTGAAATTATGCTACAAAGCTACTGTGATAAAATCAGCATGGTATTGACAAAAAAATAGACATGAGGCTCAGTGGAATAGATTATAAGATACAAATACAACTAGAAACCCATTCAGCCATCTCATCTTCAATAAAGGCCCAAACATGTTTACTGGAAGAAAGATAGCCTCTTTAACAAATGGTGCTGGAAAAACTGGTTCTGTACATGCTCAACCCTAAAACTTGACCTGGGTGTATCAACATGCACTAAACTAAATCAAAATGGATTAAAGAGCAAAATATTGAAACAGAAACACTAAATCTCCTGTAAGAGAAAATAGGTGGAAACCTTGAAGACATATGGATAGACAAAAAGTACATGAACAAAAATCAAATCGCACAGGTAATACTTGAAAGAATTAACAACTGGGACCTCCTCTTTTCTTATTGAAATTTCTGCATGTTCAAGAAATCACCAAAAGAATGAAGAGACAACCCACAAATTTGAAAAAAATCTTATCTAATAAGCGGTCAGAGGGGCTGGGGAGATTGCTCAGCAGGATAAGCGCTTGACTGGCAAACGCAATGATTGAGTTCAATCCCCGGTTCTGCCAAAAAAAAAAAAAAAAAGCAGTGAGACTAATGTTTTCTATCTACAATTTATAAAGAAATAAAAGCCATTAGGGTCCCAAATGTAAAAACCCGATCCAAACACGGGCATGTGAGATGAACACATACTTCTCAGAGGTAGAAATGCAAGAGACAAATAAATACCTGAAAAAGTGCTACACATCCCTAGACATCTGTGAAATGCAAATTAAAACAACACTGATGCTTCATCTTACCCTAGAAAGAATGGCTATCATAAAAATAAACCAACAACAAATGTTAGAGAGCTATGGAGTAACACGAACTATTCCCCACTGCTGGTGGGAATGTACACTGGTGCAACCGTTATGGAAATCATTGTGGAGACTTCTCAAGAAACTGGGACTGGAAATACCATTCAGTTCAGCTATCCCCCTTCTGGAATTTTCCCAAAGAACTGAAAACGTTATATCATAGTGATATATTTGTGTCTATGTTTTCAGCAGCACAATTTGTGATAACCAAATTTTGGAAACAACAAAAATGCCCATCACCTAAGGAATGGATGAAAATGATGTGGAATTTTTATACAATGGAGCATTACTCAGCTACAAAATAATAATAATTAATAATAATAATTAATAATGATAATAGAAGCCTTTATATGAAAGTGGATGCAACTTGAAGCTTTGTCCATAAATGAAATAAATCAGACTCACCTGTGTAAATATTGGATTGTCTTCCTAGTGTAAGAACTCAAAAGAAGAAATCAAAATTGAAAGTTATAAGATGGTTAAATAGAAAATGAGAACTTATAGATCAAAAAATGAAGACAGATCAAGGCAAAAAGTTAGGAAATATGGCAGGGGCAATGCCTTAGATTTACATAAACAAGATGGTTATGGCAGTGGTCCTAAGGATCTCCATCAGGTTTTTAAATATAGCAGTTAGTGGGTAGAATTCTCACCCTGACTGATTCCATATGCTTGTATCTGTGAACCAAGCAACTATATTGCAGATAGCAATGTGTAACACTAAAACCACACTTAAAATACCTGTCATTTTGGTCTTCTAAGTGCATACTACTTCTAATGTCATATCATTTAATGCTGTATTCTCTTTAGAGTAAATGTATGCTGGAAAAAGGTAATAAAAGTAAACAAGGGAGAAGAAAACAAAATGTAGCAAGATTTTTCTGCTACAATGCTGGAATACGGTTTGATTTCTGAATATGTGTGTAAAAATATCTAATGGTATTTTAACATTCTATAGTGACTTAAATTATAGAACATCTATGGTTATTGGAAAATTGCAGTTTCATTTTATGTTTAAGCTATGTGATATTCAGATAGATAGTGATGTTAAGCTTAACTGCCTTTGTTACAAGATAATAATATCAGTAAGATTCTCTTCTGGGTGTTTAACAACTAGTTTGCAGACCAAAAATTAGACATATAGATGGACTAGAAAGACAGACAATGTTTTGGCCCTTGTCCTTCAAGGTCTGTGAGGAGAAGTACATAAGAGAACCTCTGCTGTGATGTTCTGTAATAAAGTGGTGTCCCAGATTTTCTGATCAAGGCATTTATGTGGCCACAGAGGAATGATCAACAAAGCATGGTGTGCCTAAGGAGAGTTGTCTAGAGAGAACAAATTCTCTCAGGCTTTTAGAGAGAGCAAATTGTTCAAGCAATGACTATTACTCATTAAGATGGCTGACTATGACCAAAGAGACACGTGGTTGCAGTGTAAATCCTGAGGTGAGGGGCCAGGGAGATGGCTCAGTGGAATAAGGTCTTCCCTGGCAAGCGCAGGGACCTGAGTTCAATCCCCAGTTCCAAAAAAAAAAAAAAAAAAAAATCCTGAGGAGATTTCACTGACCTTCTCTGATTGAAAAATTACAGTTTTAGTGACATTGGTCTTGCATTAACTTGCTCTTAACCATCCTGAAGAAAAGTGTAACTCTAAGGTTGAAAAGTAAATCTATATTAATGTGCTGAACTGTAAACTGTAAAATGCTCAATTCAACAACTTTGGACAATTGCCAGTTGTGCTTGTAACTTACTACTATTGGACTATATTAGGTTATTTTGCTGAATTGAGGTACCTACAATATTTGGACTGGCATCAAATATGAGAAAATGCTTGAAAGAATTTTCCAAATACTGCTGCTATAACAGAAAGGAGGATATAAAGGACCATTTTTAGTGAAAAAAATATATATTTATATGCAAGATGGGATAGATATACAGCTACTTTCTCTTAGTCCACTGAGAAGAAAGGTTTGTCCTAATATTGTTTAGACAACACATCATGTCTACATCTTGTCATCTGAAAAAGTGCTATGAATACAGCAATATGCAATATAGTAACTTTTGTAACTGTCCTCTTTACCTGTTTTGATACAGTTTCATTGCTATATCTTTTTTTCATTACAATGAATAATTTTTTCTAAAATCTGCATTGAAATAATATTTAAAGCAGTTGTTAAAATTATCATCCCTGCTTCCCATTATTGTATATTACCAATATGTGCATCACCTGAGGAATGGATGTTAAAAATGTGATATTTTTATACAATAGAGTATTACTCAGCTATAAAGATTGGTAAACCCAAAACCTTTATATTTAAGTTGATGCCACTAGAATACATACTCATAAATGAAATAAACCAAACCCACATCTGTAAATATATAGTGTCTCTAGTGAAAGATCTCAAAAGAAGAAAAAAAAATAGGAAGGTAGAACCCAATTAAGAGGAAAGTGAGAATTTAAGGATTAGACAATGAAGACAGGGCAAGCAGAAAAGGTAGGAAACATGACAGGGCAAAGCCATATATTTAAATGCACAAAATGGTTAAAGCAATGATTCTCAGAACAAAAAATGGTACATTTTCAAAACAAGAGAGTAGGAGACTAGCAATGTCTAATGTATTATATTATTATGTTATCCTCAAAGTAGATGCTCAGATTACCGTACATAGGCATGAAAACTGGTTAAACAGTATAAGTGCAAATATTTTAATTAGCTGATATAAATTAGTAAAGAAGTTTAATTACTTTAACTATATATATATATATATATATATATTCTGGTTTCTCCCATCCAAATTTCTCTCCTTTTTGAATAGTGTC
>NW_004524587.1:22025622-22071638 GCF_000260255.1 Octodon degus
TACAATTTAGGTATTATTTCCATTTGACAATATTTATTGTACAATTTAGGTATTATTTACTCTTTTAGCTTCTAACATGTATCTGCATTGTCTTTTAGAAGTAGGCATTGTTTAGCTTCTTTAATTTCATCTGTGACCCATTGATTGCTTAGACGCTTATTATTTAATTTTCATGTGCTCATGGAGTTTTTGTCATCTCTTTTGCCATTAACTTCCTATTTCATTGCTGTACGGGAAGACAATATGAATAAGATAATTTAAGTTCCTTTATATTTAGTTAGGCATTCTCTGTGAGCTAGTGCATGGTCTATTTTAGAGAAGTTCTATGAGCAGCTGAAAATAATGTGTATTTTGATGGTGTTCAATGGAACACTCTGTGAACATCTACTAAGTATATACGTTTACAAGTTTGGTTGAGTTGTGATATTTCTTTGATAAGTTTTTTACTACTTGATCTATTTCTTTGTCACAGTGTGACATTAAGGTCTCCTAATACAGTTGTGTTATTGCTTATATGATTTTAATGTTTATTAATAATTATTTTATATATGTGGAAATTCTCTTACTTGATGAATGCATGTTTATTATCACTTGCTCTTCCTCTAGTTGTTTTCATCCAACAGGTGTGTAGTGACCTGATTTATCTTTTTAGATCATTCTTGTTTTAAACTTTTGTTTGCAAACTTCAAATTGTTTGCAAACAAAATATCTACCCATGTATTTTTCTGAGTTCCTTTTGCATCAAGTGTTGTTTTCATTCTTTTAAGTTCATGAATTTATTTTTGAGCTAAATGTGTATTTGTATACAGCATAATTTTGAAATTTCTTTTTTGATTTATTCTTCCAGTTCATTTCTTTTTTTGGAGATCTTCACCCATTTACACTGTTGGTTATAACTGATCTATATTTGAGTATGTTTCCCATGACATTTTCCTGCTGCTGGTTCCTTCTTTTCCCCTTTGTTGAATTGTTTGCCTTTCTTGGAGGTTTCTTTCAGTTGTTCTTGGAATCATTTTAGAACATCTTTCAGTACATGTTGTACCATTGGTTTGTAGGTCACAAATTTTTTTTCAGGTGTTCTTGGTTATGAATGTATCTTATTTCTCCATTGATTTTGAAAAATATTTTTTCACATCAAATCCATCAGGGTTGGAAGTTCTTTTCTTTTGAGATTTGAAATATTTTACTTCAAGCTCTTCTTGACTTAATGGTTTGTATTGTGAAGGCTGCCATGATTCTGTTGGGCTTTCTTTTATAGAGTTATTTCTAGGTGTTTTCTTTTATAGGAGTTCTGTTTCTTTTCTGTAATAGCTTTAAATATTCTATTATTTTGCTGAATTTTGTTTTTTGATTATTATAGGATTTGGTAGTTTGATTTTGCTCCTGGCTGCTTGGAGTTCTATATGCTTCATTTATTTGTATGTCAAATTCTTTACTCATGCTTGGGGATTTTCTGCAAATTATTTCTATGAAAAAGTGTTTTTTATGGCATATGTGCTATATCCACATTTTTTACTGTCCCAACTCAATCTTATGCTATTCTACTTTGCTTCATATTGTACTTTTGCATAGATTTTTCATGGTCTTTTCCTATCTTTAAGTTATCTTGTCATGAACACTACCTGCAGTTCTATCTTCATAGTATTCTAGCCTATCCATTCAATATGTTAAATATATGTTGTTTTAATCACTTGGATTTGTCTTTAGGACTATTTTATGGATTCCATTTTTTCCCTGTGTTGGGCTTTTCCTTTATTTATTTCCCTCACTTGTCTAAGCTTTTCTATTCTTTTATCTGTGTGTTCTCTAATATATTTGATTTTAAGCATTATTTCTTTTTGCATCTGAAAGATTATTTTTATATATCTTTTTCTACTTATTTTTTATTTCACTATCATTTTAGAAAGTTTCAGTTTTTGACATTCAATTTTGTTGGTGTCATTGTGCTTAGGGCTTCTCATGTATAAGCTGGGATTCTGTGCTTGCATTTTAGTTTTATGTCATGTTATTTTGCATTTTTTTCTATTTTCTATTGTTTCTTTCCAAATTTTCTTTTATTCTATGTGAATGTTTGCCAATTTCTTATGATAGATAACTTTATCACTAGTATTTAATATTCCCTAGGAGGTATTTTTTATTCAAATTTGTCTTCTAGATGTAGGTGGTTCTTCATAACTATCCCAAGAACATGCCTTCCCAATTTTGAAAGCATGCAAAGTTACTATTTGCCTCACCACCTAATACTTTGGTACTGGGCCATGTTGATGGTTATAACCCAAAATAATCACAGTTTAACATACAGGGGAGAAAAACTGATTTTACCATGTATGCTATCCTGGTTAAAGTAGTATAGTTACTAATAAGAATAGCTTCAAGTACAGGTTAACCACTGGAAAACTTTGGTAACCATTAAGCTGGTACCTCTGCCCAAGGGCGAAACTACAAAGTTATATAAGTGTAATGGTGGACACACTGAGTCAACTTGAGAAGTTTAGAAGTTTGATTAAATGTCTCAGCAGGGAGCCTAGAAACCATGGAACCACTTTGTAAACTTCCTCGTTCTGCATTGGAGGAGGGCATGGAGATTGTATGTGTTATATATACAAAGGGGTGATAGCCTGCTTACAATGAAGGGGAGAAAAATAGGCTTGCCCTTTTCCCCTTTTGCTCTTGTTGCTTTTGCTGTCTTCTGCCACTGTGGAATGCTGCCCCCATGCCTTGCCACCATGCTTTGGAAACAGCTATTTATAGCCTTACAAGTCCACAAACTGTGAGCTAAATAAACTTTCCCTTCTTTAATTTTATTTGTCATGGATTTTGGCTCATCTATGAGATAGAAGTAATCAAGTCTGTATTTGATTCCAGAAAAGCGAGGTCCTTTCTGTGAATATAACTCAACATTTTATATTGAGTATATATAACACTCACTTTTCTGAAGCCTTTAGAAATAGCTTGTGAGAAGAGTTTCCAAAGCTTCAGAGATGCCTCCTAAAAGTGGACAGATGGAATACCTTAGACTGTTTTGTATGTGACATTATAGTCAGAGTTCAGAAGACCACAAGTCTGATAGAAACCATGCTGGAAAAAAATCAAGATTGGGAGATTTCTTCTGTGAAAAGGACTGCATTGGCTGCAGGGTGCTGGATAATGTGTGTTATGGTTTGGCACAAATTTGGCTACATTTTGCTTATGTATAGGTACATTGTTTACGACTGAGATTAAGGACAGCAGACTGATGACTATTTCAGATGAAAGCTCAAGGTACTTGAGGCCTGAGGCTGTTGCATGGCTATCCTTGGTTTTTTATGTTTGTTTGTTTGTTTGTTTGTTTGTTTGTTTTTTGCCACACTTATGTGGAGAATCAAGAGTAAAGAGCACAGCGGGATGACTTAGAACATTTTGAATTTGGCAGAAAGTGTAGCTCCAGTAAAGTTGTTATTATTTGCATCTAGTCGTCCCCCAAAGCCTCATGTAAGTTATGGGGCAGATGCAGCTGGGGGAGCCAGTGGCTTAAGGGGTGGGGCTAGAGGGGTGCAAACCATTAAAATGCCTAGCCTGTGTTGTCTCAGAGGTGTGGAGAGGGTCATCCTGGACAGAGCAGCGCCCAGCCTCTCCTCCAGTGTCTTGAAACTTCCAGTAACTGGGAGCTAAATAAACCTTTCCTTCCCTCATTTTGAGTGTCATTTATTTGACCCAGCAACGAGCAAAGAGTAACTAAGACAGTTGTTGAATGCAAGAATAGAGCACAGATCTGTATTGCTGGAGAGGAACATAAGAACTGAAAAAAATTGCCTGAGGACATCACAAAAAGCAGCAAGCTTTCACCTTTTTCAGCCTCAAAACTGAAAGAGTGAAAGAATTTGCTGTCAGGAGGCCACCAAGTATTACCTTCCAGAATAGTGGTGGCCACACTATGTTTCAGGATATTGGCAGCAAAGAAAATTTATACCACTTGAGCCTCATTTCTGGCCAAATGCTTCAAATCACACTTCTAGATCTCCACTATTAATATCTAAGATATTTGACCAAAACCACAGGCCTCAGCCAGAATCATGTCACCATCCCAACACTATACTTGATTGAAAATTTTATGTCACCTAGACAATATCTCTAAACATAAACAAAATGCAGACCAACTTCCTGCCAAAGCACAACATATACCACCTGGGATCCAACAGCCAATTCAGTCCTTCTCAATAGAAGCCTCATGAGCCTCATCTTTTTTTTTCCCCTTGTGGAACCTGGGATTGAACTCAGGCCCTTGTGCTTGCCAGGCAAGTGCTTATTCTACTGAGCCATCTCCCTGTCCCCTAGCCTCATCTTAACCTGCAGAATTTCCATCAGTACTCTGATATTCTAGGTTCTTCCAAGAGTCAGAAATGGACTACAAAACTACTCAGAATTTTTTTCCCAGCTAGAAAATACTACTATCTTCTTCTTCTTCTTCTTCTTCTTCTTCTTCTTCTTCTTCTTCTTCTTCTTCTTCTTCTTCTTCTTCTTCTTCTTCTTCTTCTCCTTCTCCTCCTTCTCCTTCTCCTCCTCCTCCTCCTGCTTCTCCTCCTCCTCCTGCTCCTCCTCCTCCTTCTTCTGCATCTTCTCCTTCTTCCTCATTATAAACTACTGCCCACTATGCCCTGTAGTTCTGAGTCATCTTTGGAACAGAACCATTGATTAAACTTCTACCTACATAGTAATGATAAGTCTCAAATCCATTTTAGATATAGAAACTCAGACTCTACATTTTATTAAGATTGATCAGTTTCTCAAATCCTTCCCAAATCAATCCTCAAGGCTCTTCTTTGGAGTTAAGGAACACATTCAAGAAACATTACACAATGATCCTACTCTTGGTACCAATTTCTGTCTTAGTTACTTTTCTCTTGTTCCTAAGCAGAATACCCAACACCCAAATTAAAGGGGAAATGTATTATTTGACTTGCAGTTTGTAGAAGTTTCAGTCCATAATTGATGGTCCCCAAGGCAGAGAAGCTTTGCAAATGAGAACAGTTCATGGAAAGCAGACATTAGAGCAGATGGTAGCAAATAAAGCAAAGGGAGACACGGCTCTTTCTGTCCCTTATATTGTATGTAGGCCACCTTATTAGGGTACATGTAGCACTCATACCCTAACTCTCAGCATTGGATCACGAATAAATCACAAAATTTAGATTCAATCACCTATGAAAAGCCCACTCCCCATGACAACATGAGGTTTTGGTGGCATTCTAAACACAAACCATAACAAATGGTGAAATATGATGCTTCCCCTGATCCTCAATAACGAAAGGTTGATTTAAGATGAGGAGGAGTCATTTGCTTTCTACCACTGTATCTCTATGAATTATGACAAAACTTCTATATTTCTCCATTTTCTCCCATACTTTATTTCTCTCCTGGCTGGTTTGATTTGTGTTAATGGGTGTCTTATGTCACTGCAAGGTGCATTTCTAATTTCTATAGTCATCCCTATCTCTTAGGCATGCCTAATTAATTCTGTTCACTCTGAGTCTTTCCTTGCCTGAACTCAGGTTCAGATTTTACTGTCCATTGTCTAAGTCCTCCTTCTCTCACTCAGTATCTTTATTCCTACAGGGCTCTGATGAAACAAGAGTATATCTATGTGGATAGATTTTTTAAATTTGTTTGTTTGCTTGTTTGTTTTTTATTTTTTGTATTGAGAATAAACAAAAAAGGAAATTTTTCTGTGCTGTCAGCAATTATTGGAATCAATCATCAGAATGTTAGAAATATCACCCACATTTTTTATATCATAGTAATAAAAACCTTCTGTTATTCTTCTTCATGTACACTGCACCCCAGATAATTTGAGTGGTGTTTCTTCTTTAAATTAATGGTCCACAAAAGTTAATGGACATTAGAATCAATTGAAAGGTCTGGTGAAAAAATTGCTTAAATTTGCTTCAAAGTATTTATTAACTAGGTTTGGGTGATATTTAAGTATCTCTATTCCTTCCATGAAACAAATGAAGACAGTGGAGCCAAACAAGTGTATTTCATCCTGACAATCACCCTTAAAATATGCACTAATCTCTGTCACTTCTATGGCTGTCCATCTGAAACTTCTCTGAATTTCATCTCCTAATTTAAACCAGCTCTCCAAGTGACATTCCCTTTAAAAATGCTGCCTTTGTGAAACTGCTCATTGTCTTAATTACTTTTCTGTGATTGTTCAAGTATCTGACATGAACAATTAAGGAAAGACATGTCTATTTAGCTCATAGTTTGTGGAAATTTCAACCCATGATCAGCCAGCTCCATGGGTAGCATGCTACAGAGGCAACAGTGAAAGGTGCTAGAAGACAACAAAATTAACAAGAGTAAAAATGGGCTAAGAGCATGTTTTCCTCTCTTATACTTTAAGCAGACTACCTACACTGGGTAGGTGAAACACAAAATCTCTGTGCCCTTTTTGCACAAACTCGGATGTTTATAAGGTGAACACAAGGGTCCCATGCTAAGTCACTTATTTATACTTATAGAATTCTCAATTTTGCACAATGTGTTAACCATTACAATCCATCCCTTGTCATCTTGGCAACCAGACCCATTCCCTTAAATCAGCTTTCACATACAACGAAAAGCTTATTCTAATGATTTTACAACTTGAACATGGTAACACAGGTTAAACAATCCCTAACAAACCAGTATTGCCTATCAACATATTGCATTAGAATCATAATATTCCACCCTGTTCCCCAAAGATGTATGCACATCCCTTTATTTAAAATATATGTAGCTCATCTCTAACAGTTCCAAAGTCCTAACAGCTTCAGCATTGATTAAAAGTCAAAGTTTTTTCTCTTCTGAAATGGAAGACAAACTCTAGTCAGTAAGCACCTAAATGAAGTAAAAGTAATACATTTCAAATGTTTAATTGGGCAAGAAAAACTTTTTCATTTCAAAACTTACAAACAGGGAGTTCCTACAAGGAGGAATGGCAACAAAGCAAGTAAGAAATCCAGCAGGGGAACGTTAAGTCCCATAGTTCCATTTGGAACATCCAAGGCAATCTGTGACAAGTTGTGAACTACAAAGGGCACAGATAATAGATCCTATGGCACTTCGTGTGCATGTAACTCCCCATAGCTTCTCTCTTGGGCCCACTCTGCTCCATCCTTACACATTTCCTTAGATGATCCACATTCCTGTTTTCTCCAAACATTTGGGGTATCCACTTAACCTTTGGCTTCACACTCACAGCTTCACATGTTGCCCTCTCAGGGGCACATTTCCTGTCCTACCAGGCCTTACTCTGAAATCTGGGTTGAAGCTTCTTAACCTCAGAATTCTTGCATTCCTCATGCACCTGAAACCAGAAACACTTGACTGCTCCTTAGTTTTGCTTCCATCTGGTAGAGTAGCCAGGCATCCCTCTTTCATACTGTAGGAGTCAAGCACCTGGATCCCTGGACATTTTGAATCCAATTCTGAGGAACAAATTGCCTATGCTGTTGCCATTCTGGAACATGATAATCTGTGGCTTCTCAAAGCAAAGTGTTTCAATTTTTTATTTTTGAGGTTGCAAGGTTGGAGACTTTCTGCTTCCTATAATGCCCTCTGGCCATCTTTTATGTGCTCCTGTTCCTTTACAGAAATTAAGGTCTACTCTGCTCTATTTTTGTACTCCATAGTTTTACTAGAGCTTCTTTTCTGGCCAAATTCACATTTTTAATCATTCCACTGGACTCTGTGGTCTTGATTTCAGCAGAAATCTGACTAACTGCCCCCCCAACAATAGCCACACCACCACCTCCACATTAGATTGCCTTGAAGTTTTTTTCTGCCAGATTAGTCTTAATAATGTTGATAATTTGTCAAAATAATTAGTCTTATCTCCTTAATCTCAATCTCTGACAAAGTTTCTGGACACAAACAAAATACAAACAAAATTTCTTCCAAGTCATAACACACATCACCTGGAGTTCATCAACCATTGCAGTCATTCAGCACAAACCTCGCAGTTCAGGTTTTCACCACTTTTCAGGTCTTTTGAGCTCTGCTTAGAATCATCCTTACAGAACCATGTAAGGCTTTTGTCCTTCTTTCAGGCTACAGCTCCAAAGCCTTTTGACAAGCCATTCCTAAAGGCTCTTAAACCACATGGTAAGGTACTGTTTCAAGAAAAAATTAATTTCTCTGGCATAAAATTCAGTCTTACTTTTCTCTTGTTGTTAAGTCAAAGTTCCCATCACTCCAAATTAAGGAAGGAGATGTTTATGTAACTCACAGTCTGTGCACATTTCAGTCCATCATCACCTGGCTCCAAGGAAGACTGGCATGAAACAGAAGCAACAGACGAAGGTAGTAGAAGACAGCAAATCAAAAAGAGAATGAGAAAGTCTCTTTTCCTACCTTATATTTTACACAGATTATATCCCCTCAGCGGCTGTTGTAGCACTCACACAGTGTCCATACTACCTTCTTGTATAGGTACAGGATGTTTAGAAAGTGAGGACTGGGTCCTTGGCGAAGTCACTTTTTTAAATTTCTAGAATTCTCAGATTGGCACAATGTATCAACTTTTTTTTCCCAGAAACAAGATATTATTGAAATTCTAGTAAATTCCAGGTACTGAATTTGGTCTGTGTACTTAGGTAAACTGGATTACAAAGACAATCAATTATCAACTTTCCAGGTAGAAAAGAATCCTTTCTTTTCGTCATTGCACGCTACTGTCCGCTACTCCATTGTAACTCCAAGGCTCAGCTGTAGAACAGTACCACTAGTGATGCTCCCACCTCCACAGTGATGATGGCTCTGAAAAAACTCATTTCAGCATAGAAATTCAGAATTTGCATTTTGTTAATATTTTCATTGATTCTCTTCTAAATTAGAGTTGTAGAAATATTGCTTTTCTATGATGTTACTAGGTTAGGTGAAAGTCCAAGTTTCCTCAGTTGTGAAATTCAGAAAACATTTTACAAATCATGGGACTTTTCATAGAAGAGAAGAAAAGAGTAGGCAAAGGATCATTGCCATTTTTTCAAGACTTACTTAGTCTTATGTGAAGCTGTAGTAGTGTGCTTCACACAAGATCATTTAAAATTCATGATGAAACTAATTCATGATTATGTCTTTACTGATTCATATTAACTTTATTTGAATTTGTTCTGAAATAAAACCAAACTCTTCAGTATTTTATTAAAATACTATAAGCAATAGAAAAGGTAAAATGTTTATGCCATAGACATTTCTATAAAACATATTTTGTTATCTAAAGAAACAATAATTATGAATAATATTAACTGTCATTTATTAAGTAATATATTAAGAACAGTTAAATTTCGAAGTTTCAATGGTTGGTTCATTGAAAGAATGTTAGTGTGTGCATATTTTTTAACGATGAAATTGAAATGACAGGCCAAAGATCATGTGCATTTAAGTGGGTAAATTAAATAACAAACCATGATATGAATGTATAACAGAAAATGTTTTCTACCTTGGTAGACAAATCTTTATGGGTAAAATCTCGTGAGAGCCATATAACTCTTAGGGGATTTTTGGGGATGGGGAAACGTCAAAGGGGGGTCAGGCACCTTGTGCATGCCAAGCAAATACATGCCTCTGAGTTATCTCCCTGTCCCATGTGTCTTAGTATTTCATGAGATAAACATTTATCTATGATTCTGGTTATAGATTATTCTAAAACCGTTTACTAATATTCTTGAGAACACACATCTTGCATCATAAATATGTCAATCATATTTATGTGCTTAATGTTTCTTATTTCTATGGGTAGCACTTCTTAATGGGATCCAAAGGGTGGTGTTTGCCACCTCACTTCAGAGATACATGATAAAGTCTGGAGATGTTTTTAGTTGTCACAACGGAGATGAAAATCTCTGGGCAGTCATTAAATAGGGACCAGGGAATGTGTCTCAGAATCCTATGATTCCCACCTCCATTATTCACAATTATCCTTTCCCAAATACCACTGGCTCTGAATTAGAAAAACTCTGATCTAACTTAAAACATTATGCAAAATAAATATAAAGTCATTAATTGTTGAATCAAGTACTTTGACAGCAGAAGAAAGCCTTAAAACAACATATGAAAAAATTAATAGACAGTTTAAATGATTTTATTAAGCACATACATAAATTCTAGCAGAATAGCTTGAAACTGCTTTTTAGTTTAATGTCTCAGCCTTATCCATGACATCACAAGTCCTCTCTACTTATGCAGAATTGGATCAGGGAAGTGCGTGTAAAACTCTGAGAAAGCACGCGCATTCTACAGGGTGCCTGTTTCTTCTTGTCTCAAACAACTGCTAGTTTTGTGATGTTGGACAAGTAAGCTAATCGATTTTCCTCTTCTTTCTTGTCTTCTTCCTGTTTTGACATGGTGGTCATCAAATAATAAATTATGATAAATATTGGTTCTCAAAACATCTCTGAAGCTCATGACATAGTGCCTGGAATATAAAATTAGCTAAAGGTTCTTGAACTTTTACTTTAGGGCATTCAATGTGACCTGCTTGTCAATCTCATCCTACACGTGGCTCACAGTTTTCAGTGAAATTCCAACCCTGGCTTGGGCCAGCTGCAGGTAGAATGTGAGAGTGCAAAGGATATAAATAATCCACATAAACTTTTGAATTATAGAGATTAACAATTAATGGGTTAAGCTAAATTCTAAACCAATTCTGGAATACTGCTCTGCTTTTCAGAGGCCTAAATTCAAAACAACCCTAAATTGTCTGGTCTTTTGATCAACTTAAGGAGACATTTTAACTTTCCATTTTCCTCAGTGTTCCATTTCCTTTACTGTTTCTTCCAAAAAAAAAAAAATTCAAAGGATAATCTATTTGCACTAAAGATATTATCTCTATTATTCATTTCATAAAACTAAAAATAAATCTCAAAACTAAATCTAAAACATAAGACAAACTAAGACAGAAATGTTCTAACTTTTTGTTTTACCTTAATTAGAATTCAGACCTTATAATTTAATCTCCCTGAAGTGTTTTAAATGGCCAATTAAAAATAATAATGCTGTGGTATTTCTCATGGTAATGGTACAAGGTTTTATGGTGCTATTATAACTGTTTTGTTTTTACAAAGAAATTCATAGGAATTCTTGTTGTGAGTATTGGTAAGTACCCCTTTTATTGTGCCATAGAAAACTGAAAACACAAATAGTTTCCCCATAGGTTTTTTAATGAGAATAATAGAAAATATTCATTCCAATAAAAGAAATAAAAAGCATTACATCCAAAATATTGTGCATATTCAACTAGAAAGCAAGCTGTAAAAGCACCTTTCTTATGCTTTAATCCCATCTGTTTAGTTCCTTATAACGCAGATTGGAGAATAAACATTATTTGTCCATATATTAAGAGTTTACAAGTAAGGATTCGAACTCCTTCTTAGGTGAATTCGAAGGCAGCCTTATGAAATCATTAAGGAATAAAGATTTAATGTATGTTTGCTAAAACTTAGTAATCACAGAGGTTAATAGGAACAAATATGATAATCTAATCCTTCATTTACTGAGAATATAATCTCTTCAGACTGTCCAGGTATGGTAAGACCTTACCTGATATTAAATAAGATGATTGTATTTCATCTGTTTGGGCCATAACTCAAAATAACAGAATCTCAATTGTATATCTTAAATTTTGCAATCTCCAACAATCAAACTCACAAAGTATAGTTCTGGAAAATACTCTTTTGAAAGTTATTTCAAAGAAAATCATTTATTTTTCTGAGGGCATTCTTTAAAATTTAGGCAAGACTCCAAGTCAAAGTGTACTCTGGTGCATGAAGTGCAAAGCATTGGCCTGCACTGTGGCCCTGAATCATTTATTTTTCTGAGGGATTTACTTGTCATAAATACAGAAATATGACAGAATATCTTGTAGACTGCTTCAAACTGCTGCATGGGCAGTAATAGCACAGAAGCATGGAACTAGTGAAGCTGATGTTGCAACCTTTCATGCATAGGTTGAAAGCTTGAAGAAAGACTTTGAGGCTGTGAGTATAAACCCTGGAGTACAAATGTCCATGACATACTGATGTTCAAGGCAACATAAAAGAAACACTATGTCAGGTTTTAGAGACACATCAATTAGTCCATAGCACCAAACCCAAAGCACTGGGCAGTGGCTGGTTCTTCTCTACCTCAGACACCTACTCTAACCTATGTAAAACACTTTACAGATACACTCAGTATAATGCATTTCAACGAAGGTTTAGGAATGTGTTCCTCCTAACATATTCCAATCATTTGGCATACAACCAAATTAAGCATCCCCTAGAATTTAGCTTTATATATTTCTTATATTGCTTTGTTGTTGTTGTTGTTTTTGCAATGACACTTTGGTTTAAGGAATTTTGACTTTGGAATTTTGAATGCTTTGGATTTTAATTTTCTTCTATTGTGATTTTCAATATTTTAGATTTTACAATTTTAATATTTTAAGCATTTTGATATGTGAGGAATACAGCATTTAAATGCAGTGAGATAATGAGGTTAAGCTTGATAGCCTAAATCGTTTGATTATGACATTCAGGATTGTGCATTTAGGGATTATGTTTGGCATCTATTGCAACTCAAGTTTAGCTTATAAAACTGTAGAGATATGAATAGTTGTAACCTGGATTTCTAACATTGTGGGAGAATAAAAATACTAAATAACAATAAAAACCAGACTGCATGAAAACTAGCATTAAGTTAAATGCATTATTTAAAATATGTTGGGTAAGCAATATTTTGTATTATAAACATGTTTCAGATGTTCCAAAACTTTTATCACAGAGAACATTTGGTTTGACTGACAAGTAGTTGAATGATGAATGCAGAGAGGAAAGAATCAAAAGGAGAAGCCACTGGCTTTATTTCATCATTAATAAAGAGCAGAAAATTGACAATTGCCTGTGTTTAACGCTAAACATTTTATAAGATATACAACTTTTGTAAAATTGAAAAGAGAAAACTGACAGAGTTACAGAGTTAATGAATGTCTGAATTGGAAGAATCCCTCAAATTGCTCTTTTCCTATGAGACAATTTCATTTCATAAGTGAGAAAAATTTTGATCCCTTCAGCAGAATGACTTTTTTGAGCTCAATAACAGTTTGATGAAAACTAGAATCCAGGACTTCAGAGTCCTGCTTTAGTGTTCTTCCTGCTACAATTCCAAATAAATTGGTTCAACCCAAGGCACTATGTCGATACATTCCATCATGACATCATGACCCCTTATTCCCTCCCCATTACAACCTCTCCTGCTCTCCATCCAGGGCTTCCTTCCTATTCGTTCTACCTCTCACTGCTGTGTGAAAGTCGTGCTGAAAGCTCAAGCAAGAGCTGCTTACAGGAAATTGCTAGACTGAGTGTTTCACAAATGCCTTGAGGATATGTTTGGTTATTGATGCTCTGAGAAGCATATGCTATATTCCTTTGAAATGGACAGATGATGACAACAGCTTTTACTGAAGTGGTGTTTTCTTCCCTGAGGGCTTAGCTATAGGAGGTTCGTGAAATATGAAAGGATTACTTCATTTGTTTATTTATTTATTTAGTCTTTTTACACTCTGTGGTCATCACCTCTTCTCATCAAGCTCTGACCCTAAAATTCAGTTAGAGAGATTTCCTGGAAGTTTTCTCTTTCTTGAGGTTCACCTACAGTTTAAGAAAGAATATGAATTGGCCAGAAATCAAACACAGCAAACATCCTCTGCTTAAATTACTCTGAGCCCATATTTCTATTAAGTTTCCAGTAAAGCATGCTCAATAAATCATAGCATTTGAAATTAATTGTTTCAATGAGGCATTTAATTTTGCACAATCCATTGCTCTGGGTGTATATTAGCTAAATATTTATGAGTTGATTATTTCCAAAGCAGTCAGATTTGCTAAGGATGGAAGATAACTATCTTCCCGTATGATTTGCCCATGATTTTTTTTAATTCTAAATGATTACTAAAATGTCAGACTTGTAAAGAATGGTTATACTTCTTATAAAAAGGAAGTATAATGAGGTGGAATTTCAATTACTGTCTGGCTTGTTTCATAAAGTGTTACAAGAGTATGGTAGTTTAAAGCTATTGTGGACAATTCTATCCACTGAATTTCACAGGTTTTAGCTCAGTATGTACCACTGTAAGAAAATTATTCATTGCAGGGACAGAAGTGACTGTCCTAAACCTGAAAAAACAATATCACTGAATTCTGATCAAACAACCAGGTGTACTTGCTATAGCATATTTATAAAAAATTGAAAAGAGCAATGTTCAAATACATATTCCCAAATTAATGATTATTGGTGAATATAACATAGTGAAAACGTCCTGGTCACATGAGAAATTGACTAGTACACTGCATATAATATAATTCTGGTAGTTCTTTTGTGATAATATAGGGGCAGTGACCTTCGTTCACTTTTTCTTTCTGTCATAGAAAATCTTTTCAAAGGCAAAGTGTTGTGTGCTCAACACTAAAAATGTATTTTAAAAAAATATTTATTTAGTACTTCATTTTAATCTATCTTGAAATTGATGAAATTAGAAAAATGTTTTATAAAGTAAATTGTACAAAAAATGCAAAAATAAAATCAGATAGTAGCCAGTGGATTAGACCCGATTTCACAATGAGCAAAAAATACTGGAAAATAAAAGGTATCTATTCTTTGAATAATTCAAATTATTAGTTCCTACAGGTGGAATAAATAAAAAAAAAATCATTCAGAAAAGTAAAATGGAAAAGACTGCTGTATTTAAACTTCAGATTATATAACATGATAAGATAAAGAAAGATTCTAACTACTCCTCTATCTTCTGGACACCCTGAGATAGCAAAATCATTATTTAATTTAAATAGTTTAAATGATTTTAAGTTTAAGGACATAAATTGAGCTTCAACTTATAAACTTGATCTGAATTTTAAGATTCTTTAACTTTTCAATTATGCATTTATTACATGGAGCAATGCCCCAATGATGAAACTTCTTGCTATCACCTGTATGGAAATTCATGACAATCTTCAAATTCTTTGTTTTACAATATGCAATATACTAGAGATTATTACCTGAAAGCTAATTTACTCTCTAAAACTATTTTCCATCTGTCATTGCTTCATGCAATAGACACCGATGCCCACATTTCAGATTTTTATCATTTTCTTCTGTCAATATTTTTCATATTTTACAGAATTTTTAAATTTCTCTAAATTCTAAATATCTCTAAATTAATCGGGACACCTAATCTGCCCACAAGAGTTATTAGAAGATCCTATCTAAAAGGTTGAATCTTTCCCTGACTCCCTCCTCATTACCAAAGTTATGTCTGAAAAATATCACAAGACATGAAAGGTGCTCCGAACCCTGACTTCTAGCCTACATCTTCAGCCTCATTCCACATCATTAGTCAGCCCAGTCCATGCTCAAGATGATAGAACTGTGGAAGTTTTTTTTTCACTCTCCTTTGTGTGTATTCTTCAATGACTTTGTAGAGGGTTGCTTTCTGCCTTGAATTCCATCCCATTCCTGCTTGGCTCAATATTTTTTTTGAACCAAAGGGACCACCAAATACTAGACTATCTTTTTTAATATAACTGTACATCATGCAGGAAAACACAAAATAAGGTGTCTGAATCTTGACGTGATCATTTATTAGGCACTGAGCTTTTGATGAATGAAAGATTCATGGTTATTATTACATTCTATATCTTCCATGAAATTAATTTTATCATTAAAATAATTTATGTTTATTTATTCACATTTCTTAGAGAATTATGAAATGTAACAAGAATTATGTAACTTAATATTTAGTATTTTCCATACAATATTTCATATATTAGAAAATAAAGATGGACATCTTCTTAGTATTAGTTGTTGAACTCATGTTATTTGGGGCTTATGTTGACAATTTTATGGTCTAGTATTTAAAGTATAAAGTTGAATCTTTGGAATATTTCCTATAAAGTTGCATTTTGCTGATGAAGTCTCTACCTAGGCCTATGTCTCTCAAATTTCCACCTACTTTTTCTTCTAGTAGATTAAGTCAGTGTTTCTGTTTTAGTATTTAGCTCTTTGATCCTATTTAATTTTAGTGCTTAGCAATTGAGTTGTCCTCTTCATTTATTAGAAATCTGAAAATTAAAATGAATTTATGTTAGAGATATAAAAAGAGTAAAAAATGCCTTATATGTAACACATATTAATGCATCCATTCATTAAGCAAATACTAATGTCATAGCTAATATGCGCCATGTACCTTTCTAGACACTAATGAGCCAAAGTTGAATGTGGGCACACACAGACGTGATAACTCATAGAAAGCATGGAAAAAACCATCTGTCACCAAATTATTCAGTTGAATGTTGTGTGTGTGTGTGTGTGTGTGTGTGTGCCCACATGTATATGCAATATTTCCTTCTAGTTGTAAAAAGGGAGGTCTTCAGAAAAGGGGAGTGGTTATTCTGGGTCATGAACTATGACTTCTAAATACATGAGCTTTCTAGATGGAAATTTTATTTAAGAACTGATTTTATATAAGTAGTCATCAAGTTTAGCAGTAATTTTGTGGTAGGTGTGTGACAATGTGTAGAAAACATTAGATTAAAATCCACTTTAGTCTTTGGTGAAACATCACTTGAAATCAAGCTAATTCAGTATATATATGGCCTAATCTGGCACAAGCAAGAAAACATGACTTTGGAGTCAGACATATCCACTTTTCATGATGGCAAAATTTATGAAAATTTGAGAAATTTTATTTTCTGTGAGAGTCATATTTTACCCCTTTTAAGTCTCATTAAAAAAATCTGACATAAAACATTTTTCTGTCACCTGAATTTCTCAGATTTCAGCAGTATTAAAAATGAAGGAAACTACAGAAGTTATTCATAAACAGCAATGTCAAAATAAACATTAAGCAAATTGTGTTCACCTTGTTCTATGGTTTATAATCAATTTAAAAAGGAATTCATTTGGTAAATATGCTATGGGCCCATTAAATCATACCCTAGGAATGTTGTTTAAATGCAAGGACACTGTTACTGTACTTTTTTTTCCTTATTTAAATGTATCTTCTATCTTTCTAACCTATTAAATTTGAATGTTCACTTTTGTTGGTATCCTTGGTAATTTCTGATTAGGAAACATCTAGGTTATCCTAGCCGTTGGTAGACCAAAAATCATTAAAGGGTTCAAAGAATGGAATGGATGCAAATGCAATTTCAGAAGTTTATTTGTTCAATGTTTAACAAAATGAACACTGATTTTATAAGCACTTAATAAAATAAAACTTCTGGGAAGAAATTACAGGGTGAATATCCCAATCTTTTGAAATATCCAAGAGAAATTAGTTTTACTTTCATCATTATGTAAAAAAGACAAGTCTGGGCTTGACGACCATGGCACTCTCAGAAGGATGACAGTTGTTTATCTCACAAATACACAAAGCTCACCCTGCCTTTCACCTTTACACACTTTTTCTATCAACAGAAGACATTTATTTTTTGCAGGAAGAAACAGATTACCTTAAGCACTGCTTTTACTATGATTAATGTGAAGAATAATCATTGAAGGGTAGAGTTTCACAAAGGAAACAAATGCCTGTCTTTATGGATTATTGAAAATCATAATGTTTCATCTCCTGTTGGAAAATGAAATGATCAAATACTAATTTTCAGTGTTCACAGGAAATATAGATACCATTTAGATATAGTCAACATTTATCCATGAAGCGAGTGATACATTATGTGGTATTCATGCATTCATTAAGAAAATGGAACAAGATGCATTGTTCTGTGGAGAAAATTGTTGGCAGAAGAAGCAAGCAATCTGATACAAGTTCTTGCTTTTTTTGTAGACATAAAATGTTATGATAATTTTCAAACCTATATATACATAAAACAACTTATAAACATTAATTGATTTGAGGCTCTCAAGATTCTCCAAGTAAATACAGGATCTTAACTTTTCTACCTTTTTTTTATCATCAAGTCTTACTGCTGTTTTCTCCCCAAAATATAACCTAAGGCTATGTACTATATCCCTATTAATACTAGGTTAGTCCAAGAATTCCACACTGCCTATCTGGACACATGTCTCCTGACTTGGCAAATTTTAATCTAAACCAATGAAATCTGGTCTCCACATTCATTCCAGAGTAGTAATTATAAAGTGAAAAATTATCATATGTCACCTTATAATTTACTCTAGTTTGTGGCTTCACATTTGTCTTAGTTACTTGTCACTTTTTTGAGAAAAAACACCTGATGCCCAAAATTAAGGAAGGAAAGTTTTATTCAGCTCACAGTTGGCAGAGGTCTCTGGCCATAATAGGCTAAATCCAAGTCACAGTGGCATGTGGCAGGAGAGCAAAAGTTCATGGTGATGGAAGCCAGCAAAAGCAACAAGAGAGAAGGTCAAGATGTTTCCTGTCCCTTATGTTGTCTGCAGGTTGCTCACCTTAAGGAAGATGTGGCATGCACACTCTTTTACCTAGCCAGAATAATGCCAAACCAATCAGTGGACTGATTTACTAATCACACAGCCTCAATCCCAACATTACACACTACAGACTCAGCCACTTCTGTGCAGCTCACCTGTGATTGCATGAGGCTTTCGGGGGATGTCTAAGCAAAAAATCATAACAGCGTTGAATCTATACTCCAAGTCAAGGTGCATTATGTAATATTTTCTGATTTTAATTTCATGCTCACATGCCCTAGTACCCTGAAAAGGGCACGTTTTGCAGTGAGGACATGCGGCCCCAACCTTAGGCTCTAACCCTCAAGTTTCTACTAATGTCTTTCCCAAGCGCTCTACAATTATCTCTGAAGTTTTCAAGTTTCCAGCTTCAGTTATTTCACACATGTGAAACTATGTTACACATTTTATCATGATTGTAAAATACTTCCTGTAAGCAAAATATCTTTCTACTATCTATTATTTTAAAACACTTATTTTACCTATGAATCTATTGTATGGACAGGAGTCGACAGAGAGGGCTTAGCTCTGGTACATTAGACACTGGCCTGGGCAGTTCAAAGTCTTGGGACACAATCAACAGCATATATGTTGGTTAATATGTACATTTCTGGTCTGGAATACTTAGATGACTGAAGGTGGAGCAGCTTAGGCCTTTTGGACCTTTATCTCTATCTCTAAGACATTGCTCCAAAAGATGTCTCCATAGTGGAATTCTGACTGGTGGTGAACTTGTTACATCTAGCTGAATTGAGCTAGCTGGCTCTCAGTTTGGGAGGCTTGCCTGATGATTGTGGCCAGTAGCATAAAGTGAAGAACCAGAGAAACTGTTGGTACACTTAGGGATGTTGTTTGGAGAAGTTATTGCAGTTGTTGGAAGCCATTTGTTCTCTTGGGCTCTTCTGCTGTGTGAACTTGTTGTGCTGACTTTCCTGTGAACTTGGATGTTCTTATCAGAGAAGGAGCTCAAGACCTTTGTTGTCACTGATAATGGCTTCAGTTCATTTTGGAGGAGCTCTGGTCCTCATCTTGAGCATCGCTTCCTGGCTCCTGAGAAGAAGATGGTGCGCTACTAAGCCTCATGGTGAAGTTTTTCCTAATGGGAACTCAGCTTTCCTCATCAATTGTGGATCTCAGGACCTCACTGTTGCTAAGGATGGTTATGGTACCTTTCGGGGAACTCTGGTGCTTACCTTGAGCATTGCTTCCTGGCTCCAGTTCAGATTCCTCAGCCTGCTATCACAGATCCTTCATTCAATTGGCACAGACATTCTAGCTTCCAGCACTAACTTTTGGGCCTTTCTAGCACAGATCTGTGAAGTGGGCCTGCATGAGACTTTGCTGTGGGCTCTAGGCCTCCAGTTGGACTTGTGGGAGGCATTGTTATGAGATCTAAGTTTTCAGCTGCACTCATGTAGAATATTAGGATCCAGGCCTTCAACAGCATTCATTTGTCTTTAGCGTGTGAGCTGATCTCTTGCAGTCTTTGTATATGATTCTTTGAGTGGTTACAAAATAATACTATAAAATGTGTCCTACAGTGCACTGTTTCCCTTGTAAAACTCCAAACCATGACAGTTTTCAATATGATAGCATCAGTATAAGGTTTCTGAGGAAGCTTTGGAGCCTATAGAATTAATGGATTAATTACTGCTCATACCTGAAACTATGTTGCACACTTTACTGTGATAGTAAAATACTTCCTGAAACCAAAATATCTTTATATTTTCTAATATAGTATAACATTTATTCTACCTATGAATCTATTATGTGCACAGGAATTGGAAGAGAGAGCTTATCTCTGGTGCATTGGACATTGGTCTAATGGAGTTTCTTAGTGCTTGAAATTTTAGGTAGTATTTAGATAGTAAATTCCAAATGTGTTCCTATAAAATGTATATTGTTATATGAACAATCTATTTGTTAATATAATAATACATGTTTAAAATCATCATAATTGGAATACGTGAGCTGTTTATTTGAGTAAGACTTTTACTTACATTTGTAACACAGCCTGGGATCTACAGGCAAGTGTGTGTGCAATTTTTAAAAAATATATAATTTTATTGAAATATAATTAATACACCATAAGATTCACATTATTTTTAATTCATTATTTGATCAGTTTTGGCATTACAATACATCTGAAACTTCAACTCCACAATGCATGCGAAGTATATTTTCCTACTCCTGGAGTTCCATATGCTCTAGTGAAACTCAACCCCCATTTCCATTTTATCGTACGCACAACCATTGATAGTAACTTCTACTTTATAGATTTTTATAAAGTGTAATTGTGAGGTATGTACTATATTTTTTCTCCTTTCCTTCAACATTATTTTGAGTCCATTCTCATTGTTGTATCAATATTTTATTTTCATTGGCACCTTGCATTCCATTCTAAGTATACCCCTATATTTATCTGTGTACTTCTTGATGACAATAAGTACTGCTTTCAGTTTTTAAATTTAATTTAGTTTATATGTTTGCAGTTCAGAAGGTTCACATTCAGAGTGCAGAAAAGGTGCATCTACATAACATAGCTTGTTTCTTTACTTCTCCTCCTCTCTCCCTCTGTCTTTCAATGTTCTTTCCCTATTTTTATTATTATTATGACAATTATTACTTTGATTCACATTTAAAACATATAATACTTACACTCTTGTTAGCTACTTAGTTCCTGTGAATGACACATCTTATATCTTTTTCTTACCCTTTTTCCTTTTCTGCTTTCCTCAGCTTCAATATGTTGGACCTCTTCCTGTTTGCAAAAATCTACCTCCCTACTTCATTTTCTTACTCTTTTATTTCTCTATTTGTCTATATTTTACATTATTCAAATAAAAAAACAAAATTTCAGTTTATTTGTTTGATTTATTTCACTTACCATTATGTTTTCTGGGCAGATCTATTTTCCTAGAAATGTCTCTATCTTTCTTTATACCTGAGGAATATTCCATTGTGTATCAATTTTTTTAGTCCATCAAAGCAAATTTAGTTTGAATATCTCTCTACAATGTTTTTAGGTAGGCATATAATTTCTGTCTCTATTGAGCAAATCCCTAAGATTGGAGTGTCTGAATCATAGAAGCAACATGTATGTATGCTTGAGATATTTTCAAAATGTTTCCCAAAGTTATTGTGCCATTTTATTTCATTTTTAATTAGTTTTTAATGTATTTGGTGTTACAGGATCTTACTACCCAGCTCAAACTCATAGTGATCCTCCTGTTTTCAGCCTCCCCAGCACTGGAATTACAGACATATGTCACCACACTCAGATTCTGGCAGGCTCAGCATGTGCTGTGGGCTGAGCAGGAACTGGTGTCAGCGATTGAATCACTGTCCCTGTGCTTGCCTAAGCATGTGTTTTGTCTGCTGAGCTGTCATGCCCAACACTGAATGTGCCATTTTAGATACCAATCAAAACTATGTCAAAATTTAAGTTGGTTCAGGTTGGCCTTAGCTTACTTTATAACCCAAGATGTTCTGAAACTCACAATGGTCCTCCTGCCTCAGCCTCCAGAGTGCTGGGATTACTGGTGCATACCAACACACCTGGCTGAGCAGTCATTTTGAATTATAACACTTCAGATACAGAAAAGTGGTTAAATTTGTTTTGTTAATATTATTGTTAATAATCAATTATTCTAGATTGGGTGTGGTGGCACACCCCTGTTATCCTAGTTCTTGGGTCACTGAAAACAGAAGAATCATTACAAGTCTGATATGTCTAGTGAGACCCTTTAGACGCTGTACTAAATATATAAAAGAAGGAAAAATAAACAAAGATGGATGGAGATAGCATAGAAAATCAGAGGTGAGACAAATAGTCAAGGTTAATTTCCAAATCTTTAATTTTATTCATGCCTAGTGACCCCAAAATGAGATAAAACCTGCATTGTAAAAGTGGTAAAAGGACAGTTGTTTCTCATCAGCATTAGGAATGAGAGGGACTGTTCACAGGCAAGCAAAGGATCATGCATGGGCTTGGCACACAGTAGCTACACAAGTGTTTGCTGAACACAGATAGAAGGTTGGAAGTTAAGCCTTCTATATAACTCCTCTCCACTGGAATGACATCTTTTCTTTGAGGTTTTCCAGTCTGGAGCCTTTCTTTAGCAAGAAAATAGAGCTTTCACTGCTGTCTTCTCTAATCTGCCTATCATTTTTTTCAGTCTGTGAAACCCCTGACAGCTACGGAAGTCCCATTTATAGGGCTGTCTATGTAATTTGTCTGAGACAGAATCTCCTCGTCCATTAGAGGCAATTTATCATCTACTTAAGAGGATAATTGCATCACAAGACTCATGTTCTGAGAACGCCCCTTCCTCTTTGTCCATTCAAATTGCACTTATATTTCAGAAACAAATCCAGGTTTATATCTTTTAAAATTTTTCGATGGCCTTTCTTGAAATCCTATTATAATTGTTCTAACTACCAGTTACATTATAATTGATAAGGTGTGACATGACTATGTCTATTCTTACTATTCAAGTTATTTTTCAATGGAATATAACTTCCTTCAAGAAAATATAAATTTTGGTATATTTTTACTTTATAATTGGCGCAAGTTTAATGCATCATGGGGAGTTGGCACATGACATATCTTAATTCATGTTAAAATTTTTATTCCCTTCCCCTCCCCTATCTCGATCCCTTGGAGATATAGATATAGATATAGATAGATATAGATATAGATATAGATATAGATATAGATATAGATATAGATACAGATATGGATATAAATAGATATAATATCATGCATGTTATATGTAATATATATTATATGTAATATTTATGAATAATATTATATATAATGCTATATAAAATGTTTATTTTAATGTTTGTAGTACCTAAGGATCATGTTCCTTGGAGGAACTTGGCACATGTACACAACACATCAGAATTCCCTTTTAAAATATCATTTATCTCTCCTCCCTTATTGTACCCTCTATCTCTCTGTTCCTGTCCCATATGCTGATGACCTTCCTTGTTATTTCCTGTTATCTAGTGTTTTCAATTATTTGTGAAGTCAATTTTTTATTAAATTGCTCATACATTTAAAAAATATGAATCCAAGAGGTGAAAAACCTCAGTTCTGTGCAGAGTGTAAATACTGATGTAGATACATGTCTTAGTTACATTCCTCATTGCTTAAAGTACCTGGCACCCAAAGTTAGGAAGGAAAGATTTAGCATGGTTCACAGTTTGTAGAGGTCTCAGTCCATAATTGGCTGACTCCAATGCAGAACCATGTGTAACAGAGACATCATGGAGGAGAAACTGTCCATGGCAAACCAGCAGTGAACAGCAAGCAGCAAGCAACAAGCAATGGCAGACAACAGCATCCTGCTTTCTGTCCCTTATATTTTATCTAGTCTAACTGCCATTAAGGGAGGGGCGTTCAGTACCTTTTATCCTAGCATTATACCATGAATCAATACCAGCAGCACATCCTTGATCTCACTATCACACACCTTAGATCTAGCCACTTCCAAAAAGCTCCACTGTGACTGCATGAGGACCTTGGAGGACATCTAGTAACAAGTGGTAACAATTCAGAAACACAAGCACAGACGTTTGTTAGCCCCTTCCCTAGTGAAGCTACTACTCTTACTGGGGAAAATATTTAAAGAATAAATGTAATTATAAGAAATTCTATCAGCAAATACAATATTTTAATATATAATGAGATTGTCTAACAATTCAGTTTCAGTAACAACTAGTTATTAAGTTGTATTGAAATTTAATATTAATTTGTCTTATTGTTAGTTGTATTGAAAATGAATTGCTTTTTAAAATGTAAAGAATTTTTTCACTGTCAGTGTTTTTTAAATACATTTTTTCTTTTTTAAGGATAATTTTATTGAGGGGGGCTGGTGAGATGACTCAGTGGAATAAGTGCTTCCCTGACAATCACAAGGGCCTGAGTTCAATCCCTGGTTCCGCAAAAAACAAAACAAAACAAAACAACTAAAAAAAAGAATAATTTTATTGAGAAACAAATAGCAACAAGACAATTTCAAAACTGATTAGTAGGACAGTTTTAATAATTAATACACTGCATATTGTTCTTAGTGGTTATTCCTTGTACAAGATACAGGCATGATATCCTGTCCACAAACACAATTAGAACAAATCTCTATATTCATTGAATTAAGAGAATGTAGCTGTATATCTATCATAACTATTTTGAATATACAGATACAAGATGGTTGTTCATTTGTGTCTCATCTGTTTAGTTTTGAAAGAGAAGGGTATTTCACTGTCATTTAAATATTATAGGTGCATGAATTCAGCAAAATATTACAGTATAGTCCAATAGTCCATAATAGTAGTGGGCTAAAGGTTAACATAGCAATAATTGAAGGAAAATAACTGTTCCATGTCATACCTAAGATATTTGATATTCAGACAGATAGTGAAGTTAAGCTCAACTGCCTACGTTGTAGGGAACTAACAATAATCTTCTCTTCTGCAGGGTTAACAACTTAAGTTTGCAAACCAAAAATTAGAGAAAAAGAAGGGTTGCAAGGACAGCCAACATTTTGGTTCTAAACTTTTAAGGTCAGTGAAGACTCAGGACATAGGAGAACTTGTACTGTAGCATCATGTAACTCAGTTGTGTCCCAAATTTTCTGATCAAGGAGATTATGCAGCCCAAGAGGAAAGTGATTGATGATGTAGAGTGTGCGTAAGGAGAGTCACATGGAGAGAAAACATTCTCTCAGGCTTTCACAGAGAGCAAATTGGTTAAGCAACGGCCATGACTCATCCACATGGCTGACACTGACAAAGGATCTACAAACTGTGGTACAGGGTTTCAGGATCAATCCTAAGGGGTTTGACTGACCTTTTCAGATACAACAGCGACATTTCTTGTTATATAGGTCTTGCTTTATCTGGATCTTAACCATCCAGCAGAAAAATATAAAAACGAAGTATAAAAGTAAAGCCATATTAATAGGCTGAGCTGTAAAAGGCTCGTCAACAACTTCTGACATTGCTAGTCTTACAGAAAACCCTCTAGCTTTTTCATTTTTAGAAATTATAAGATTATTTCTATCTTTTCCCTTCTCCAATCATTGGATGAAATCTGTTCCAAATGATAATGAAACTCTGGATCACGTATTTGCAAGTAAGTAGAAAAGCTATGTAGCTAAATGGCTTACTTCAATGTTATACTAGATCATGTGTCAAGAAACAGCTTTAGGAAAAAATACCCTATGGAATATTACTGCCATGAAATTATTGATTTGAGCATTTCCCTAGGAAAGTTTATTGAATGGACACCTGATGTCATAGCACAATTTATATGAACATGTCTACAGAAAGAATAGGTTAACAAACGAAATCAAGTTCCAGAGGGATGAATTTTAGAGATCTCTTTTCCTAGCTATCTGACTGCAGAGACTTAGGACTTAATTCTGAAAGCCTAATGCAATTTTCAATTTGTCTACATGCCAAGCACATAAAGATGTCTAACAATGATACGAATTCTCTGAAACTCGGTGTGTAGTCATAGGTTATGCATTCCAGTGAATTATCTCAATGTTCATAATGCTTATTACCTTCACGTGGCTTTTAAGACTATTTATCATAAATCCCAGTGTGTGATTCTAGGTTACTCTCCACACATTCTGGAGTCATTCTACAGTCTCATAAATTCTTTTCATGTTGTGTAAAGGTGTTCTGCTGTTTGGAAATTCAAGTTCTTCTCTCAGTATAAAACATATCAATATAGATTTGCATTATACATGCATGATTAGATTACAAACAATATTCTTCTTGATTTTGTCTTCTAAATAGATCTTTATGTTCAAAGATATATTGTTAAGGTGAAGCAGATTACATGTTGATATATATGAGCAGCAGCATCCAACTGAGCAGAGAATGGAAACTAGATAATAACAGGGTGTGAATGAAATAAAGCAATGCAAATCCCAGGGTCCACTGTGAATTATTGGCGAGACTCAGATTTTATCCCACTAAAAAGAGAGCCATTAGATGTATAATGGTCAGTTTTCTGTTGCTGGAAGAAAATTCTGACATACAAAACTTAAAGGAGGAAATGGTTCATTTGGATTATAGTTCCAGATTTTTTTTGTTTGTTTGTTATGGTTGGCTTTTTCTAGAGGCATGAGTCTACAGTGAGCCAGAATGCCATGTGGGAGGCACTGGGTGGAGAAAAATTGCACTCTTCATGGCAGCCAGAACGCAGAAAACAGAGAAAGAGCTCAACAAAGGGACCAGCTATAAGGTCCTCAGTGGGTTACTCATAAAGTTCAGTACCTTCGTAATCCAATCATATTTTAGGAATATCTTATTCCAGTCAAATTTATAGTCAGGATTAATACAGGCACAGTCTGAGTAAGACTGTAGGAAAACATAGTTCATATCATAGAACTTTCTGTAGAAGAACTTGACTTTTTGTAGAGAATGACCTGGATGAGTTGAAACTGAAAGCAAAATGTTAAATACTTCTGTAGTAAAGTGAAAATGGTACCACTAGGCTAAACAATGAGAGCAAAGATTGAGAAGGAAAAGTGCTATGGATCTAAGATACACTTGTCAGGTAAAACCAAGGTGACTAGGTAATAGAATATATTCAAAATAACTAGGTTGGAGTTGGGCTGAATAGGAAAAAATCAGCATTAATTTCTGAAATTTGCCGTAAAAAGGAAAACCAAGTATTTAAGTATTCATGCATACTCATCCAATAAAAACCAGAGAATATGCTCCTGAAGTAATTCACTCCATGTGTAGAAATAACAATTAATGAGTCATCTCTTTCCTAAAAGAAAAAGATGTCTTATGCCATGCATTGAATCCTTCTCATAAAGCATAAAGTTATTATCTTTGGGATTTTTAAGCATTGGTTAAATACTTTCACTGTCAAAAGTGATTGCCTTCAAGAGTTTGAACGCATCAATACTAACAGATATATTAGGCTTTGACACTCCTATAAAAAGAATAATGATAAAAATAATTCTGAGAGGTATAGTGCTATGTATATTAACAAAACAAAGAGACAGTCTCAGCTTAGGCTCACCCTCCTGTGCTGGCTGATTAACGGGTGTGTATGTACTCCTGATTGAAATGCAGACCCAGACTTGTGTTAGAAAATGAGATCTATGGTAAAGAAAGATGAGATTCACATACTTTAACAGCTTTGGCTTATCTCTGGCACAAAGGACCATCAGGGTGTCTCTCTAGTACTCAGTGATTGGAGAGATCAGAGCCCACCAAACAGAGAAATTGCAAAATGTACAAGATATAATTGTAAGAACATGGTTAATTACAATTATACGTGGCTATATGGAAGCAACAAACATAGGGCAAATACAGTATTTGGAAGGAAAATTAGCAAACGGATTATGAACAGAACTTCAGAAACAAGAAAGCTTAGAAAGTTTGCTTAATTAACTCATTTCCCAGTAAAGAAACTGAATCTCAAAACAGAAAATAATATGAGAGTAATATAAAAGCAGACAAATACACTCTTTTGCCTAACCACAGCTTTGTTACAAATTCACAGATATCTCTTTTCATTTCTGAGATAAATGACTGCTTGCTCTCCTTTGTCATAGGTACATAAAAGTACTTACAGAATGAACAGAACAAGCTATCTATTGAGTAAACAATAAAGTGTAACAGGTTTAATAAATGATCATACTCCTTTATTAAAGTTCAAGGTGATGAGGAACTAAGCGTTTTATGCAGTCTTCTTGAAACCTACTTTCAAAGTGAGGGACTCTAAGTGACACCTCCCATGACACATTGCAGTCCTGCTGGTCCTGACTCCGCATGTCATGTATGCCTCTGCAATAGAAAACATTTCTGTCCCTGAAACATAGTATGCACACTTATGACATAAGGGAGAAAAATTTTGGTTTGGCCTCCAGTGGTCAGGGAATTCAGTCTGTGGTTGACTGGTTTCAAATCATAAACATCATAGTAGAAAGACACACAAAGTAAAATTTCTTCATTCTTGTCAGGAAGGATGCAGAGAAGAAGAAGATACCAGCGACCAGTTACAGTATCCAGTGTGCATCTCTATGAACCACTCATAGCCACACATGTTTGTATTCTATTATCTCTAAGGCATTTTTAAATCCAATCAGATTGATATGTTTGGATTAAAGTCACAATCCAATCCTTGTCAACTTGATACACAAATACATGTCCTTAATCCATACTTAATCTTCAAATAAACAGCATAATAAGATGATGATCCTACCTAATGTAACTATCTTATAAACAGTTGACAACGTTAAAATACCTTCCCAAAAATCTGAATTGTGCCAGAATTTTTAAATATTCTAGTCAAAATCTCTTTGAAGGCAGGCAAAACTTTTATCTGCAAAAATAAAAAATTATCAAATTTTATCATCCAAATGCACAAGACCAATATTTCCATCTTGAAAGGAGAGAGTAATAGGAGAATAAAAAAAAAATCAAATAAAATTGAGACCAAAATTCAACAGACAAATTATAATTCTGTAGCAGTTTTATGTGTAGTACCTGGATATGATATGTGAGTTTCAGAGGGTCTGGGTGGCCCACACCTAGGGCTCTGTGAGCAGCAGCTTTCCCAGACTCTGTTGGGTGGGATAGCTTCACAGACTGTGCATCTTCTACATTCCTGGCATCTCTGGGTTCTGGACCATCCACTGTACATTTAACTTAATTCCATACTTCATGCACTTCATACACAGTTCTTTGTGGCTTCTTTCCTCAACTCCAAGGACTTCCTTTAAAACTTGAGTGGAAGCATTCTGATCCTACAGCTCTTGTATTCTGCATGCCAGTAAAACCAGAATCACGTGGATAATGCCAAGGTCAGTTGTCATAAGGAGTAACAGGGACTCTTGAACTATGGTTCCAGGCCTGAATATAATAAAGTGAATGTGAGAAGTCAATTTCCAAGGAGGCTCTTCTGCAGCAGTGGTCTCAGTGACTTTTCACAAATGAAAAGCAGACACTTTTGTACCTTTCATCCTGTCATGGGCGAGGTCTTATTCATTTCCAAGATGAATTTAAATTGTGTTTCTTCTTCTAGTACAAAGTATTTAGATTTACTTATAGTGTTAAACTCTTCAACAACCACTCCTCTTTTAGTTCCACATTTGCACATATTTCTCCTGGGCAAAAAATATAAATTTACCCAATTTTTCTGTTTTGCATTTTACACCAAATATTAGTATAAATCTGACTAGAAGAAGCCAAGAGTAACCAAGTCATATTCTGAATATTGGGCTGCCTTGAAATTTCCTCTGAATGATAGACCATTCTTCTGCCCCTAATCTTAGTCTCCTGCAAAGCATCATGACATGGCCAAAATGCACCCCACACTTGTTGATAGAATATAACGCATATTGTTTGTAACACATATTGTTTCTAGTCCAGTTGCCAATAATATGCTTGATCCCAAGTGAAAACTCATGAGGTAACTTTACTGTGTGTATTCATATCAGCATTCTAGTTCTCTGAGTTCTGATCAGAATCACTTGGCACATTCTGCTAACCTCATCTGTTGGCTTCTGTAGCACATATCATGAAAACTTTTAAAACTCACCATGCAAACCAGTATGAGAGCCTTCTAAACCACAAACATAGCCAGTATATTTACAAATATGTTTTCATTCTATCGATTTTACGGATTATTAATATTGCTGCTGCCTAGCACACAATACCTGACACTAACACTTAAATAATTTTTTTTTTTTTTTTTTTTTTTTTTTTTGCCAAACCAGGATTGAACGCAGGTCCTTGCGCTTGCCAGGGAAGTGCTTATTCTACTGACTCATCTCCCTGGCCCTGAAAAAAGTTTTAGTTTCATGCTTGTGGGGATTCAGTTCATGTTTGGGTGGTTCCAAAGCAGAAATATAATGCAAGGGCATGTTGAGACAAAATTGCTTAGCTCATAATGGCCAAGTAAAAAAAACAAGGTTACAGCACCAGAGAGCAAGTGGTCAGAGACTATAAATAGTGTGAATGCCATTCCTCCATAAGTCAAAGATTTACAAAACAAAATTCTTCCTTACCAATGTCCCCTTTTGCTTAGTAATTCTTACCACATAATTATATTGCAAGCTTTCCATTTAGACCCTAAATTCTGAGTGTGTTTATAATGCTTTAATAGAAGTTACCACTATACCTGATACATATGTAAAACTCAACATTCATTCATTAATCAATTGTTTTAATTATGCAATTATTTGAAAATGAATTTCTGGCTCCTTTGAGCTGCTATACAGAATATGGTTGACTAGATGGCTTATAAACTGCACGCACACACACACACACACACACACACACACACACACACACACTTTTCACAATTCTAGACATTAGCAATTTTAAGATGAAAGATCCAGAATATTCAAGGTCTATGAAAAACACTTCCTAGTCCTCATAAGGCAAATTGAGGAGAGATATTCCCCCGGACCTTGTTATAATAAAGGTGCTAACATGATTCAGGTGAATTCTTCCATTATGATTTTATCAGTTTCCAAAATATACATCTCTAAATCTCATCACATTAATGATGACATTTCAGTCCTATCTCTAAAAGCACTCACACTAACGATTAGAGTTCAATACCCAGATTTTGAAAGGATGGGGGATAGGATACTTGATACAATGCCAGAAATTATGTAAGTTTCTTTTATCTTCAGATTGGGTTTCCTCCCTATATTTCTGTAGTTGCTTCTTTACTTCAGAAGTTTCTTTTATCTTACACTTTCATTTTAAGCATAAGAAAATGAAATGCCAGATATGTGAAAAAATTTGTCAGAAACTCATACCCAGGTTTCCATATTCAATGAGGTTTCTTTTCTTATTTTTTTCTTATTTTCTTTTTTTTTTTACTTCATCCAAGTATTTACACATCTTGTGTACTGAAGGAGAGTTATTTGTTGGAAGGAAATTATTTTTTCTCATATAAATTTTTAGCCAAACATTAATGAAACAAGAATGTAGGCAACTGTATGATTTTATTTTAAAGAAATTTCCTTGATCTTATCTGCCAGGCTTCTAGTAATCCTCCCAAAATTATAGTGACCGGGTATATCTTAAATAGTATAACATAAGGATGATTTATGTTTTTATTTATTTTCAATTAAGAATCCAATTTCATAATTGTAGGTTGCTTTCAACAGAATTTTAAAGAAGAAAAGTGGAAGTCATAATGCCCTTAACTCCTCCTAGTACATTGGACAGCAGCAAAGCCTCTAGTGTCTCAGTCCTTTTAGGATAAATTCTGACTAATTTCCTTAGCCTTCCATTTATATGTACATGAGGAAATAGAAAGGCTCACATCTTTCCAATCAGAATTTCTGCATGGATCACTGACTTTGAAGGGGAAGTCAGGTGTTCAACCTCTCTGCTCTGTCAAGGGAAGGAAAGAAAGCCTTTCAATTCAATCTCGAGTTATCTGGATGCTCTCTCTACTGCATGGTAATTGGCTGTTTCCAAGGTATTACTTAAAGAGAGAGAGAGAGAAAAAAAAGGCTAAATTCCCTAGCTGCTGACAATCTACACTTTATCACCTTAAGTTTAACCTAATTAAACTGAGGCACTACTCAGAAGCTTTGACCTTCAGAAAGCACATTTTACTGTCTTCAGTCAACCATGCATATTTCCTTTCAATATTAGACTTCAGGAAAGATAAGAGAATTTCTCATACTAAGCATGTGACTTGTAAATATTCTTGGTTCAATTGCTACCTCTTCATCCAATGAAAGGATAAAAGAAACAATGTTCTTAATAGGAAGCTAATATTAAAGGAAAAAAAAATTTTCTGCAGTACCAGGGATTGAACTCAAGACCTTGCACTTGCCAGGCAAGTGCTTATTCTACTGAGCCGTCTCCCTGGCCTTTGCAGGAAAACTTGATTTTGTGAATTTTTCAGAGTCGTTTCTCAAACATTATGAGATAAAACAAACCAATCATTATGAAAACTAGAGATAACTGAATTTTGGAATGAGAATAGGAATATCATATCTGAAATGCTGCAGTATTATTGAAAGCCAAGGAAAAGTAGATTTATGGATGAGATGTAACCAAAATCAAATAGAGGTGAATGAAAGTTCTTCTCATCACTTCTAAATAAACGATGTTGAAATGGTATGGATAAAAATGACAACTTTTTCATTCGCTAGGACAAGTACCACGCTTATATGAGGACCTTAATACCAGAAGGTGGGTAAGTTTGCGACAACTTCTTTGAGGAAGTTTCTCAATAGTCCAGCTGGACAGAGTAATGCCTAAACCAGGCACAGCTTGAGAAGAAAACTTCTACCGGAATCCCTGCCTAGGAGAAAGGAATCATCCAAAATAAGGTTGATGCATTTTTGCTTTATTTGCTTCTATTTTGTTTTTTAACCAAGGATCCCACACATTCAGAAAACATCCATTGAGACAAAAGAACTTGGAGGTGTTAGGAAACATATCAATTGGGCAACATGCTAAGCAGCATGTTAAGTGCAGGGTACAGTAATGTAAAGCACCTTGAACGTAGCATGAACTGAAGGACAATTATGTCATTATTATGTTTTTCACTGTTCCTGTTTATGGAGACATGAGCCTCATTGACTTACAGTAGAATTATTTAACATGTTTGTTAGAAATGCAGATTCCTAGCACCCTGTCCAGACTTATTAAGTAAGAGTCTAACCGGATGTTAATCAAAAGTCTCCAATTCTAAACGAATACATTTCTAATGCAAACTAACAACTGTGTAGACATAGTGGTGCATGCCTGTAGTTTCAGTTCTGGGGAGCCTGAGGTACAAGGATAGCTGTAATTTCAAGCTGAGCTTCAGCTACAAAGTGATTTCAAGGCCAGACTGAATTTCATAGGGAAGCACAGCCACAGTCTTTGTCACAAAGACAAAAAATAAATCTTTAAAAAATGAAATTAACAATTGATAAGCACATCTGTACATAGTAGATATTATACAGATTTGGTTCATTTAATCTTTATAGCAAAAACTTAATGCAAGATAAAATATGCTCCAAATAGTTTTACAAATATACATGTAGTTATTATTCTAATATAACTTTGCTTATTTTCAAACTGTCATTTTAGCAGTTAGAAGAAGAAAAAAAAAAGAATTGAAAGAAAATAAAACAAAATTACTGGGAATTGCTACTTTGGGGGAGCTTTGGGCATTCCTTTTGCCCAGACACAGGAAAAGAGGGGGAAAAAATTAGTAGCAGGGAAACTGCCTTATGCATCAGAGCCAAAAAAGACAATAATTTAGTTCTCATCAAGGAAAAAAAAATAGTATCTAGCTCTCTCAGTACTCCACATTTGTATGGTAAGCCTTGCTTCAAAGTCACCCTGGAAAATTACATGACATTTTTATCACAGTCATTTTCAGACTGGGTCATTATCTTTAACCAAACATTTGTGCCACATTTTGAACAGACATATATATCAAGCAAGCAGTAGATTGCACTAGCAAATTCAAGGGGAGCCATTCCCACAATCTATTCAAGGTTGTCAATCAGGAGATGATGGTGATAAGGGAATAAGGCTAAAAATGTCACAGGAAAAAGGATAAGCAAATGACAAGCCCAGTTATCAACCCAAGTTGCTGAGACTGGGGACTGGTATTTCAATTAGATGGGCTGTTCCTCTTGGCATAAATGGTGGACACAGAGAGATAATTCTTAAATGTCCATGTCTGGCTGGAACCACAGGGCTTTAGTATGACCTCGAACTACTCACTCACCCTCTTGGGAGACCGGTAGCTTAATGGGGACCAGGCCATTACTTACCTTCTATGTGCTATGTATAGATACTGTTCACAGAATTTTTTAAATCAAGCAATGTGCTCACTTACTATATTCTACTTTTCAAACATTTTGCCTGAACCTTGAGCTTTCCTGAACTGCCTTCACCTAACTTTGTAAATATCAGTTGTAGCTCTAAATCATTCGAAGCTTTTTAAGTGGAAACTATTTTACACAGAGATGGCACTAAGTTCCAAATTGCATGTTTAAATGTATTTTCCTTTCTGTAATGTTACATAGGTTCTTTGACCTGTCTAAATCTCATTTTCTCAAGTCAAAATTAGTACTTAATTTCGAGAGTTATTATATTTATAAACAATGAGCTGCCACAAAATTGTTGCTCAGCATGGTGCTCAAAATAAAGCATATGCTCAGATTATCTGGTAGTTCTAATACTTTGAGATAAGAACTAATAGTAATGCTGTAAAAGCAAATACACTTTAGTTCTAATAACTTGGGTCAAAATGGAAATCTTCTAGCTTGTCTCAGCCCTCATAGAAAAGAAATGGGGTAGTGGCTTCAGCCCCTTTCAGCTTTTCTTTCCTCAGTGAACAATGCAGTTGTGCGCTGCAGAATGTTGACACTGTACATCAGGACTCCAAGGTGGGCATCTATGCTGCTCTGAGAACAACTTATTTTTAGCTGTTTCATGGTGCAAAGTGTCAACACTATTCATATCATACAAAAGGATGTAGATTAAGCTTTTAGGACGTTTAGTTGTGTAACATTAAGGTAGATCTACATAGGTAGAAAGTTTCAGGGGAATTGTAGGAATTACTCCTGGATGGATGGTAGAAGTGTAGGAAATATCTGGGATTACAACTAAAAATTTCACTCCAATCATACATGCATATTATTTTGATAGAAAGATTGAAGTAGAGAAGTAGAGAGAGTGTACTGCTTGATGTATCATGTCAACTTAAGAAGTCTGGAGGCCTAACTAAGTAACTCAGGAGTGCTACATCCTACTGTGTAGAGAACATGTCCTAGTGAGGTTGCTTATGCTCTAGAATGTTTTGATAGTTATTTAATTGTGTTAATGTTAGAAGTTTAGAAGTTTAACTAAGTGACTCAGCAGGGGCCAGGGTTTTCACTTTATTAACATCCTAAACTGGTACAAAAGAGGGCATGAAGATGGTGTGACTTCTACACCCATCCTAAGGTGGGATGCTGCTTCCAACATAGGAGAGGAAAAGAGGCTTGCTTTACCTCCTTTTGGCTCTTGTTGCTTTTTCTGTCTTCTTTGCCTTTCACTGCTGCCCATCACCATGACATCCTGCTTTGTAGCCAGCTCATTATGGACTGAAACCTCCATAAACTGTGAGCTAATAAACCTTTCCTCCTTTACTTTGGGGTGTCACGTATTAAGACACAGAAATGAGAGAAAAGTAACTAAGATAGATAGGTGATAGATAAATGATAGAGATAGGTAGACGATATACAATAGATAGATGATAGAGATACATAGACTATTAGAAGTAGATAGATATAGATAGATAGACATACAGACAGACAGAGAGAGAGAGAGAATAGAAATGCTTACACAGACTTAGTTACAAGGTCTACTACAAAAGTTCTGAGACTATAGGATAGAATATGAGATGACTCCAAATATCATTTATGTCTTGAATCTGATAATGATTTTGAATACTATGCAGAAGTATATGTCAAATAAAAGAAATAGACAGGAAAATGGGAGGGTTCATGTCACAGACTTGTGTAAATTCTAGAAATAACAAGACAGACACATCAGTTGCACTTAGTCCTGCATAGAGCACACTATTGGGGGAGGAGCCTGTTATCAGACAAGTAAGTCACATCCAAGTGACAGGATTTTGAGTTGTTCCAATTATGAGAAAAAAAAAAAACACATACTGTGAGAATAACAAAATATTTTATAATAGGTTAGTTATTTTGAAAAGGTTATAAGAGATTTATATTCAGTGTTCCAGCAAATTTTAAGGTAATATTGTCTATATTCACTCCTTTTAACAAAACAGAAGAAAAGACATATTTTTCCTCTTCCTAAATAAAAAGGTTGAGTTAAGCAACTCTGGTACAAGGCGGGTGGGTAGAAGAGAAAGGAAGCCCCACTGAATTACAACGTCTGTGCACACTCAAGAACCTCTTTCTTTGAGATTTATTGAAACAGATATTTATTGTTAATCAAAAGTCAATTGATTTCCAAAATATATTTATTGAGACTTAACAACTCAGTTATGCTCGTTATGTGGTTGTAAAAGTCTCAATAAATCTGTTTTTCCCAATCAATACTAATTTAATTAAAATGCAAAAAAAAAAAAAAACCTACCTGGTTTGCTTCAAATCCTTATTTTTTACAATTAGTAGGATGCTATTAAGAACCTGATTTAGGAACCATAAGCTAGGGAGGATTTAGTGTCCATTAAACCAGTCTGTAAATACCAAAGCAGCGGGGGGCAGAGGCTGGGAGAGAGAACCAGCGAGATGTCCGCTGAGGTTACTGCCAGAGAGCAGTGGGAGATAAACTAAAACATTACAAGGTTTTCACAGACCTTAAATTCCAATTACTCAGGCCACAGGCATCCCAATACATTCAGGGCACATGAAAGGTAGGGCACATGGATTTCCTTCAAATCCTTGCTTTATTCGTGTTTCAGTGATTATGGAGCTGTCACTGGATTGAGTGCCACCACCCTCACCACCACCACCACACACACACACACACACACATACACACACACACACACACCCCAATTCCTCTTTGTCTGTTACCTGCAAATATGACTTGGAAATAATTACTTCAAATATAACCAAATTATTATCAGTTTATGATAGAGTAGGGTGAATATTAATCCATTTACAATATCCTTATGAGAAGGATATATCCATATAAGGAAAATAAAATTTGGTACCTGATACATGGGAAAGAAAAGACCATGTAAACATGCAGACAGAGGGAATGATCAGTGATTCATCTAAAATCTAGGACTGACAAGGTTTCTGCCACCCAGGATAATCTTGGATGGGCCCAGGAATAATTATTCTTTATTCTCAGAGATTATGACCTTAACAAGACCTTCATTTTGGACTTTTAGCTTTCAGAAATGTAAAAAAATATATACTATTTTAAACCATTCAATTTGCAATATTTTTATAGTAGACCTAGGATATCAATTTAAATTTAAGTAGAACACATGAAAGCGAGTTGGCCTGTATCACATAATCTGCAACTTTGATCATATTAGAAAATTAAAAATCTAAAATCCATAGGCCTAAACAAAAAGGGGGATACAAATGAAGGACCATTTTGTATCTGTATATACAAAATGGTTAGGATAGACATATAGCTACTTTCCCTTAATTCAATGAGAAGAAAGATTTGTACTAATAGTGTTTGGACAGGATATCGTGTCTGCATCTTGTACTATAAGCAACCACTACAAAGACAACAATATGCAATGCATTAATTGTTGAAACTGTCTTACTAATTGGTTTTGAAACTGTCTCATTGCTATTTGTTCCTCAATAAAATTAATTATACGTAGGCTTCTTGGGGTTGAACAGAAGATATTTCTCATGCAACTTTTTGGTCTACCTATCAGACACTTAGCTCCCACCTGTTCCGTGGGGCATACTTGAAGACTCATTCAGAAAGGCTCTTTCTGCAAATCACTATTTTATACTCATATCTCATCCAACAGACAAATCTAAATTTGCTGTTTACTCACATCTCCAATGCTCACTTGGATAATGCATGCTAAGGATTGGTTGGGATCCCTCATGAATTCAGTCAACAAGTTCACATGAGGTAGCTATTTCATGGGTTTCCATGCTAGCAACAGAAGGCATTATGTAAATAATTTGCTACAGTTTGAATATGATCTGTCCTCCTGAATTCACAAAAGTGTACAATATCCAAGGTCTTATGTTAATCATATAAAAAGGTGGAGTTTTAATACTACTCTATTGCTTAGTTTTGCAGTCTATGGGCAATGACAGTCATTAATATAGGGTCTCTACAATTCACAGCTGGTAGATTTATAAGGAAACAACAAAAGACCACAGGCACAGTGATATACACATGCTCCTAAAGTGGCAGGATATAGTTAAAAGACGCCCTAGACAGCACTTGCAGCCTCCAAAACAGTGAACAAAATAAACTTCTTTTATTATAAATGGCCCTAGAGATTTCATTATAGTAACAAAAAGTCAACTAAAGTACCTTTCAATGATTTTACAGCTCATGTATTTCTATTCTTCTGGCTACCCAAAAGCCACAGTTAGCCCACACTTAGGAGATACTAAATAATCATGTTTTCCTTGAACACACAAGGCTTTCCACTTTTTCAAGGGCAAGACGACATAGAATAAAGAGTGAAAAGCCCAGGGTAAAAATTAGGCTCTGTCAAAACACATTTTGTGGAGAGCACACACCGGTAAAGAGGCGATCACAAAATGTACTTTCTGGAGCTGATGTGAGGATTTATTGAGCTAACAAACGTCAAGCAGTTTAATGATGATCATTTGCCTTCCGAAGTTCTCACAAGCAGCCTCTTTTTTTCTTGCATTATCAAATGTCATTTCCTGCTTTCACCTGCTCCTTTTGCAGACAAGGAATGAAAGGTCCTGGGATACTAATGATTCCAACTGACCCTGTTTCAGCAACAAAATTCTCTCTTACATGAACATCCTAGAAAGCTGATATCAGATACTGACTTTAAAAATATAAGTAGATAAGACAAGTGAAAGGGAAGAATGATCTTTTGAGGAAAGCCAGCTGGAGTCATTAGACTGGGTCACAGGAAAGCATTTAACTTCCATTTGTTCTTAAGGTTATTGATTTTCCCCAACCTGGAGCCCCTGTGCCAGGCCCAATGGGCAGATGACCTCCAATGCCCTACTGTAGCAGCCTCTTCTTTGGTTTAATAACTGTCAATTTCTCACATTTTTCTCAAAGTTTTGGGGATGGAAAATGAAGACTGAAAAATTCTTCAACTTTTTCTACTTAACAACCTGTGGTCCCTCTTAGATTTGACTCATCTTCAGAGAAATTGATGACAGGAGAATACGTGTAACACCATGAATACTCCAATGGGCCACATCATGGTGGGAAAATATGGCATCATGTGTAACTAAGCTTCACAATGGAGGAAACTGCTTACATTACACTTGTGCCCTTTCATCCAAACATACATTTAATTTTTGAGTCTCCTGAGGCCCTGTGCTGCCTCTTTCTAGGTCACATCCAGTCAGCCCTCTGGGTTTTAGTTCTGCATCTGCAGAGTCAACTGTGGGTGTAAAATATTTGTACATTAAAATGTTATCTGCACTAGACACATACAGAATTGTTCTTACTCCATTTGCAATGCCGTAAATAAATATTTACATGGAATTTACCTTGTATTCAGTTTCATAATTAATCTAGAGTTCAATTAATCAATATGGGAAAGCGTGCACAGCTTGTGTGTAAGTAGTTATTACTCCATTTTATATAAGGAACTGGTGCACTTGTGATTTTGTCATTCACAGGAGTTTTTGGTAAGCAATTTCTATGGATGCTGTGGGATAACTTCACTATTTGCCTATTTTCCTATTGTCTTATTTTCTTACTGTCCTCATGAATTCAGTTCCCTCCTTATTTACCCCTTTACAAGCTGTCCACCTGTGGGAAAGGTATAAAAGGAAGAACAAACATATTGGAATTTCCCTGACTGTGCCAATAAACATATTTCCAATCACTGAAACATGCAACATATTTTGTTGAATTGTTTTTTCTTTCATTATCCAATGAGCTTCGACTTACTGCAGTCCATTATTGAGGCATTGAGCAGTGTGACCGAAATAGAAAAATAAAAGTCTTTACTTTCAGTGAGTCTGCAGTCCAAGGGAGAAAGATTAAAGAAGTGAGTTTTGGAAAATGATATGAACATTTAAAAGTTTTTTTTAAAACTGTGATTTGTGCAGTGTTTAAAATAATCTCTCACATATACTGTATGCCTACATTACTTCACTCAATGTTGAAACACTACATTCAGTATCTACTGTTTAAAAGGACCAAAGGCTTATTTGGGCTCACAGTTTGTAAAGGTTTATGTCCATAAAAATGGACAGGGTGGCATGGCTGAGAGGCATGGAAGAGGGCCACAAGCACGTGGAATGGTGACTGAAAGCAGAGAGAGATCAGGGAAGAGAGAGATTTAGAGACTTCTCGGCTACAACCCCAGTGGCCCATCACTTCTGACCAGGCTTCACTGCCCACCTTCACACCTAGCAATATAAAAACCCAACACCCTCACCAGTGTACTAATCCTCTGCTGATTACCATGCCTGCATTATCCAACCACATCCCCAAAGCTCTGCTTGTGAGCAGACAAAGCTTTGGGGCGACTTCTGGATAAAACGCACAGCAAAGTTCTCTCTCAGTTACCTTCTGAAACAGGCAATTATTCTTTAATTTTATAAAAAGGTTCAAAGTTTTAAACAACACTGGTAGACAGGTGCAATTACGAATGTGGATTTTAATTCATGGAGTTGAATGAATATACATTCTTCTGCAAGTTTCATCAATTGGAGGGCATCCACCTATTAACTTGCACTTACTTTTGAGGAGGAGTTAAGTCAATTTCCTCAGTAAAATGGCACACATAAGCATTGAGGTCAATATAGATCTTGCATTTCTCTCTTGACGTGTTTTCCTATTTCCATCTTCCTCCTCCTCTCTTTCTTCATGATCTGCAGGCCAAGGCTTGCCACCTGTGCATTGCATGATTAGCATTGGCAAGCAGCATTCATTGTTCATGATTTTTGGGCTCAGTTCCTATGCTGCCATCTGGAACTGAGGCAAGGGCTCATCTTTAACTAAAAATATGTGTGTGTGAGCAGCTGAAGGTGCGATGAGTTTAGTGGTGTCCCTCCAAGAGATATGGTGAAATCCTCCCTGATAAATTAGGAGTAATTTTGCTATGAAAATAGGGTTTTTAAACATACATCCAAAATAAGAGGAGGTCCTAAGAATGACCCTGATATAATGTGGCAAGCATTCTTGAAAGAGGAGAAAGCTATATGAGGACAGAGAAGCAAATAGGGGCCTTGTGACAGCAGAGACCAAGACTTAACTGATAAGCCTGCAAGCCAAGGAATAGTAGTGATCCACAGCCACAACTAGAAGCCAGGAACAGGCAAGAGGTTATTGAAGGAAGTTGTAAAGAAAGGTATAATCATGTTGACATTTGATCATGGTCTTGCTACCTTTTATTAGTCAGCATTTCAACTTCTGTACAAAATACCCAACAAGTGCAACTTAGAGAAAGAAAAGTTTAATTTGTTTCAATTTCCCAGAGAATTTGATACCATGGGGAAAATGGCATGGTAGAAGAGGATGACAGTAGAATGTTTTTCACATAACAGCCAAGAAGCAGAGAGAAAAGGGAGTAGCTAGGGCATATAGCCCATCACATATCTCTTTGAAATATACCCCACACCCTAAAAGTATACTTAGCTATGAGGTCATCACTCCATCAATTCACTGGGAAATATATCACCCTGTGATCTAATGTCTTTCCAAAGGCTCACCTCTGAGCACACAAGACGTTTGAAGGACATTTTATGTGGAACATATAACATTCTGGCCCTGAACCCAGTGACTCAAGTCCATCTCATTATAGTCTATCTCTAACAAATCTCCCAATATTTTTAAGGGCAACATCTCCCCTGAAAGTGAAAGCAAACTTTTAGATGCTAATCCCTGTAGAAATCAAAAGGAAAGTTAAATATTTATAATACACAAACAAAGATATATATATATATATATATATATATATATATATATATATATATATATTTCTGAGAAGAATAGAAAGATAGAAAAAACTTGGAACAAAGAAAATCAAAATATTTCAGGGTAAACACTAAATCTTTAGCTCTATATGAAAAACCCAGGACATATAGTGGCCAGATGTGAACTGCAGAAGGCTTTGTCAGCCCTGGTCCCATGGCCCTGTTTGCAGCTGATTGGACTGCTCTTGTGGGCTGGTACTTTGTGTTGCCTGCAGGTTTTCTCAGCAAATAATCCATATTCTGGGAAAGTCTGACTTCCTAGAGTTTCCACTGCATCTTCAGCTTACTGTCACAGTTGTATGCAGTGGTACATTTCTTGACCTCCTCGGCTGTCCTCCAAAAGCTCATTAAAAGCCTCTATGACACCAAGAATGTGAACAGTAAACTATTACATTATGCTTACTTGAAAATCGAGCAGCATAGAAATGATGTAGAGGTTTCCCACTATCTCAGGATGTAGCCTGTCCCTTTGGTACCACAGCAATTGAGTCTTCTGAGTGCCTAGATTTGTGAACTGAGACAAACATATATTCCAATGCAGAAAGCCTCCATACAGCCTTTCTGAAACAGGCCTATGGGCTCTCTTTTCAAATAATGGTTTATATACTTGTAGCTTTGAGATAATAATACACGGTGTCTTCATGATTCCAGGCATATCTTAAAGGCATTTTTCTTCCTACACCTGTACAAAATCTGATCTCTTTCCATTAGTGCTATTCTCTTCACCAGTGGCAACTCTTTTGGTCACAAATTTACAAGTGGTTTGATTCTAAATCAAAGTTATGCTTCTTTTCAATTTTTTGATCTATGTCTTGTCTCTTCTTCTCACTAAAATCCCAGCTAAAGGGAGTCAGAAATACTCATGCCAGAGTTTGAATTAGGGTTTCTCTTAAATGTCTGCTGGAGATTTGTTAGACAACTACTTTTAAATCTCTGTCTCTTGCAAAGCTTAGCCACAGAACATGAGCACAATGTAGACACATTTCCTGCCCTAGTGTAGCACACATGGCTTCTAATATAACTAGAAAAGGAGTCCTTCCTTTCAGGTGAAACCTCCTGAGCCTGGCCTTTACTGTTTTCATTCTTGTTAGAGTTGTGCTTTTCTAAGAACTGACCACAATAAATTGTCAAGTTTTGCTACAGCATTCTTGGGCTTTTAGCCTCAGTTTCCAAATTTGCCACACTTCTCCTACAAACAAGTCCCAAAATGCTATTAAACTACAGGTTCAGGTACAATCACAGTCATGACCCTAATTTTTCTTTAACAATGTCTGTATCAGTCAGCTTTCCCATTGTTAGACAAAAGGTCAAATATCCACAAGTACAAGAGGAGAAGGCAAATTGGGCTCATGGTCTTTCAGAGGATTCAGATCATGCTCCACTGGTTTCCAAGGCAGACCTGGCAACATGTAAGGACCTCATGGAGGAAAGTTGCTCACCTCAGACAGCCAGGACATGGAGTGGTGTGAATAGCCAATAATTCTATGCCCTCCTAAGACATGTGGCCAGGGACCCCCTTCTCCAACCAGTGTTCATTTCCCAAGAGCACATTTATCCAGGTACTTCTCCATGTATTGACCCAACAATAAATAAGGAAACCTTGTGATTCAATAAGTTCATACTTTTGGTAGATAATCTAGGCCCAAAACATAGCACACTTTAAAGTCATTTCTGGCTTGGAAGATAGCTCAGCAGTCTAAGCACCTGCCTGGCAAGCACAAGAACCTGGGCTTGAACCAGCCACTAAAACAGGGAGTGGTGAGACAGGCATGTAGTCACAGCATTGTGGAGGCTGAGACAGGAGGATCACTGTGAATCTGAGCTGCATAGCAAGACCCTGTACAAAATAAATAATTGAATAAAAGATTTTTAAAAATTCTTTTCTGATTTTGCAAGGCATATGCGTTGTGTCCCCTTATCAATGCAGATCTAGTAAACTAATATAGTAGGTCTTACATATTTCTTAAGAAAACAAACTTTAGCATAGATATCAGTGTGGTTTTCAATTTCAATGGCTATGATATTTTTCCAGGCTTTTCTTTTTCATTTGTTATCAGGAATCGAACTCATGACCTCAATCTTGCAAGGCAGACAACTGTGCCACTGAGACCTATATCCTCATCCCCATTCCATGTATTCCTGAAGATTTTATTGTTGCAATTAATTTCAAGAATGCTGTAACCATAAAGTCATAAGCATTTGAGTTTGAATAAATATGATATCATAGTGATTCACTACTTTTAGTGAGGGAGTAATTTCAGTACCAAGAAAAAAAGTGACTGCTCCAGGATGAGAGATGGATTGATCCCAATTCCACTGTCTTCAAAACCTGAGCTGTGTCCTTCATCGAGTTTTTTCTTTAAACATCATGTCCTTTTCAGTTTCAATAACAGAAATTTCTGGGCAAAATCCAAACATAGCGTTGCATTAGTATCTCCTTGTCCAAATATATAAAACAATTCCAAGAAGAAATTAACAGTTTTGCTTTTGAATTGAACATTTGTACACAGGAAATATTTCAAGTACTGAGAAATGATGAAACCTTCATATGAAAACCAAATGATAAGTAGATGGCTTCTGAAACTATTACTAAACTCATAAAACAATAATTTCAGTCATAAATATTTTCAATATTTGCATTATTAATTTACAAAACAATTTAATGAAATTTTATTAGACATGTAATTGAGATATAAAATTTAGAATAAATGAGAGTTTCACAAACACATGTGAAGCCACGTGATAAAACTATGTAACTTGATAAGAAAAATAAAAATAAGGACGCTCATTTTTGTGTTATCACATCTTTGCCAAAAACAGGGCAGGCCAAATAGCTCAGCCTATTAAAAACCTTGCTTAGGCAGACGCAGTGGCTGGCGGTTTGAACCCTGGATACCGTGACAGCCTCGCCACCCCGTGAGTGTTCAGATGGCGATTGAGACTGGGCGTGATGTGGGCGCCTGTATTCCCAGTTTTTGGGAGGCTGAAGACAGGAGGATCACTCTGAGTCCGATCTACGTAGTGAGACCCTGCACAACCTGTAGACCTTGTAGTAAAATGCAAACAAACAAACAAACAACAACAAAAACATAGTATGAAATTCTAGCATATGTATTGCAAAACAAATAATTTTATACACTGTGTTCAAGGTTGTAATTAAAAGATCATTTGTCCACGTGATGTAAGAGAAGTGAAATCAGCGCATATTCAACCATGTAATTTTAGACTTAGAAATTGATGTTGAAGGGCAAAACTTAGGCTAACTCCTTGATCCAATAATTTTCAATATCATTAATTATCAATTTATTTTGGCAAAAGGGGAATCTTGAAGTACATTACATGTTTGGATAGTATGTGGCTACTGGGGACTGAACTCAGAATTTTATAACTGAGCTACAACCCCAGACCTTTATGATTATTATTTTTTATGATTATGATTGATTAAGATTATGATTATTATTGAGACAGGGTCTTGTTTAGCCTCCAACCCGAGTGGACTGGGTTCAAATTTTCAATTCTTCTACCTCAGTGCTGGGGAGATGGCTCAGTAGAATAAGTGCTTGCCTGGCAAGCACAAGGGCCTGAGTTCAACCCCTAGTTCTGCTAAAAAAAGAAAGAAAGAAAGAAAGAAGAAAGAAAGAAAGAAAGAAAGAAAGAAAGAAAGAAAGAAAGAAAGAAGAAAAAGAAAGAAAGAAAGAAAGAAAGAAAGAAAGAAAGAAAGAAAGAAGAAAAGAAAGAAAGAATTCTCCTGCCTCAGATTCCCAGAGTGCTGATATTACAGATGTTCACCACTGTGTCTGTCTCAGACAATAAAGTTAAAAGAATAGAATATTTAAGCTAGGGTATCAAGCATAACAAACTAAGACATATTAAAATCTAATGCCCGGGGCTGGAGAGATGGCTCAGTGGTCTAAAGCACCTACTTAGAACAAG
>NW_004524587.1:22071905-22077847 GCF_000260255.1 Octodon degus
TATTAACTTTATCTTCCTCCCAGTGCAGCCAACATAAATGTTCACCTAAAGTTTCCATATCTGTTTCTGCATCTGCATCTCTATCTATCTATCTATCTATCTATCTATCTATCTATCTATCTATCTATTATATGCACAATATTTTAAAGATACAGATATATAGGTATATATTTCAGAGTGTAAATATTGCTGGAAACTCCAATTCCTTTCCTCATTCTTTTTTTTTATTTATTTTTGGTACAGGGTCTACAAGGTCTCACTACACAGATTAGAGTGGTAGTCATTTCCTGGTTTCAGCCTCCCAAGCGCTGGGAATACAAGCTCGTGCCACCATGCCCAGACTCAATCGTAACCTCAGTGTGCCCAGGAGGTGGGGGCCAGTGCAGCATACCGAGCATCCAACTCTGGTGCCTGTGACTGACTAAACAGGTGTTTAATCTGCTGATCTATCTGGCCAGCCCTTCCTCATCCATGTCAAAAAAACTCCTTGGGAAAAATTTGGTAATTAGACCTGTGTTGAAAATAGAAGTTACCAGGTGGTAGCAGAGCAATTATTGGGATACAGACAAGCAGATATCTGATCTATTGTGCAGGGTTGGCGTATAAAAAATTCATCCTGTAAGGGATGAGCTTGAGTAAGGTTCTTGACAAGTGGCATTTATTATCTCAGGGCTTCAATTTTTCTCTCTTCCTTTTGTTTCATCCCCTTGTGCTTAAACTGTCCTTGCACTTGCACTAAAGTTTCAAGCTTGCTCTCCCAGACTTATATCCACTTTATAGTTAATTAGTTAATCTGCTAATGAAAAATTACCCAGGTGAGTCAATTTGAGGACCATATTCATATTTTTATATAAAAATGTAGCAGAGAGTGGCTATTTCTGGTAACATAAGCTATAGGCTGTGAGGTGCTGTGTGGATTGGCAGTTCTGCCTTCTAACACGCCACATGGGAGAAGCCAGTGTTCAATGAGCGCAGAAGATGCCAACAACGGTGGGAGGCACAGATCCATGCCAGACTGACCTGGCAGGATTTTCCTCTTTGGACTGAGTACTACTATGCACTTCATATGGCTTGGTTGTTGAGCCTCCAGTTTATGAAGAATCTCTACCATCTCTCTCATCAGAGTAATGGCTTTTAAAATTATTTTACTTAGTTTTCCTTTCATTGTAAGCACAAACATGAACTGTGAACAAAAATAAAAGTTCACAACAGATGCTACTGTGCCCTGGAAAAGGCTAGAATATGCACAAATGCTGTACAGTAGGAGATGAGCTTAAGAGATGTAATTAGAAACCTGGCCCAGGGTCAGATGATAAAGGACTTAGCCATCCATAATAACATGAAATCTAAATGATAAGCAATGCAGAAATTCCTACAAGATTTCAGGAGAGAACTAGGATGGTTCATTTGATTCAAACTTTGCTTTAGTGAAGGTCTCTAGAAATCTTTGATATGCAACAAAACTAAAAGCAAAAGTCCAATTATCTTAGTTATTTTTCTCTTATTAGAGAGAAAAAATAACTTATCATCAAAGTTTAAGAGGGAAAGGTTTACTTAGCTCTCAGTGTGTAGAATTTTCACTCCATAATCTGCTTGTTCCAAGTAGGGTGACAAGGTAGACAAGCATCCCAGAGAAGCAGCAGTTCATGACAGGCAGAAAGCAGCAGAACAACTAGAGTATGACTAGTGCTCTCTTTACCGCTTATATCTTGCCCAGGCTATTTAGGGTCTGCAGCACGTGCATCCTCAGTCACAGTGCCCTGGGGCCCAGTGTGCCATCATGAGGCATTCCCAGCATTGCACATCCTAGATCCAGCCACCACTGAGATACTCCACCTATGACTGCATGAAACTTCGCTGGGACAACTAGACATAAACCATAACATTTGCCCCCAGGCCCCCAAAGATTCATGTACATTCATTTACACAAAAGGCATTTAGTCCATCTCTCAGGGTTGCTTAAGTCCTAACAATTTCAACATTGCTGAAAAGCCCAAGTTGCAACCCTTCTCTGAGAATAAAGGTGTTATGGTCTGTGTCTAGTTTCCCCCCAAAGCCTCATGTAAGTTATGGGGTAGATGTGGCTGGAGGAGCAACAAGTGGCTTAAGGGGAAGGGCCAGAGGACCAGGGCAGGGTCCTAACAGTGGGGCAAGAGAGGTGTGAACCATTTAACTGGCTAGCCTGTGCTTTCTCAGAGATGTAGAGAGGGTCATCCTGGACACTGCAGGACCCCAGCCTCTCCTCCAGTGTCTTGAAACCTCCAGTAACTGTGAGCTAAATAAATATTTCCTTCCCTCACTTTGAGTGTCAGCAAAATGAGTTCCCTCATTTTTTTGTCCCAGCAATGAGTAAAGAGAAACTAAAACAAAAAGCAAACTCTAGCTGTGAGCCCCTGCACACATGAAAAGAATGCTAAATACTTCCAACATTCAATGGCACAAGGTAGACATTTGTATTCCAAATGGGGACAGCAAGCATGGGATCAAATCATGAGCAAAATCCAGCAGGGCAAACATGAAATTCCCGAGTCTACTGCCAGGATTCCTGGCTCTCTGGGGAAAGTTATGGACTCCAGAAGATTGGGTGGCTCCACCACGATGGCTTTTGCTACAGTGGTGGTTCCCATGGCTTCCATCCAAGGGGCCATCTTGGCCCACTCCTTACAGTCATCCTCAGAGGACCCATATTTTTCACTTCTCTAAATTTCTGAAAGCTCCAGTGTACCTTCACCTTCACACTCATAGGATCACACACTCTCCTCCGTGGGCACCCTCCCCAGCCTCCCAGCTCTCCTTCTAATATCTGGGTAGAAGCCTTTCTGATCTCAAAACTCTCATTTCTCATGCACCTAAAATCATAATCATGTGGATAATGCCACATTAGACTCCTAGAGCTAGAACAGTGGCCAGGATTTCCTCTCTCTTGGCTGGAGGGACCAATTCTCTATAAAATAAATCCAGAGAAACATTTCTCTAGGCTTCCATCCTTCTGGGCTGGGGCTCACTTCTCAAGGCAAAATTTTTATTAAGATCTTTATTCACTCTTTTTTTGGTACCGGGAATTGAACTCAGGACCTTGCACTTGCCAAGCATGCACTTGTGCTGCTGAGCTATAGTTGCAGGCCTTCAAGGAAAATCTTTTACCTTCGAAACTGAGGCAGCAGAGACTGGAGTCATGTTGGTTCTTGTGATGTTATCAAGTCATCTTTTCTGTTGTATTCTTTGGAAATAACTGGTTTTTCTTGCTAGTCTTTTCGTCTCTCCTCTTTTCAGGCTTCAACTTTACTGCAGCTTCCTTTCTTGCTAAATCCATGATGTTTTGAATCAAATTCTGCCAGACTCTTTGCTCAAGATTCCTAATATAAATCTGACTAAAACCCCCAACAGTAGCCATGCCAGTACCTCATCATAAGACTGCCTTGAAGTTTCTTCTGCCAGATTAATTAGCCCAGCACCCTAAATCTCAGTCTCAGGCAAAAATTTTCTGGACTTGAGCAAAATGCAGGAAAGTTTCTGCCAATGTATATCACACATTGTGTGTAGTCCAACAGCAAATGCAGTCCTTCCCAGCAGGAACTTCCTGATCCAGATCTTTACTGGCAAAATTTCTAACAGCATTCTGATTTTCTGAGGTTTGGCCAGAAACTTCCATCAAGTACACATTCCATGTTCAGGCTCTCCTTTTTCAATTGGCCTCTCCATAACTTGTCTACCTCTTTCCCTTCCCACAAGTCATCTCCAAAGGCTCTTAAAGTACATGGTCAGGTACAGTCCCAGAAACAACCTCCTTCTCTGATGCCAAATTCTGTCTTAGTCATTTTCTCTTTGTGTTGAGTCACAGCGCCCTGCCCTCAAAGTTAAAGTGGGGAAGTTTTATTTAGCACACAGATTGCAAAGTTTTCAGATCATATTCCACAGGTTCCAATGCAAGACAGTATGACAGACAGGCACTGTAAAAAAACACAGTTCATGGCAGTGGAAGGTAACAAAGCAAGCAAGGGATAGCTATTGTCACCCCTTATATTTTATTCAGGCTACTTAAGGATGACAGCGATCACACCGTTAATCCTAGAGTCCATAGTCTTAGCATTGCACCAAGAAGCAATCTCAGCATTGCACATTATAGATCCAACCACCTCTGAGAAAGCCCCACTGATTGAATGAGGCTTGAGGGGAAGACATTTAGACACAAGTCGTAATGCCAGTAATTCCAATGATATGGTGATAGACATTTTGGATGATAATGAAGGTTGGAATTAGTGAAGTAAGAGAGAGATAATAGAAGACAAAACTGAAAATAGTTACTGGGCAGGCCATATTGATCTTCCTGTGTATTTTTTTTTCAGAAACTGTTTCATATTTTCCCAATGTCATAGCTTAAAGGGAAACATTCAAGAAAAAAAAACGTTCACCATATATACATTGAGATTTTATTGCCTTAGCTTTAAAGAAAAGTCTTCCATTTTCAGGTTAGTAGGCAAAACATAGCTCTTTTTCCCTTTTAGATTCACAGAAATTATTTACATCTCCAGACAGCAAGATAGGATTGATATGTGAAGTAGCTTTACAGTACAAAAGAACTACTTTCTCTTCTGCAATCAAACATTAAGAAAACCACAAAGAGATATTAAAGTCGTTATCAGAGCAAATTGAAAATTCATAATAAGTGAAATGAATCCCTTTTGTCGTCCATCTTCCTCCAGTTGTGGAGCTCTAAGGACCACTCCTAAGGAATCAGGTTAGTTGCTAATTTAAAGGGGCTTCACCTCACAAAGTGAGATCTCACTCACCTTTGATAACACGTGTCCACAACAAGAACCCTTTTTTTTTTTTTTTTTTTTTCTAAGTGAGTGGGAGGGAAAGCATCAGTGGAGGGACCTACGTTCTTGGCTGGAAATTCTGAGAATTGTATGACCTTTGTTCTTGGAGAGAAAAGTGAGCTTTCCAACAGCATAGAGAGGAACAGATCTTGGGACTCATGGTACAATCAACACAACCTGGTCACTGCTGCGATCCGTCTTTAGCAGCATTGGTTTCTCCAAAGAAATGGCAACAACCAAACAAAACGGCAAAGGAGCTATTTTGCTGTTATTTATGTGCCCGGCTACAAACACAGCCCCTGGCACTTATTATTAGTAACGTCTTTCTTGTCTCTTTCCTAGGGTATTTACAAGATCATAAAAGGCTTTCACTTAGAAGCTGAACAGATATTTGTTAGTATTTCACATTTCTTTCAGATTTATTTCAAATAAAAAACAAATAACAGAGGGTTTTTATCTAAAATGTTCATAAACAGCAGCAACAACAACAAAACTCACCAACTTTTCTTTACTCTTTGGGACTTTTCTGGGCGTCATTTCTAATGTCTCTAAAACTGGCAATGGTGCTTAGGAATGTTATGTGACATACGTTTGAATGGCAATTGTGCCAGTTAATAAGACTAGGAATTGGATCATTCTTTTATTTCTTAATTATCACACTTTTAAATATAGCATAATAAGGGACATCAGATCATAGCATTGTTTGTGAGATGCAACATGAGGTGATAAGTATAAATTAGGCGCATTTTCCCTTCGTGCTGGGGTTGAAAATGGGTACCCTGTGTCACCAGCCACATAATCTACGTATAATGGTTTCTCACTATGTATTTGATAGACTCCGTGTATGAAGCTTGAATTTCATTTGGAGGAAATGAAAAAGCCATCAGGTAACTTTTGTGTTTTTTTTTTTTTTGTTGTTTGTTTGTTTGTTTGTTTGTTTGTTTTTGCTCTAGTCAAGGGAGGAAAACTTTATTCAGGCCCCAAGGCTGCAGGCGTTGGGCAGGTGGTGCCCTTCTGCACGAGGGGCTGGCTGAGCTTTATTTGACCTTCTTCTTGGGGCGCAGGTTGTTGGTGTGGCCACCCTTCTTCTTGCGGCAGTTGACAGCACGGGGGTGCAGGCGG
>NW_004524587.1:22077947-22086799 GCF_000260255.1 Octodon degus
AGTCAGAGAGGGTCCGCCCATCCTCCAGTTGTTTGCCGGCAAATATCAGACGCTGCTGGTCAGGGGAATGCCCTCCTTGTCTTGGATTTTGGCTTTGACATTCTCGATGGTGTCATTGGGCTCAACCTCGAGGGTGATGGTCTTGCCCGTCAGGGTCTTCACAAAGATCTGCATGTCTGCGTCTGCCGCTCGGCCGCCTCGTTTATCATCAGGTAACTTTTGAATCGAAACATTAAATTGAATCTAACTAATACCAAACTATGTCCATTGGAGACATAATGACCAATCACTACATAGTTGCAATAATCCGGATCAATAGGGCTAAGCACTTGGAGAGAGTAAAAGAATTAGATATAAAAAGAGATCTTTTTAATTTATACTAATACTTTATCTTAGCTCACTGAAAAGAAAGTTTGTGTTGTGATCTGTTCTGTTACAGATTATGGCTAGATGTGTCCCAAAGGCCTCATGCAGTCAAAGCTGGGGATTTTGGGTATGGCTGGATCTAGGTTGTATGATGGTTGGATTAAAGGTATGTGAGTCCTCATTAATCCAAAGATTGGTTTGGCATCAGTTTGGGTGTGGATAATGGGGAGGTCCACCCTGGGTGTGAGTGCTACCACCAAAGGGTAAGAAACATGGAAAGGATAAAATAGTCAGGCTGCTGTTGCAGTTTCCTCTATATCTCAAAGTTATATGGACTTTCTCCCTCTGAGCACCATGAACTGTTTCTCCTCTGTGAATGCCCTCTGCCATGCCACCGTGCCTGTCGACAGCTAACTATGAGCTGAAAGTGTTACAAACTGTGAGCCAAAAAAAAAAAAAAAACAATCACTTTTCTTCTTTCAAATTTAGATATTGTATGTTTTGTCTCAGTACAAATAAAACTAACTAAGATATGTTTGTTTCTTTTTTGCAAGAATCTTTTTTAGTATATGTCTGGAACAGAGTTACTGCTTGGGAAGATAATAATACACAGTTTAGGAACTATTGCTGTTGTTTTATTTTTTGGTTATGATTTTTTTTATTTTTCCACAAAGTAAAAAGAAAATGACAAATTGATAAGAGAGGTTATTTGATAAAATTGTACAGATTTTCATTATATTTAAGCAACTTGAATTGGTTTGAATATATGATTAGATATTCAATAACTCACTTGCTGGCTGGTACATAACATTGAATTTCAAGCCATGGTAAAATGTTAAAGTCATCAATAGATATTTTAAAAGTTAAGTATTTGGCTGGGGAACATTTAGGAAATTCCTTTTCAGTGTGTCTGGATAGGAACAAGGTTATATTTCTACTAGGACAGCTAATTTTATTAGAGGGGAACCTTATAAAACCAGGAAGAAAAATTGCTTTCTGTCCTGGCAAATATTTATGATTCAAATTTTAATCAAATTGGCTTTTTGATTTTTTCATTCTTATTTCAAGACTAGAAATCTGATGTCAGTCTCAACTGATCTCAGCAGAGTAAAAGAAGTAAAGATAAGTCATATCATATGAAAGCAATTCAGGAAGGATTTCTAGTAGATAAATATTTGTAATGTAATTATATTTCTATCATCAACACCACTATAATTGCCTGTCAATCACCATGCTGATAAGCGAGCTTGTCTTCCAAGATATAACCCTCCTTCTCTGCAGCTATCTCCAGGATGAATCTTCATGTGAGAAACTTCCAATTTAGAGCTATTTAGAAATAAGATTCAGTGATGCATACTTCTTCGTCATCGTGTCATTTTTAGGTCTCGAAACCTGATCCTGCGTGGCCGAAGGCTTGGTGCAAGTTATGAAAATAAGATATCTGTGCTCTCATCCCTTTCTTCCTTTTCCTGACATACACAGCTCACCTGAATGATCAATCTAAGATAGAGGTGAAGGTGAAGCTCAAAGTTCCAACGCAAGCCACACTTTTGAACATTGATATATTTTTAAAGCAAGTACTTTAAACATTGATTCAATCTGAATCTTTAAGGTTTTTTTTTAAACCCAATCTCTCTGCACACCATCCTTCCTTTGTAATCTTCCTTGCTGCTATATCTACTGGGTACACTACTTTCTGAATTATTTTTCTGCATCAGTGTTTCCTAGTACACTAAGTTTTTGACAAATTGAAAAAAAAATCTATCATGTCTATTATTCTACCATATTTTCGTATAATAGTTTGTGTTTCAGTGTATTCGTATCCCAAGTATTACTTCTCATAAACTGGAAAATTATAATTAAATACATGAGCATCAACCTTACTAAAATCTAGTAATGATATTCCACATGTTGATCACTTTCCACTGTTTTCTTGTACTAGGTTGTTATGGTTATGATGCCTTTTTTGTTTGCTTTGTTTTGTTTTGTTTTTTGTGGAACTGGGGATTGAACTCAGGCCCTTGCACTTGCCAGGAAAGAGTTTATTCCACTGAGCCATATCCCCGGCCCCCTGATGCCAGTTTTTGTCACCTTAAGTGAACAAAGGGATTTATTTTGGAGACAGCTCTGAGCTGCATCTTAAATAAAGAAGAATTTTAAATTCTATTAATCTGAGAAACTACAGCTTGAGCAAAGTACAGAAATTATAAAATAAAAAAGCACTTTGGAAGTGGATTGAACTTTTAAATTAAAATATGGAAGAAGTTCTTGAGAACCTGGCATGGTGGGAGATTGGTCAGGAGTCATTTATCTGGGTCGTATGGGAAAAGATTTTGCAAGGCAATCTAAAGAGTTTGTACCCCAATAGGGTACAGTTCAAAGAGAAATGAAAAGAGCTGACAGCTTGTTCACATTTAGAAAGCTCACTTTAAGTGCAGAATACAAAATTCATCTGGGAGAAAGATGGAGTGGAATGACAAAATAGGCAGTGGTAGTAGATATTTTTACTTTTTAAATTGTCCAGTATCTCATCTATCCTCTTCTTTTTAGATAAATTCCCAAACCAAGTACATTTCAGAGATGTAACATACACTATTTGATTTGGAATCTGAAAAGGGAGAAAAACATTTCTTCTTTTTAGCACAGGACAACCAGAGATCACTTCCTAACTTAGGCTGAGTTAGTGTGCTTTCCTCTAGACAGAGCTCTGGAATGAGTGGCCCATCTAAACTCACAGGGTCCATGAAGATTCTCTCTCACCTAATTCGGAGCTTTCAAGGCAGTGGAAGTGTGTTATGGAAAGATGAGAGGCCAGAGAGATCTTAGCTTTTCACGTCACTTTGCTCCTAAAAAAAAGTAACTGACCTAAGTACCCTAAGGTTCATCTTTGCTGATAGCAATATCCCCAAATGACCTAATTACCTCGCATTGAGCATCCACATTCTTAAGTTCTATCACTTGCCCACATTGCCATACTGGAGGCTATGTTTCCAGCACATGCCCCTGGGTGGAGGGTATTAAAGCATGTTCAAACCATAGCAGAGTAGCAGAGTATTGCTGTCCAGCAAGTCACTCATCTGTGTCACAAATTAATGGGAAAGAAACCAATGGCACAGTAATAATGACACATCATATGTGAAACATGCAGCGCCTGCATTGGTCTAAAACTGTACCTGGCTTTGTTAATATTCTTTCTCACTGTTCTATGTGTAGTAAGCACACATAAAGAATGTCATGGCCTACAATTGTATTTTCCATTTTTACTGTGTTTCATGTATATTTCCTCAAAACAGGTTCAATTATATGGATTCCCTGGAAGCAGGAGTCATGCTTAATACTTTCCCAATTGCTAAGGACTCTGCAAGTATAAGCAGATAAAACACTCAGCCAGAAGAGAAGACAATGGAAAACTAAATGATACACAGCAATGCTTATGGTGTAGAGAACTGCAAAGGAAGTTACAAAAATACTTAAGTACAACCATAACTGTTTTGTACACTAGTGAAAATGAGGTTAAATCTACATATAGGTAGACCAACACTTAATGAACCAGATCATGTTGCCACTCCTCTAAATCATCAAGTACCAGATTTTCATAGAGAAAACTGGAAAATATCCTGGCTCAAGCAACTACCTAACTTGCTTTCCAACCACAGCCAACCATGGGAACAAGTCTAGTTAGCACTAATAGATTTGATGGACACATGTGTGCCTTCTCATATATTATCTGGCAATGGTGTTTGGGGAAGAGATAAAAGTTTTGAGGGTGAAAAGCAGCAAATGTTATTATTCCCAAGGAATTTAAAAAATGTAGAGAAGATTGCCACAAAGCTTTAGTAAAGACTACCCTGAGAATTACATGGTATATATCATCTAAAATTTGCTGGCCCCTGTCATGTCTACATCTTTTCTTCTATTGATTTAGCATTATGTGAGTGCCAGGGACTGTGCGCTAATCTATCTATCTATCTATCTATCTATCTATCTATCTATCTATCTATCTATTCAAAGATCTTTTTTTTTCTTTTTTACCATTCCTAACCATTAGTAATGATATTTTTCCATTTTACGCCTGACTTCAGTAAAGCTAATTTTTGATGTCATAGTTTATCTTTCTTCAAGATCATTGTACTACTCCCACCTAAAACAGTGAATTATTCACTTGCCTCGTGAAAAGTTAAATTCACAAATTGAGACAGAACCTGTTACATAAAATTAAAAGACGAATTTCTCTTTAACCCAGTTAAGTACATCAGTGGCGGTGGCAGGAGGTAAAATTATTATTGTCTCAAGAGAATCTTAAAAGAGCTATACCCTTCCCTACAGACAGTATTTATGATCCAAATCAGTATCAAGTGATAGTTTGAGTAACATGTGATCATTTCTAAAAAATAAGACATTAACACTTTCAATTTAAAAGCCAGGTATAATCTTGCAAAACATGTCAATTTGATTTGACACGGATTATGATTTTATTTTTAGGGGATGCTTTTGGATTTTCTATTTCACTCACACACACACACACACACACACACACACACACACCTATAATCATAAGAAAATATGAAAACAAAAGATGAAGTACAAGGAAGCGTAAAGAGAACAGCAAGATTAGAGAGGAAAGAATTAGAGAGAAAGGCAGACTGATGTTTAAAATCCTGCCACTGTAATATTATTAAAATCACTCTTCTATTTAAACAGAAGAACCGTCTGAGCCTACATGCTCGTGAAAACATAATAAATAGCTCTGGAACGCTTTATAAGGCACATCTACAAAAGTAATGTTCTCTGTAATGATGATGGAGCTCTTCGGCACCAGTCATGTGGCGTGTTCATGAAGGGCATCCAAATTTTAATTAGCTTATGCTAAACGGCTTTAGTATCAATTTAGTCAAAATGTGACACTTGGTAGAATTGTTTGGATGGCCGCTAGGAATAATAACTCAAGGAATAATAATCACCAAGAGAATTCTGTTTCATCAGCGGACAGTGAATGTGATAGGAATCAGGAAGCCATCTGGAAATAGCACAGAGAAAAAACGGCAAGAAAAATCATTTGAAAAGACCAAAGGAACTGTTTGCTATTCTTTCAGTGTGACAAATTAAAACCATCAAAGTTACAATTGAAAAAAAAATTAATTACCATTGCAAATAATCGGACACACACAGACTCATCGTATTTACAATACTTTTGACCATAGGCGGACATACTGCACTCTGCACTACATTCTGTAAGAATAAGACCAGTATAATGCCCATATTTCTATTTATTATGATGCTGTGGATAAAAATATGCATCGCCCTGGGGGGAGCACTTGCCCTAATCGTGGTCTAAAACTATGATCATGCTTCCCTCACTAGCTCCTTAGAAAGGGCCTTTAGCAAGCTGTTAACCTCACTTTTCCAGTCTTAGCTTTCCAATGTGTCATAGTAGGTGGGAATGCTGATGGCATAATATAGTGGCTTTTATATTTCTTTTTTTAATAGTTTAACAAAACTGAAACCATACAAAGAAGATGATTATGTTTAACAAACAAGTATATACATTTGAAGATATATATATATATATATATATATATATATATATATCAGCCATCCAGCCCACCTAATCCTTATTGTTCACTAAGTACTAGCTAATGGGCAGATAATGCTCTTCTAAAGCTTGGTTTCTGATCTGTAATAAAGCCATATTAATGGTCTCTACAAAGCTGTGTGTGATAAGTGACTGATTTATTTCCTGTTTTCATTCTAAATAGCTCTATTCATCTTATAATTTTATTGAAATCCTAAGAACAAGAACAATTTTTACGTTGCATGTGAGTAATAAGGTTGTGAAGGGGAGCTTTTACCTCTTGCGTCCAATAGATGCTTCATTCATGCACTAGATACTTATGAGGGAAAAATAAAGGGAAAGATTCTCTGCCTTGTAGAAGCTCAGATTTTTAGTACAGGATAAAATTTAATGCCGTGTACCAGTTAAGATTATGCATGGCTTCAAACTTATTAGGGCACGTCGCAGAAGCCTTCGGAGGTAGGACAATATCGTTGTAGTGTAAACTCAGGGAATGAAATTCAGAAGGTTCTAAAGAAAAACACTGTCTCGATGGAAGTATCCCCATGATGCAACTGATTTGGAAACGTCTGCAGTATTCTGGTGAGTTGGAGAAATCAGTGTTATTTATGGGATTCGGTGGATGCATGGGAGTGGGATTAAGACTGAAAATTAAGTTGGAACAAGTTTTGAAATATTCTGTTAAAGAGTTTTCTATGTTGTACATTGACTCTTGCTTTGTTTCTGTTCACTATACTCGAGAAGAAATGAGAGAGGAGAAAGACCACACCTGAAAAAGGAAAAAGGAGTCCAATAAAAAGAGGAATAAATTAATCATATAAAACTCATAATTGGGTAATAACTGTTCAAAGTACATCAGATTTTTGAATCTTGAGTTTTGAATTTTGAAATTCAATTTACTGTTTTTTTTTTAATTATTGACATATATAGCCTTCTCTGGTTTTTGTTTGTTTGTTTGTTTTAGTTTTCTCAACCAGGATCGGCTTACAAAATATATTTCTAATTACCCTTTGCATAGCAATTCAAGGTAGAACTAATACTTCTGCGATGCCATTTAGTGTTTATAAAGCCTTTACTCAAATACTGTTATTATTCTCCACTTGCTTCAGTATAATTTGTAGTGGCAGAAACCAGCCAAAGTATCATCAAAGGTTTTCTTCTGCCTGCATGAGGACTTAAAATATGACCACAGAGACAGCCTTCTGCCACAATCAAAATGAATATTTACCTAGTCTAGTAATGATCAATGTCTTCTGAGTAGCATAGGAATTGAGTTCAACACCCAGAATAAAGCCGAGGTTTTGAAACTAAGTGAAACAGGATTGCCTAATGTACTCTTCCACGTAACTGCTTGCCTTCTGCCAAAACTTTCACAATACAGGGATCATTTATGTGCATTTATACATTTTACTGTTGACTGCACGCTTATAGAACACACTGGAGAAAAAGGAAGCAACAGTAATAAAAATTCATCAAACATCCTGAATCGCTTGTTTTCTAGAAGACTCTGAGGAGAGTCTTTCATGAGCTACCAAAAACTGTCAGTGACAAAGTCCAGATGCAGACATTGGGGCTGAGGTCAGCTCTTGCTTCAACTGAAAACTGCTCTGGAACCTTATGTAAACAATTTTCCAAAATTCAAAAGGGAGAAAATGGACTACAGAATGAAGTATTTCACAGAAAAGTTCAAGAACACCTTCTGGAAAAGTTTCACTTCTGTCTGAAATTGGAATAACAAGGTTGGGTAGAAGGGACATTGAATTTGTGTGCCTTGGCCTGGTGTGGTGGTGCATGCCCATAATGCCAGCATTCGGGAGCCTGGGGCATGAGGATCATTGTGAGTATGAGATCAGCCTGGGCTCCAAAGTGAGCTCAAGGCCAGCATGAAGTGCACAATGAGACCATGGGTCAAGAATACAAAAACAAAACCAAACAGAAATATTGAGGGCCAGGGAGATGGCTTAGTAGAATAAGTGCTTCCCTGGAAAGTGCAAGGGCCTGAGTACAATCCTCAGTTCTACAAAAAAAAAAAAAAAAGAAAAAAGAAAAGAAAGAAATATTGATAAACCTGCTTAAAACCTCCCTTACAAGCCTTAGATACACAGGAAGTCATAATGTGCCTAGAGCAGAGTTGTTTATTCTTTTATTTATTTTGATGAAGCCAGTTAAGAGTTGTTGAGTTAATTTACCATTAAAAATCATTTGTAAATATATAGTGTGTCTCCTGCTCTGGACTCATTAAACTGTGCATACCTACCCATGCTATCCAAAGTTCAGTCCTGAGCCACATTCTGAGAGGAAGTTCCTAATCACAGGACGATGATTTTTTTTTGATTGTTAAATATAACAGAATTCTTTCATAAGTTTGTTTGGATGGAGTTATTCATCTTTCCCCCATATTTCAAAGAAACTAACTAACATCAATGGATTGGTGAATCAGAAAGAAAGGACACTGTATGAAAGAATGATTCACTTCATATTACATTGTTACCCTGTTCTGCATTCTGTGCCTTATGTTCTAAGAGCAAAATGACTCAGTACAATAATATTGATCTTTTTAAAAATTATTTGCACCTTATCAATGTTGGGACTAGCAACTGGTGGGGTAATGACAGCTACTGTGCATTTCAGCACTGGAATGCAAAAGAGAGATCTGAAGAGAGAATCCCAGAGACCCTCTCAAGAAGTCATCAGGAAATTCGGTAGATTATTTGTATAAGAAGTTACTGAGAGTGTGCTTTGTCTTCATGGAAAATTAAGAACCCTTGTAATCTACCATTGGAGAAAGAATCATGCATGGTGATGCCAGTTTCTAGAAGTCTGTTCATGCAGACAGAGAAAAAGAATCTGTGTATGTGCTCCCTGGTACAGACATATACATATAGGGACTGGGGAGATGGCTCCGTAGAATAAG
>NW_004524587.1:22086899-22094693 GCF_000260255.1 Octodon degus
AAAAAAAGAAAAGAAAAGAAAAAGAAACAGATATATACATATAAATATTCCATTGTAAAACAGTCACTGTCTTTATCAAAATACTTATAAATCCATAGTGTCTCATCTAATCCATTGCCACAAAGGTCATTTTAACCATTGTCTTTGCTTCTCTGCAAACTTTCGGAGCAAGCTGACCAGCATCAAGTCATATCCATTTATTTCATTGATTGATTCCACTATGCATGTTGGAGTTTCAGAATTGTTAACTACACCGCCATTCAGAAATCCTTGTAACTATAGTAGAATGCTGATGTATAATCTTTTAACATGAGTCTTTAAAACTTCACTCACTTCTATAGTTACTTAAATTGGCACACTATGATTTACATGAGATTATTCATACATTTTAATGAGTTAGATTTTGTTATAAAAGTCTGCCTTTCATCTCGGAATTGTCCAGATCCTGAATTATCCAGCATGTATTCTAGCTGACTTCTCCTCCTAAAATCCTCAGCCTTTCCATAAATTAAGATTTGCTATTTATGCTACATAGTTCTATGAGCTTTTTAAAAGCACAATGTCACATACTCAACATTGTGAGGTCATAACAAATAGTTTTAATGCAGTAAAAAATTATCCCTCAAATATTCAAACACCATTTTCCCTCACAGGTCCTTCCAGCAATCGCAGGTCTACTTTCTGTCTCCATAGTATTGCTAATATTTAAAATATCATGTAAGTGGAATCAGGGTGTATTCTTTTGACACTGGATGATTTAATATAGGAAGACATTTAAAGTCATCCCCATCTCTTTTCCTAGCTTAATCTCTTACTTTACAAGAAGAAGTGACAAGAGAGTCATTCTTCGCTGTTTCTGGCTTCACATGCAAAATTTTGAATTCCCTATTCTGGAATCTGTATAGGAATGTTAAATGCATTGAATAGACAAAATATCTTTTTCAGACTCAAGAATATCTTGGAGAATATTTGCGTATTGCAACAAAATGTTCTAAAATGTCAAGGGATTGTAAGGGTGATGGCAAAAAAGACAGAAAGGGACCAGAGAGAGATGGATTCTCTTCCAAGGAGCAGTGCGTAGCTCTGCCTATCCAAGATCCTGCAAGTAATTAAGGTGGAATGGTGAACTAGTGGAAAATTTACATTCATATTGTTTAACCCCACAGTACCTTATATAGAATTAATTTTCATAACTTTCAGACGTTAGAGATGTTATGTGGAAGTAAAAAGCTTTTATTTTGCTTGTCTTTAGTTTTATTTTAATATCTGCAATAATTTATTGTATTAATAATATATTCCAGATGTTACTTTAACAAAGGAGAATCATGCTGGACCATGAGAAGAGTGAATGTAACTACCAAGATGTGTTTTAACAAATAGTAAGCGACGCAGTGATCACAATGGTTTACTTTGCATTCATTCAGTATTGTAAAGGCAGTAGCCGTTGCTTATGTTGTTCCATGTGGTGGAAAAAAGTTTAAAAAGAGTTACTTAATCAGTGGTTTATTGAAGAAGCATAAAGCCAAGAAGATAAGTTGTCACTCTTAAATGCACCTCAGTGAAATGTTGTACATGCACGCGTGGGTGGATGCTGTGGGTGTATGTGAATGTGTGCATTTGGTATCAATGAGAAAACACAAAAAAGCTTTCTAAATATTCCATAGTTGTAGAGATATTTACAGCTACATTGACTGGTGAGTTTTAAAAAATAGAAGAAAGTCAATAAATCAATAAACTGCAAAACACTTAAAAATCTAGAAGAGGTTTTATTCTCAGTCAGGCCTTATGTCTGTCTCTCTTCTCTCTTTACATTTTATGTGATGATAATGACTTAAGATTTTTAACATTTTGATCCTGCCATCTCTGTCTATAACTTACACATTCCAGTGAAGAGGAACAGTATTTAATAAGTTCTGAAAAATACAGCCCTGATTGCACATACAGTTTTGAATCCCTACATTTGGTTTCTGCAATGAGGATTATATATTTTTCCGGCCTCTGTGAAGAATTTACCAAACACTCTGCTCAGTGCTGCCCTTCTGGTTTTCAATAACAACCTTCTAGAAGTGATGACTCTTAGGATTTTTACATAGAAGTAATGAAGGGTCTTGCGTGAATGCACTACACAGAAAAATGATAGAATCCCGAGATATGTAAGCTAATGTAGGGGAAGAATACACAACTTCCTTGGTTTAAACAAGAGAGTACCAAAACCCATACTCTGCTTCAGAGAATGCATTTAGATTATTTCATGCTTACTATTCTTGCTATGTCAAAATATTAACCTGTATAATTTTATTTTAAATTAGGAATTGGAGGACATTGGAAAAATATTTTGAAAACTGTATAATGAAACAGGAAATCTTTGTAATTTCTTTTTAAATTGTTAATTCATTAGTGTTTTCAGCTACATTAGTTTAAATTATACCTAAAACATGTTAAGTTACAATCTTTCTTTTTGATTGGTATTGGTGTGGAATTCTTAATTAGCCTGATTAAATATGCACAGGGTTTTTGTAGGCATCAAACATGTCCTTAATCCCAGATGATGCTCTCAAAATATCAAAAAGCTACTCAATAAAGTGTGCTGAACTCTTTTATTACCTACCTCCAAAAAAAAGACTAATTATTTCAGTTCAATTTTGTTATGTATCTGAAAATAAATAATTTCTACCTATACCTGCAAAACAAAATATAGAATCTAAAGTTAAGCTAGTTTGAATCTAGCTTTCTTCATTAAACTTGATATGATAAAATGAACAATAGCATCAAAAGTATATTCCATGTCTTCTGAATATGGGATGCTTGTCATGACATGCCAGTTGCTACTATGCTGTCTCTTGGATAGATGATTGTTCAAAAAGAAGAGGGTGGTGAATGAAGGCAGGAGACAGGAAAAGGAATATTGTGGGACTGTCCTGCTTCAAGGTTGTATATGGTTAGATTTCTGGACTTATGTATAAACATAAGAATTATATAATTCTTTATGCCTTTCTAAAAAATATATTCTAATTTTTAAATGTTTTTTCATATTCTGTAGTGACTTAAAGTTCAACTTATCAATACTTGATGAAAAATACCTGTTTTATGTTGTGCCTAAGATGTTTGATATTCAGACAGACAATGAGGTTAAGTTTAACAGCTGAGGTTGTATGGTAATAACAATAAGCTTCTCTTCTGGAGGGTTAACATCCTAAGTTTACAGACCAAAATTAGAGAAAAAGGAGCACCACAGGAAAGCCAACATTTTGGCCCTAGCCTTCCAAGGTCAATTAAGACTCAGGACATATGAGAAGTTGTATTGTAACATCATATAACTCAGTAGTGTCCCAAATTTTCTGATCAAGGAGATTATGGGGCCAAAGAGGAAAGTGATCGATGATGTAGCGTGTGCCTAAGGAGAGTCACATGGAGAGAAAGCATTCTTTCAGGCTTTCACAGAGAGCACATTGGCCAAGCAATGGTGGTGACTTATCCACATGACTGACATTGAAAAAGGATCTACAATCTGAGGTACAGGATCTCAGGATAAATCCTGAGGGGATTTCACTGACCTTATCAGACCTAAAAGCTACAACTCTTGTTGCATAGGTCTTGCTTATCTTGGTCTTAACCATTTATCAGAAAAGTATAAAAACGAAGTACAAGAATTAAAGCCTTGGTGTAATTTTGAGCTGTAGGGAGCTCGCGCCAACAGTTTCTGACACTGCCAATCAAACAGAAGACCCAATACTGTTATGGACTATTGGACACTTTTAGAAAATTTTGCTGAGTTAACACACCTATTATATTCAAATGATGGAACTAAAGAAAAAACGGGATACAGATGAATGTCCATTTTGTATCAGTGTATTCCAAATGGTTAGGATAGATATATAGGTATATTCTCTTAATGAATAGAGGTATTTGTTCTAATAGTGTTTGTAAATAGGATATCATGTCTGTGTCTTGCACAGCAAATAACCACTAGGAAGACAGTATGCAATGTGTTAATTATTGAAACTGTCCTACCAATTTAATTTGAAACTATCTCATTGCTATTTATCTCTCAATGAAATTATGGAAAAAACTAAACAAAAAAAGGGGACAGAAATGAAAGACCATTTTGTATCTGTATATACAAAATAGTTAGGATAGATATACAACTATTTTCTCTTAATTCAATAAGAAGAAAGATTTGTACTAATAGTGTTTGGACAGGATATCATGTCTGCATCTTGTACTGGGAATAACTAGTACAAAGACAACAATATGCATTCTATTGTTTATCTTAACTGTCCTAGTAGCCTGTTTTGAAACTCTCTCATTGTTATTTGTTTCTCAATAAAATAAATAAATAAATTTAAAAAAATAATAAAGTATATCGCATGAAGTTCAGAATTCTAATGTTAGAAATGGTGATATAACAATCCTTATCTCAAAAGAGAGTATTGTACCACACAGATAGAGTCCTCATTTTGCATGTGTGAGATATTTGAGTTCAATTCCCACAGTAAACATATACATATAAATTATTTTTGTGTCACAAAGCACTTGCAAGATTAACTTTTTAATGTAAGTTAAACACTTCATTGTTTTTTCAAAGAATGGACAACTCTTGTGGTTAAGTATTCATTGGAAAATTTATTCTTCCATTCAAAATTTACACAGCATGCTGTGAACATGCACGATTCCGTATACAGGGGTAAATGTACTAAAGAAATCAGTTAAAACCCTGCTATTAAAGAGTTTCCATTCTAGAAAGAAACAAATGAGACTAAAATGAATATGAAATTATAGTGTGTTAATAATCAGTGAAACAAGAAATTAAGCAAGGAAGGCCAATATGAATTTTGAGGATAGGAACCAGATGAAATACACAATAGAAACTAGATTTGAATTCAAGAGAAACACATTTTAAAAACAAGTTCAAATGTATAACATTCAATATTTACCATGCAACATTGACACATACATAAAGAAAAACACTATTCAATATTCATCTGTGGATAAACTTAACTGTATATTTTTTAATGCTGAACTGGTAGTCTTTACTAGGAATTAAAATTTTAATTAAAATTCCAAGTATTGTCCTCATCGAGCGGGCAATGTTTGAATTAACCACAGAAAGATGTGAAAAAGACAACCTGATATATCATGTGAAAAGCATTCTGAAAGCAGGAGAGAACAATGACAGAGCCTTGTGCTGGGAATGTACCTGGTCAGAGCCTGATGCCCAAAATGACTGTAGTAACAAATCTCATCTGGGGCAGAAAGGTCTCAGAGAGCATGGAACCCAAGTCCTAAGGCTTTGCAGAGACCTGGCACAGTGTTCTGCATGGCTTCATGGTATTCCTCTGGCTAAGAAGGTATAATGGAAGAGATAGAAATGGATGAGTCAAAGTGGTGCCTCTTCAGGCAGGAGACAATGGACTTAGCCTGCTGGTAGAGGAAACAATGACAAATAGGCAAAATCTAGACAAATATTGATTTGTAACAGGTTGGATGAGAAAAGGGAACCGGATAGAAGTACTCCAAGATTTTTCACCATAGCAACTGATATTTTAACCACTTTGTCTTGTACTTGATTGAAACCTAATGCTCTACATTTTAAAATAAAGAACACTGCAATGGTTTTAGAATTTGTCTATTTGTATCAATAAGGGACAACACTTCACTAGGAAGAAAGTGAGAAAAGAAATTTATCTTGGATAGAATTGGATAATGGGAAACAAATTTTCAAGTCTGCAGCAGAACAACTTGTAGAAATAGAGAAGCATTCCTAGTACTGATAAATATGCAAGCCCTCTCCTCTCTCTCTCTCTCTCTCTCTCTCTCTCTCTCTCTCTCTCTCACACACACACACAATATAGCTGTGAGAGATAGAGTTAAGTGTATGCTACTGGTATTGAGATTTTCTCAATTTTTATTTCAGCCAGTGACACTTAATTTCTTTGAGAAACAAGCTTGCATGCATGAATTTTATTACCTTGATAGCAAAGATAATATACATGCCACCAGAAAACTGCTATCTCTCAAAAAGAGAATTTGGGTGAAATTAGCACCCCACCTTTAAGAATATGGAAGGAGTACCTCAAAGACTGCATTGCTTTCTAAGTCATTTATTAATTTTATAGTAGAGTGGATCAAACATTGTTTTGGAGAAAGTATTTCTAGACTCCATCATTTATGAATTTTTGACAATGCACATAAATTAAGTACTTTAAATGTCAGTGTCTTCATCTATACATTGGGTTAAATTTATATAATATTGCCTATATTTTTATAAATTTGGAATAATTTGATGTATAAGCATATGTATAAATTCTTATCATTTATTCAGGCCCTTTACAACACAGAGAAAAAATCAATAGTGGACATTTGCCAGAGTTTGATTACTCAACACCTCAATTCATTTTTCTACGTATATAAAATAGTACATGTCAAGAATCTCATGTTCACCTCGTATAATCAAAGCTGAAAACTATAGCTACTTATTACCCTGTCTCCTTACTTAGGTACAGGACCCCCAAACCTTTGTTAAGTCACTCGCCATTATTTGACTGTCCTCCAGCCAGGAGTCCGGGGAGGCAGGCAGCCAGAGAGGACACCCAGTGGCTTCCCGGGTCAATGGCTTACATTATACTCAGCGATGCTCTCCAAGAACCAGTGAGATGTGACCTGCCCTGTATGAACCTCAGCCAAGCTTAGGCAGATCCTCTTGTATGTAAGTCATCTAAGTTTGACTTCCAATATTTAGAACTAAAAAGATTAATTGAAATTCTTGCTTTCCAAGGGCATCTGTTTACAAACTTTAAGCTTTGTTATACTGAATTGTGTGTTAATACAGCTAAGTAACATCCTTACCAACCTATCTAAAAGAAGTACTCCTCATGTAAAGTGATAGAAATAATAGTAACTACTACTATCAGAGTTGATGTAAGGCAAAATTTCCACATTGCTTAACTGCATCTTGATTTATTAGGTCAAGGTAGCAAGTCTTCACTAAAGGGGAACTGTTGATTATTAATTATTGCTTGCATGCATTATGTTTTATAATTTGTGTACTTATCACAGCCACTGAGAAAGCAGTATGAATTAAAGCAAGTCTACTCCTTCAGCTTTCAAATCCTGAAAATCCCAATGCTACCACTGACTTAAGAGTCACAAAATGACATTTCAATAAACAAAGTCAAAATTAATATTGTTCAATAGATCCCATGATAAATATAATAGGCTACTAGAAGAGTTAGTTGACAGGTTATGTGTGACAGGAAAGTTCATTGGATAGGCTGGCCAGATAGCTCAGCAGTCTAAAGCTTAGGCAGAGCGCGAGGGCCAGAGTTCAATCCCTGGCATGCTGTCCCGGCCATGCACCCAGGGCACGCTGAATCTGGGGTTGACAATGAGCATGGTGAGACATGGCTGTAATCCCAGTGCTTGGGAGGCTGAAAATAGAATCACTACAAGTTCAACCTATGTAGTGAGACCCTGTAGGCCCTGTTGACCCTGTACTAAATACATAAAAAAGAAAGCTCACTGGAGATACAAAATGGAAGGATTGAAAATATAAAGGGCCGAATAAAAAAGACTGTAAGGAATAGGAAATTCCATGATCAAAAATATCAGAATCTCAGGTGAAAATACATGACTTACGTATTATAAATTTTAGTAAGGTTTAAATATAAACTTATAACAGGTGAGTGATTAGATACAAAGACGAAGAGAAGTATGTGATTGTCATAAGGGGGGTTTCACTGTGAAGGTAGTGAGAAGTCACTTTTGATCATCAGTATGATCTTTGAATTTTTTTTT
>NW_004524587.1:22102959-22110951 GCF_000260255.1 Octodon degus
TCTTTACTTCAGATGCTATGAGTTCTGAGAGTTCTTTTTTTATTTCAGAAAACAATTGCGCTCTGATTTCCTCTCTATCTTTCTGCTGTTGCTTATTTACTATCCACGCTATTAATTCATGCATTTGAGCCAAGGTAGTGTCCTCCGCATTTGTTCTGGGTGAGCACTAGGTTTCTTCTATATCTTTCTGCATTTGATTCTTTAGTACAGATGTTATTAATTCAGGGATTTCTTTTTTTATTTCCAATCTGAGGTCCTCTTTATCTTTCTGCAGCTGTTTCTTTATTTCAGAGGCTGTTGATTCATTGCTTTCAGCTGTGTGATTTCCAATTTGTTCTGTGTTAGTGTCCTCTGCACTTGTTACGGGTGGGCTTGGGTTCTGAGGTTGCATTTTGTTCCTTCTCGTCGTTTTGTGTAGCACTGTCTTCTGCACTTTGTTGTAGATCTTTGCTGTAGTTATAACCTTCGCACGTACTGAAGTTCTGGTGCAGCTCTACAATGTTTGGACTTATCCAGCTGTGTCTGGATTGGGTTTGGCTGCTGTGCTCAGCTCCTTCCTGCTGCTGCCCTTAAGGGTGAACCTGTTGTGCCCCTGTAGCAAGAAGTTCTGCTCCTGGACTAGCTGGGTGGATCTATCCTCTACACTCTCTGCATGGATTTCTGCTGCAGGGTTACACCACTGGCGTGTATGCCAGGCCTGAGTTGTGCCTGGAGGGACAAGGTGAAGTAGGGGGAAGAGGAAGCTCTCCAACACACTCACCGGACGTGGGCTAGGACTGGGTCTGGGGGTTCCCAGAATGTGACAGAAATTCCTACTCCACACTCCAGGTGGGGGGGTGGTGTGGAGTGTTGGGGGGCAGCTCAAGGGCATGAGAGAGGGTCCGGCCCAAGCTGCGCCTGGGCTGGGACTGGTCCCGCCGGCGCAGTGTAGCAGGAAGCTTTCCCACACACTCACCAGACCTGGGCTAGGACTGGGTCTCCTTTTGGGTTTTTTTGTTTTGTTTAATATATTTGGTTGTTAAAGGGTCTCACTGTGCACCTCGGACTCATAGTGATCCTCCTGCTTTCAGCATCCCCAATGAGAGGCATTTGCCACCACGCCCAGACTCCTGGAGACAGGACTGGCTAAGCATGGGGTACTGGCGATTGGACTGTGATCCCTGCGCTTGTCTAAGCTTGCCTAAGTAGGCACTTTAGTGGGCTGAGTTATCTTGCCAGCCCAATAATTCCTAATCGTTTAAAACCTTATGTGATAAACCTATTTAGAAGACCATTAGCCTAAATATATTTATATGTTGTATTTTTAATTATCAAATGATTCAGTTGAAAAATTTTTATATTTCAGTAAAATTATTGATAGGTATGTTGCCGTTATAAAACTGTTATCCCATTCTATAGAGAAGACACTTTTAAGAGTCTACTTGTGAAGCTAAATACCTACTGAAGGGAATCTATTCAACTAGTTACCACTTGAAGAAAAAGGAAGTGAAACTTGTTCCAGATTAAAAACATTTTTAGGGCTGGCCAAATAACTCAGCTGATTAAAGCACCTTCAAGCAGGCACAGGAGCCGGGGTTTCCATCCCTGGGCCCGCTGGCCTAGCCCCTAGGATGCGCTGAGATGACAATTGACACTGAGTGTGGTGGTATGCGCCTGTAATCCCAGTGCTTTGGGAGGCTGTAAACAGGCGGATCACTACGAGTCCTCCGGTCTAGTGGTGAGACCCTGAACACCCTGTAGACCCTTCTCTAAAATACCAAGAAAAAAAAAAAGAAATTTAAATTTTATGCACAAAGATGTTTATTAAAGTCATTTTGTAAATGCATTTAGAAAAATATAAAGCTCTCCATCTCATTTTCCTATTTGTTTCAGTCTAGATCCCTCAAAATGAAATATTCTCAATTGCTAAGGCTAAAATTTAAAATCAGATCTGCAAAGGACTATCAACACCTGTAAACAGCATACATTGATCTCATTAGATCTAGATTAGTATATGATGATAGCTTTGAAAATAGGCATTTTTTTGGCTCTGATCTTGGGAGAACGTTTTAATCTTTCAGCATTGATTGAGTTTGTTACTTTTGGACTTTCTCTGTGCCCTCTTTCTCATATGAAGGAAGGCCCGTACAGTCCTAGATTTCAGAAAGCTTGTATAACAAGTCTTTTAAGGGTCCAGGGAGATGGCTCAGTAGAATAAGGGCTTGCCTGGCAAGCGTAAGGGCCTGAGTTCAATCCCCGGTTCCAAAAAAAAAAAGGAAAAAAAATTAATACAATAAAATTTCACAATAACCTTGAATAAATTCTCTTCTGCTCCTTCTGTAACTAGCAATCCAAATCCCATACCCTGAATGTGCTGCAGCATTTTCAAGGCTGATTCCACACTGCAAATGGAGGGAGGTAAAGGAATTAAATATTTCCAAAGCTCTTTCATATGGTTTGAGTTGATTTCTTTTTTATTCTTTTCTACTCAGGTGTTGTAAAAATTTTACTGCCTTATAAATCCATGAAAAGCTTTAGTTGAGTATGAGAGTTACTTATAATGTATTTATTTATTTGTTGGTTTTTATTTGGTGTTTCTACTCACAGATGAAAGCATACAACTATTTCTTTACTACATTCTTGACATCACTGTCCTGTACATGTTTTAAAAGTTTTAATTCTGAATTTATTCAGATATATAGAAAAAAAGACAATTAAATATATTTTGATATTTGCTTTCATGAATGTTCATTGTCTTTACAAATAGTCTCTCTTACTCAAGAGTATAGAAATATGGGACTCTGTGTTTTGGGTGATAACATTAAATAGAAAGGAGTAGCATAGAGGTAAGGGAGGATCAGGAAACAGGACACATTTGGCTGATTTTAGAATTTTCCATAAAGTAATGTTGTATCAGGGTATTCATTACCCATGAAAGAACAGTAAAGATAATTTTAAGCATTATCATTTTTCTGCATTACCAATATTCCATTGTTTAGGGATGTCTGCTTTAATGGAAAATTATAGTCAAACCATACTACATGAGGAATATTTCTGCATCATGTAACCCAGTAGAAATATTGCTGTTTTGTTCATATATATATATTTTCATACTATTTTACAGTTATTACCATCATAATAAATATTACTGAACAAAAAGAAAGCTGTATGATATTCTAACTACTTATAGCAACAATAATAACTTTAGATTTTACTATTTCAAATCAAGAATTTATAAAAATCTATGAAGTCAGTAGCAAAATTATCTTTATTTAATCTCACCAAGAGTAAGCAATCTGGTAAAGCAAAGATTCCAATTCAAAACATAATTTTAAATACTAAGCACTTGAAGTGCATGTGTAGACAAGCAAACAAAGAAGATATATACTAAATAATATTGTAAGTCATAAGTTGCATAATCCTAATTCTCAGTACAATTATTTAGTAATTATTTGAATTTGCCAAAAATGTAGAAATCACTAGAATATGCTAACAAATACTGTTTTTCTACTATTCAGATGCTTTTTGTTTATGTAATTTTTGCTCTGTTCCAAATTTACTGAAGAAATACATGAAAATGTTTGGAATACTTGTAATGATATATTGCACCCTAGCACTAATACACTTGCAGCATGTAATATTTAGAACACGATGAAATATTATGGCATATTTTGATTTCATTTGGTAGTTTCTTTTTCTTCTTTGTCACACTAATTTGACTGGCTTGAATGTTTTATGACAATCCATATAATATATTAAACTCAACCATGTTTATTACTGAATTAAAAGAAATGAATGTTGAAGGTAAATTAGCCAAGGGAAAATGCATACTTGAGTTGACACGCATATTCAAAGGTTGTTAAAGAAAAAAACATATGTTAATTTCCTTCCATGTTTAAAATTTCATGGAAATGTGAAAAATACCGTCTCATTTTTTTATTGTTATTACAGAGGTTTATGTATCCACTTTGAAATTAAACAACAAATTTACTATATTCCATCCTCAGTTTCCTTACTCTTAAAACTAAAAAAAGAGGCTTCCAGCCACAAATATTTTAAGAATAATAATTTTCAATACTTAATTATATGCAGTACTTGAACCTTTTTTTTTTTTTTAAAGTATTAAATCCTTGGAATCAAAGTAACCAATTATTCTTCATCTTCATCCAGATTGGAATACAGGTACTCTTAGTAAGATCTTTCTTTATTCTTTTTATGTATTTGATAAAAGGTCTGCAGGGTCTACAGGGCCTCACTACACAGATTGGACTCTTAGTGATTCTCCTATTCTCAGCCTCCCAAGTGCTGAGATTACAGGCGTGCCCCACCAAGCCCAGTCTCAATCACCTTCTCAGTGGACCTCTGGAGTGGGGCCTGCTGAGCAGGCTGAGAATCCCACCCCACCCGTTGAGCCCTGCCTAAGCAGGCACTTTACTGAGCTATCTGACTGATACTTTAGTAAGATCTTCTCATGGTAACTTACACTTCCCAACAAGAAAGCAAACAAAATATCTACCAATTTTGACTTACAGGAGTCCAGTGAATGCTCCTCCCAGAGTGAGAAAGTAAGAGTCATATGTATTGGAACAGGAAACTTAATTATCTTTCTGCCCAAATATTCAACAAATAACCATCTAGCAATGCGGGACTACCTCTGAAGGAAAGTAAGAGTGGATAAACATCTATATCACAAAAGTAGGAAAAGCCAAGGCAAATGTGGACCCAAAAACAACACTGCAGACTGTGTTGTAAAATCTGGGGGGAAAAAGTTACAAATCCCTGTCACCCGAAAAATTTCTAAGGAAAGGAATATCTGGACCTTGTCCAGGTCTAATGTTAAGCTTCCCCACAGTTTAGTTTTAATTCACCAGTGGTGAGAACAGATGTGTTGGACAGACATGTGCCTCTCTAGACCAGCAAAGAAGAGGGTGGTTTTATATAAATATGCAACACTTAGAAGAATTCCCTTCCACTTTGAATAATGAAAAAAGCCTGCAGAAAGAGTCTTCTTGTTCTTGGAGAGGGCTGCATAATTTTCCCCCAGACTCTACTCAATAACCTGATGTCTAGGTAAATTTCACAGACACTTAAAGACAATGATCACCTCCCAAGTTGAAGGAAATTGATATTTATACCAAGAGTCCTAATTGGTACACCATCCATTACTGACATGAGATCAATGAAAAAAAGCATCATTTTTTAATACAGGAAATGTGACTAAAAAAGAACACTGATGTATTTAAATTTCAAAATTATTGGGGTCAGGGAGATAGCTCAGTAGAATAAGTGCTTGCCTGGCAAGCTCCAGGGCCTGAGTTCAATCCCTGGTTCCATCAAAAAATAAGTAAATAAATAAACTAAAATAAATTTCAAAATTATTACCATAAAACACGTATTTCCATTACTCACCCTTCAACATATTTGCCATGCTTTCCAACAAACCTTATTCAGTGGCTCGTAACAGTTTCTCAATCAGTTCTGAAAGTCCTTCCTCGTGTCCTTAGTTGTGCTATCGTAGTGGCCTTAATGTCATGAATCAATTCTAAATGTGTGTTGTATGTGGTCATTTTGACTCTAGGAAAGAGGCAGAAGTTAAAAGGTGCCACATCCAGAGAGTAAGAAGGATTAGGAAACGCTGTAGTATTTTTTGTGGACCTGCCTTATCATTGGAGGGCACATGGCAGCAGTTATCGCTGTAATCTTGTTCACAACTCATAATGACACTCAGTACGTAGGATTTCCCCCACTGCTTCAGAATAAGACAAAAATGGTGACATAGTGATCTTTTTTAAATGAAGAGGAAAATTTTGAGGGAGATTAATGACAATGTGCCTTTCACTGTAACACAATGATTAAAATGTAAACATTTTCCAATGGCTTATGTATGTTTACATAACACTGCAGCACCCAGATATAGGAAGTTAATACTAATCAGAAATACTTTCAGTAATTTATGTAATTTATATTTACTTTTTTTAATTTATGTATTTGTTACACCGTCACACTCTGCAGCTCACTACGTCTCACTATGCTGCATAGTGATCCTGTTTTCATCCTCTCCAGCACTGGGAATACAGGATTGTGCCACCATGCCCAGACTCAGTTACTGGGTCAGTGTGCCCAGGGGCAGGGCCAGCATGGCATGTGGTACCTGGCTTGGAACCCGGGTCCCTGAGCTTGTCTAAGCAGGTGCTTAGTCTACTGAACTATAAGAAATTCTTCTATGGACTAGATCTGGAAGGTAAAGATAGATCAATAGAAATTGTAGGGGCCGGAGAGAAGGCTCAGTGGAATAAGTGCTTCCCTGGCAAGCTCAAGGATCTGAGTTCAATTCCCGGTTCTGAAAAAAAAAAAGAAAGAAAGAAAAAAAATTGTACAATATGATGAATAAAAGAAATTAAAGTGAATAAAAATAGAATAATTGAATAGACTAATTGAATACCAAGAGCTGTAGAGGACTCAGGTCAACAATTTGTGACATTATCAGTTAAGCGGAAGACCCAATACTATTATGGGCTACTGACTCTTTTAGAATATTTTGCTAAGTTTACACACCTGTAACATTCAAATAATGGAACTTAACCAAAAAAGGGGATACAGATGAATGTCCATTTTGTATCTGTGTATTCAAAGTGCTTAGGATAGATATATAGTTACATTCACTTAATGAATAGAGTGATTTGTTCTAAAGGTGTTAGGACATCATGTCCGCATCTTGTACAGCAATTAACCACTAGGAAAAATGTATGCAATGCGTCATTTATTGAAACTGTCCTACCGATTTGATTTGAAACTGTCTCATTTCTATTTGTTTCAATAAAATCATGGGGAAAAAAAGAAAGAAGGGAAAAATGCAAGGCAATTATACTGTTAGTTTTATGTAGTTTTTTGAAAAGCAAAATTTGTTCTATTATTGATTAGAGAATATTTTATACCCATATCTTGCACTTTGAGTAACTACTTTAAAGAGAGCAACATGTAATGTACTAACTAGAAAAACAAAAAAAAAGTGCAATATAAAATGATTGTTAAATTCCTATTATTTTGTTAAGTTCTATATCTTTTTGATTTTTTAACTAATTCTTATTTTCTTTAAAAATAAATGGTGCTGGAAAAAAATAAATTAAAAAAAAATTTAAAAAGATCAAAGGACATTTATGAAAATATATACAAAGAGACAGTGGAAGAAAAATTTCCAAATGGGTAGAGAAATTTTCTGAGCAATATGTACTCCAAAATGGTGGAGGGCCCATGGCCCCAAAGACCTTGATATTTGTCAGATCTGCGTTTATTCTTGCCACCTACCCTGAAAGCTTAAGGGGAAGCTGGAAAGATATAGGGCTACTATTCTGTGGTGATGAGGATGCATATGTGTGACTTTTAGAAGAAGTTGGATCTAAATATGCTGGATTAAGTCCAGTACTTTGCTTATAGTCCTGACTTTCAGTCTGTATCTAGCAATATACCAGTGACCTGTTTGCTATTCCTTGTTACCCACATCAGTAAGGATGTACACACTTTGGATGGTTGTCACTGTCAGGATAAATGAACAGATGAGTACCTGGACCAGGGAGGTCAGGGGAACTCATATCTACAGATCATAGGCTATGCAGAGAAAACCATGTTTGCTGACACCAAGACAAAAGATACTGGGAACTCACTTATTCAAACACATAGAAGAAAAGGCTGGGGATATTGCTCAGTGGCACAGCACCTGTCTGGCAAGCAGGATATCCTAAGTTTGATTCCTAGTACCCCCTTGAACAAATTCATTGAGGAATATCTTTCTTTTGGTCTAGTTTTTTGTTTATTCATTTGGCTTACTTTTATTTTTGTATTTTTGGTGTTTGGAGTCATTTTTACATTTTTCTATCAAATTTTCATTACTTGTTCATGTTTTTATTTTGTTCTCTAATTCTTTTGCTTATTTTTGTTTTCTATATATTTATTTATTTATTTTTTCAAATTTTTATTTATTATTTATTTATGTGTGTGTGTGTGTGTGTGTGTGTG
>NW_004524587.1:22111051-22112488 GCF_000260255.1 Octodon degus
TACGCTATCAAGCTTAACCTCACTATCTCACTGCATTTCAAACATCTTAGGCATAATAAGGAACAGGTATTTTTCATCAAGTATTCTTTGAATTTTTAAAAGATCATTCTGTCAGATGAGCATGTGCTATTTTCCATTGGTTGTGCAATCAAATATTGAAGTCAGAACTGTATTGATCAGCAAATCATATTGACTAGATATTTAAAATAAATACTTAAGAACTAAAAGGGGCCAGTAGTATGTTGCTAGCTGATTACAGATCATTGAAAGAATGGAGGGGGTGATGATATTTGAAATGATCCAGTTTTAATTCATTTGTACCTGGGCTTTAATTAGGTTTTGGCTTAGGTAGAGCCGGTTTTAAGGGAGATGGTTCACTCTTTTTTTTTTTTTTTTTTTCCTTTTCTTTTCTTTACTCTGTGTAAGTATTTAGTACATTTTTATTAATGAATTAACAATAAGGTCAGTAAAACATTGCAAGTATATTTTGAGAATGAAGTAAGATAACATGTAAATACCTGACATAATATCAGCAACAAAAATAAGCTTTCTTAAGCATTTTGTGTTAACTTTATCTGAGTTACTTATACGAGCTTAAATTGTGGTTCTTTAGCAGTTAACATACTACATTTTTCTGTAATTTGTTAACAAAAAATTTCCAATGAGTTTAAAAGTAATATTTTATTAATCTGAAAATTTTTAAGGTAGTTGGTTCTATCAATCTACTTCATAGCTGATCTCAGTCGCAACACAGAGACATGTATATAATTCATAGACCATGTTTTTATTAAATGAATGAAATAATAAATGGACAAATAGACCAATGGTTAATGGCCTGTAGCGAACTGAGAACTTAATTTAAAATATTTTATTTCATGTTTTAGCTTGATTTTTTATAATCCTTTGGGATTTTTTGCATAAAAAACCGACATATTTATTCATCAGCTTTTAAAATTTTCGTAAGATTGTTCCATCTGGCTCCTTACATACACTCTTTACTTTTCTTTTTTTGCAGGTTTATCACAAAGCAATCCTTAACGGTAATTCAATTTACCCACTAAGTCCCTTGACATGTATAAACGGCAGTTAAGATTTTTTTCTTTTTTTTTTCATAATTTTATTTATAAACAGCAATGACACAGTTTCAAATCAAATCGGTAGGAGAGTTTCAAAAACTAACACACTGCATATATTCTTCTTAGTGGTTAATTGCTGTACAAGATGTGGACTTCAGATGCTAATTACAAACACAATTACAACAAATCATTCTATTCATTCAGAGAATGTAACTATATATCTATCCAACCACTTTGAATACACAGATACAAAATGGACATTCATGTGTATACCCCTTTTTTTCTAAGTTCCGTTATTTGAATATTATAGGTGTGTAAACTCAGCAAAATATTCTAAAAGAGTCCAGTAGCCCATAATAGC
>NW_004524587.1:22114871-22130605 GCF_000260255.1 Octodon degus
TGTGGTGCTGGGGGATTGAACCGCGGTCCCTCTGCTTTGCTAAGCTTGTTCTAAGTAGGTGCTTTAGACCACTGAGCCATCTCACCAGCCCCTGTTTTCTATATATTTATTTAGTTTAATTAATTTCTTTTTACTCTTTAAAATAATCTCATTTTTCTCTACTCTTCATCATCCATTCTTTAATTTTCTAAATATCTTTTTTGGCTGCTATCCACCCTCTCTGACTTTGCTATTATAATCATGAAAAATTATTTCTTTTAGACAGTTAATTCTACACTATTCCAGATGAATATATTCTTATTCCTTTTGGTATAATTAGTACATTTAGTAGGTATATACTACATGAAATTATTTAATTTCCTTTAGTATTTTTTATATTATAAGTAAATATGACATTTCTCTGAGCATTGTGGAATAGTTTGTTTCAATTTTTAGTCTGGCTTTGATTCTGTTTTTGCTATTGCTGTTAATTTTCTATTTCTATTTCCAGGGTGGCGTAGTTGGATTACTTTTGCGTCATTAAAAAAGTAATGTTTCATTTCTAGAGAACTATGTACTGGGTCAATTATACTCCACTATCCCCTTACAAAGTGACATAGATGCTTGGACCTTAGGACGAAGCAAATATCTATAGCTTGCTTTGCCAGAATGTATCACTGAAAAGCAGACACCAGCTAAGGAGATCTCATGCTGTATTACCATAGAAAATATTCCAAAATAATTAACTCTTAAATACCAGCACACACACACACACACACACACACACACACACACACACAGAGAGAGAGAGAGAGAGAGAGAGAGAGAGAGAGAGAGAGAGAGAGAAAGAAATGTGATGTAACACTGCATTGAAATGTTTCAAAAACTTAAAAGTTCTCAAAATTGATTCATGGAACATCAGGAGACAGGAAATAAAGAAACACACAGATCAACTGTTTAAAGAGATAAAGGAATAAATGAAAAACAGATCAATAAATTCTTAGCAAGCACAATGAAGATATAACCAGAAAGCAGACTTAATAAACAAATCGATCACTGAGTTTAGAGAAAATACTAATTAAAAGTATTAGTAAGTCAATTAGGTAAGTCAAACTACATGTTTCAAAATGAATATCCAATTCAGCAAATAATTAGAATTTATCAAAAGCATAAAACATAAATCCCAGAGATTAAATATTCTATTGAAAGTATGGGCTGTAGAAGTGACCAATGTAGATAGATGTCAAATCTAAAATGTATGACAATTGTGAATAATCAATTACCCAGAAATACCTCCAAAACAAAAACAAAAAAATCCATGAAACACAGATGAAAGAGCTGTTATATGATTTAAGGAAGAGAAACCTAAGATTCATTGGAAATGGTGAAAAATCAGAAGAAAGAACAAATGGAATTAAAAAAAGTTTACTGAAATAACAGCAGGCAGTTTTCCTAATATTGGAAATGAAAGCAATCTACACATAAGTGAAACATACAGAATCAAAAATATCCTGCATCAGAAAAGAACTTCTCTATAACATTTGAGGGGAAATTATAGGATTGCAATAGGAAAAAAAAATGTCTTAAAAGCGATTAGAGAAAAACAACTTACAGCAGATTTCTCAACACAAATCCTAAAGGAGAGGAGAGCTTTTCATGAAGTGTTTCAAGACCTAGAAGCAATAAATAAATAAATAAATAAATAAATAAATAAATAAATAAACTCTCCCAATCCAGGTTAATATGTTTTATGAAACTGTTTCAAAATTGATGGAGAAATTAGGTTTTTACATGAAAAAAAGCCACCTGAGGAAATTCATGAGCTCTAAACCCACACTCCAGAAAATTTATCAATGATTGGTTAGAAACAGAAAAGAAAGCCAACACCACCAACTAGTCTATTTGAAGTATTTCACTGGCCTGGGGAGCTTCTAAATTGAAATGGAGGAAAGAAAATCAGACACAGAAAAATAATGCAAAGATAGGAATAAGAAAATAACTTTCAGTTTTACTCTTAACATGAATGTTTTCAATTCTCTAATCTGAAGATACAAACTGATAGAATATATCAAAGCCAAAACCTAATGATATTATTCTGCATATAAGAAACACATTTAATTTATAACTAAATCCATAGGCCGAAAATAAGAGTGAAAACAATATTTCTTAAAAGGGAACTCCCAAATAAGCAGGAGTAACTATATTATTTTCAGACAAATTGGACTTCAAGATTAAACTATCTTGCCTAGATCAAAAAATAATAAATAGAAAAGTTGAATCAAACCTTCAAAAAGTGGGCTGAAGAGCTATCTATAGAATGTTTTATCTGAAACAGATGTTTTCTGAGGAAAAATGTGAAACTTTCTCTAAAATGGACCACATGCTAGTCCAGAAAGTGAATGTACATAGGAGTTTGGAGGATGGAGGTACTGCCCTGGTCTGGAGAAATGTTTGAGGTCTGTGGGATTTGCACAAAAGCAGGAGCTTACAGAGCAGAGAGGTCAGTCTTCAAGCACTGAAGAAGAAAATAGAAACAAGAGAAAAAATAAACTCCATAGTTGATCATCCTCCAGCAGTTCTTCATCTAGCAGAGCATACAGCCCAAGGAAAGATGGAAGGAAATCAAGATCAAATTTGAGATCTTGGCCCAGAGATTTTCAGCCTTGCTCACAGTCTTATGGTAGAATCTGCAGGCATTGTTCAAATAGTAACTATTCCTGCATCTGTAGAAGAAAAGAAAGTCAAAGTTTTTCAAGGGGTTACAGGAAATCCCATAGTGTTCAAGGTCTAGGTCTAAAAGTAGAACAAGAATGTGTAGGTCAGGACCCATCTGCACTGCCAAAGTTGAAGCAGAGAAAGGTCCATCAACAGCAGAACCCATGGTAGGTCCTGGGATAGAGATCAACATAAAGGCAGAGATAAAGAGAAAATAGAGATAAAAAGAAAAGAAGAAAAAGGTAGAGGCAAGGACAAAGAATGACACATCAAACATGGGGCCACTACAAACATCAAAGCTGGATTACAACATTTGCCACCAGATAAACAGGCCAAAGCCAGAATATAACTAGTTCTTGAAGTTTCTACTAAAGCCGTTGGGAAGGAAGTCTGAAGAAAAAAAAATAAGGAAGAATTAAAGAGAAGACAAGAGGAAGACAAAGCCACCCTGGTTGAAGAGGTTATAAGAGGAAAAGAAGTTGAAGTTAGTGAGGGTGATTGTTTTGTTCAGCAGACGTTCAGATCAAGTAAAGAAGTCAAAGTCAGTGGAACCCAGTGATGAGAAACATAAAACTTCAATCTGAGGACCAGCACCTACAGTTGCCAGTCCATTTAGTGCCAGAAAAGAAATAGACCCAGAAACATACTTGCTGTTCTCAAGTACTGGGATGACAGTTCTTCGGCTCATCCCAGTTTATTCACTGAAACAGTAAAGGCTGAGGAAATGTGGTTCAAGGGATTAATTACTCTCTAACAAAAGAGACTGTTGGGCAGTCCTATGGCCTAAGTAATATGTTGATAATTAAACCAAGCTAATTCTGAAAATAAAGGTTTTTAAAACCCAATATTAACATTTATTCTTAAAAAGAAATGAGCTCATATGAAAGTTTTTATCATTTCATCTTTCTCTAATGATGCTTTTTTTTTTTCCCTTTGGCAGAACTGGGGATTGAACTCAGGCCCTTGTGTTTGCCAGGCAAGTGCTTATTTTACTGAGCTATCTCACTTTTTCTCTAATGTAAGCTTGAACATTTGCTGATTTGAACAGATTCAAACATTGTGAATAGCAAAACTAGAAAGAAATTTTAAAATGCAAAATAAATATATACATATGTGAAAAATAATGAAAATTACCCCATATGTACTATCAGATTATAGTAAAGTAAAATGAGAAATCAATGGTGAAAACAGATAAATTATGGAAAATAGTGGAAATTGGACTATAAACCCTTGAATAAAACAGTAGGTCACAGAAAAAAATCAAGGAAGAAATTAGACAGTTCTTCAAAACAAAAAATGCCAGTAGAACATGCGAGAACTTATTGGCAAAATGAAAGCAATACTAAGAAAGATGCTTTATTTATGAATTCTCACATCATATAAACAGAGTAAATCCAAAGATATAACTAATGATGCAAATTAAATTCAGACAAAATCAGTAACAATCTGAATTCAAATCTACCTAAAGGAAAGATAGTGTAAAGATTGGAGTGCAAATTAATGAAATTGAGACACAAATGCAGTTTTTCATCAAAAAGGTAGTTCTGGGAAGGGATTAACAAAATATATAAGTCCTTAGCGAAATTTGCCAAGAAAAAGGAAAGAACAGACTCCAAAAAATGCAATTAGAAATAAAAGAGGTAAAAGCACCATGGTCACTTCTGAAAGCCATATTACTAGTAACTACTTGAAAAGCTGTACTCCACGATATTCGATAATTCAGGACAAAATTCCTAGGTTAGCATCCACTATACAAACTGAATTAAGTAGATGTAAAACCATGAATAATCTAATGATTGGCAATGGAATTTTAAAGGTAATAAAATAAACTATCAACTGAAAAATGTGGAGAACCCAGTGGAGTCAACACTGAGCTCCGCTAGAATGTCAAGATGACCTAATGGAAATACTCCTCAAATTATTTCATAAATTTGAAAGGAATACTCTTAAAAGCATTCTAGGAAATTGGTACTACCCTGATTCCAATCTAGATAATTTTCCAAACAAAAAATTAAAAAATCTATAGGAATTTTTTTTAATGAATAGACACAAAGATAGTGAATAAGATACTAGCAAGCAGAATGAAAAAATCATTATAAAATTCATACCTCAGGGTTGGGGAAATGGTTCAATGGAATAAGCACTTCCTTGGTAAGTGCAAGGGCCTGAGTTCAACCCCCGGTTCTGAAAAAAAAAAATCACACCTCATGACCAATTAGGCTTCCTCTCAGGAAAAGAAGAATAAGTCATGGCACATATAAAATAAATATAATGCAACAAATAAAGAGCAGCAAAGAAAGAATCATCTCAATAGACACAGAAACAAGATTCAACATCAATTCATGAGAAAGAAAACAAAATGCTGTTGACATCATTCTGTTCAGTATAGTACTTCAAACAGCAAAACAGTCAGGCAAGAGAAAGTATAGAAAGGATATGCTAAAGAAAAGAAGTCAAGTTATCATTATTTGCAGATGCATGATCTTCCTTATGGAATAAAAAGAAACTCAGCAGCACAGCTAGAATCAATACCCAAATTCAGTAGTGTATCTGAAAAGAAAATCAGCAAACCAAAATTAATAGCTTTCCTGAAAACAAATGAACAACTCACAGAGAACCTATTTAGGGAAATGGTATCATCAATAACAGCATCGAGGAAAGTTACTTAGAAGTTAAACTAAATGTAGAAGCATAAGACCTCAAAAAAAAAAAAAAAAACTGACCATACTCTGATAAGGAATATCAAAGTATACATCAGGAAGCAGAAAGTCATTTCCTTTCTGGTAGGAGAAGAGATAGAGTCAAAGTGGCCATACTTCCAAAACTGATGTGAAGATCTAATGCAGTCCCAATCAAAACACTAACAGAATTACTCACAGAGATAGATAAAAACAATTCTAAATCCATACAAAAACAGAAGGGACCCAAAATAGTAAGAGCAAAGCTAGGAAGCAAAAGCAAAGTAGCATGCATCAAAATTCCAGATTTGAGATTATATAAGTATTACAAAAACACACTGATAAAATAGCAAGGTACTGGGAAAAGACGCAGATATTTGGCCCAATGGAACAGAATGGAGGATGCAGAGAGACTAAATGGCAAAAGAAAGAAAAGAAGCAGGGATTTTAAAAAGGTAGAAAGAATAATGGGACAGGGGAAAGAAGAAAAGTGGAAGTAAAATCAGCAAGATGTCATATGCAACAATTCCCAATGATAAAGATGATTCATATGTATAACAAACATTCCCATTTTAAAAGTTTAAAACAAAGATGAAGGATGAAATGGTAAGACAACAGAGAATTGTTGTGATATATTAGGAGGCCATATTTTCTATTTAGAGGTAAGATACATATCCTGGGATTTATCCATTTCTGATAAATTACACACTTAAGAATTTTCCATGTTTGTTGGCCTCACATCTGGCTTCATAAATTGAAGTTTCACTGAATGTTTGAAAGTCACCTATGACAGGCTTTTTGTGTCCATTCTTTGGTTGATCCTAGTCTTTCTCTTGTATTGTGATTAGCAAAAGTAAACATTTGTTTTTATTCCTGAATTTCTCGACTAAGCCAAGTGTACTTATGCAAGCTTTTCTTGATTCCATAATTTTTGAAAATAAATTTTATGCATAATAGATCGATATTATTAAATCTTCAGAAACTACTATAAGAGAACATTTTAAAAATTTGAAGATGATTGTTTTACTGGCAGCTCAACAATATATACTGCCACTTTGAAATGAAAGTAAAATGCCACATGTATTACGTCAATTGGATTGCACCTCACCAAATTCAGAACATTTGAATTATAGGGAAAATGCTTTTGAATTGTTATCACATTACTAGTTGTACCTCTCAGTCAATAGACTGTAAATTTCCTTTTTATATGTTTATTTTTCCCCAATGCATACTACAGTGAATCATATTTATGCTAATCACTGCATTTAGATAATCTTTTATTTACATTTTATGTAACACTACTCACTGAACAGTGAATAGTTATTTTCTCCAATATAACATTGCAATGTAAAAATGGAATTAAAATTTGAAAAGCGCCGTATAATGAAAATATTAATATATTTCCTCATGTGGTCTAGCAAAAAAGTTCTCTATATATTTTCATGAAAAATTAAATATTTTTAAACTTATATTTACTAGGGGTACACTATAATGGAAGGGGTATTCATTTCATCTCAGCAATATTGAAAACAGTGAAGTAGGGAGTGAATTGGGTAAGAACAAGATCTTTAGAGGGTATAAGGCATGTGTGGCTTTTCCTTTTATGAGGTAGTCCCACTCCCAGGTACAAAATGCTGCAACATTTTTTTAAAATTGTAAGATGTATTGTTGAAAAGAGAAATGCCACTACCGGAAGAATAATATCAGAAATTCTAATGCAGCACACACTAGCAGCTAGGAATGGCCTGGCATAAATTTGTCATGTTTTTAGCAATCTTGATACGGAAATGATATATTTGTATCCACTGCTTTTAGGGTGACTCCATTTAGTAAGGAATGACTTGCACTGAAATTATTAGTATTTGTTTAGTGATGATTAAATGTAGTTTTTATCAATTCAGGCTCATTCAGCCAAAAACATATTAGTACTTTCTCTACCTCAAGTAGTTTTCCTCTTCATCATGATGAGATGGTTGTTTTTATGCTGAGATTGGTTATCTGTCAGAATCTTTCATCAGCACAGTAGACTAACTAATAAATTCTCCAGTGGCATCATTATTTCAGACACCATGCTCATGTCCCCTTACATGTCATGTGCTAAAGCTTTAACTCCTAGTGAGATGACATTAGGAAGTATTAAGAGGGTGAACCTAGGTAACTATAGTTGGATGAGTTCATAAAAGTGAGGTCCCCATATTGAGATCAGTTCCTTTTAAGAAAGACACTTTAGCTCTCTCTTCAACACATGAGGACTTAAACAGGACAAAAGTCCTCACCAGGAATTGAATTGGCTTACACTTTGCATAGTGAACTAATTCTGAGAAATGCATTTCTGTCATTTCATCCATCTACTCTATACTATTGATTTTAGAGTAGCTCAAACAAAGACTGATTCACCTACAAAATATTTAGTATGTATATCTAAAATTTTAAGCATTGTGGTAATTTGTATGTATGTTAATTACCACTTTTGGATCTGTATGAAATAAAGATCATGTTTTGGTGATAAGAGAAAATGGAGAAATTCTTGGCCTTGTGATTCTGAACTTTTCATCAAAAAGGGGAGTAATGAATAACTAAGTTTTAGGAAAGATGAACCAGACAACTAAGTGTCAGAAGCTGTGTGTTTAGAAGCCTCTCACTCTTTTTCTAATGAGTTCTAGTGATTTTATCCATGTGAATGAGATTCCAGTCATCATCTTTTTTTGTCAAGAATCCACAGCTCAGATATGGAGACAAGGGATACAGGGAGAACAGAGCAGCTTTCCAGACTTGTTAAAGCATGGGAGGAGAGTGTTCAGAAAGGAGATGCTCAGCATGCACAAATAAGCACACATACTGAAGATTACGTAGTGAAGGGGCTGGGGAGATGGCTCAGTAGAATAAGCACTTGCCTGGCAAGAACAAGGGCCTGAGTTCAATCCCCAATTCTAAAAGAAAAAAAAAAATAAGACTATATATTGAAAAAGAGACAGGTACATTTGCTGTCATGAATCATTGAACTCAGTAAAGTTGCTAGTTATAGAACATATCTGATCTGGGGGGAGATCTTCCCCCGCACTTAGCTCCTGTGCCCATGTAATTCACACATGCTATTTGCTTCCCCTGACTTCTGTGCCCCGTTGCTATCTACTCTCAAATTTACTATAATGTAATTTTTTGTGTCTCATCTATCATAAACTCAAGAGCATGTTTCCATTTGTGCCAGGCTCTGGGAAACTTGCTTATTCATTTTCAGAAATGTATAGCTTTGCTCAGGATGGTATGAGACGTACACTAGTTGTGCAAAGGAGCATCAAACTGGGGCAACGTGAAAATGCGAACTACTGTGAAAGTGATGCGGGTATAACACTGTCCTAGACCACACAGACAGCTCAGGATGTAGGGACTGCGTTGATCTGAGTACAGTCTGCACATGCTTCCATGTGCGGACAAATAAGAAAGAGCTGTACATTTATAGTACCACTTCTAGATTATTTAACAGGAGAGATCATTATTTACCACTCTCGTTTACATAACAAAGATGCAGTCATAAGATGAAAAAATACAAAAAAGAACAGAAAGTCATGCTTTCATTATTTAAATCTTTATATACAAATTTAAAAGAGCACTTAATGTAGAAGTGGGTATGACAGCACAAGAAGGAAACTGATAATGCGTTAATGATCCTCAGTTTTGTTAACAGCTTCTACAAGGGACATGTGACTATGTACATGCATTTATCTTTTCTATAAATGAATTGTAATACTTTGTCTTTTCTGGTGTTGAGTTCAGGAAATGTGTGAACTGCATAAGCAAATTATATTTTTTAGTTATTTAATAGACAGAAAAGCTTAATTTATTGAGCCACCTTTCATTACTACTTGAAGAACATGTTTACTCATTCTGCAAAACTACCTTTTACATGAAGTGATGTACACACACATACAGATGCAATCTGTATGTCATGAAAAATGGTAAGTATTATAACAGCTTCTTCCCTTAGAATATAATATTTTGGCTGTAATGTGAGCATACAGCTGAACATTTTTATTAAAATCTCACCAAAAATTTCATGGTTAATTTCAATTTGACTTAGCAGGAATTTCCAAAGATTTCTTCCTTGGCAAAAATCACAGATAATGACAACAGGTTAGTGAACACAGACATTATGTGATTAGTTGCTTTAAAATTATTTTTCTGCTTATCTAAGATGAATATTCACCTCAAGGGTGAAAAAAGACAAAGGGCAAATAAATATAGGAAAAAATGCTCATCCTCATTAGTCATTCAAGAAATGTAAACTGAACCAGTACTGAGATTTCATTTCACCCCGGACAGAATGACTACCATCAGGAAATCAACCAATAACAAATGCTGGAGGGGCCATAGGGAAAAGGAGCCCTTCTCCACTGTTGTTGGGAGTGTAGATTAGTAAAATCACTGTGGAAATCAATATGGAGATTCCTCAAAAAACTAGGAATGGAGTTCTCATTCAACAAAGCTTTTCCTCTTCTGGGCCTTTTCCCAAAACAATTTAAAATATCTTACCAAAGCAATCCATGTGTGCCTACGTTTATAGCAGCCCAAGTTATAATAGCTAAATCTTGGAAACAACCCAAATGCCCATCAACTGAGGAATGGATGAAAATGATGTGGTGTTTTTATACAGTAGAGTACTACTCAGTTATAAGGAGGATCAACTTATAAGTAAATGGATGAAACTGAGGTCATACTCACAAGTGAAATAAATCAGAATTACATGTGCAAATAGAGTATTGTTTCCCTAGTGTAAACAGATGAGGAGGAAATAACATATACAAAGTATAGTAGATTCTGTGAGAAAGGAAAGTACTGCCCAAGGAAATGAATAACAGGATGGCAGAAAGGAGAAAAGAAGCAGGTTGTGAGATATATATATATATATATATATATATATATATGCAAGGTAATGCACTACTAATTTTTATTAGATCATTAAAAAGAATGGTTTCTGCTTATATTGTTTGTTTGTTTGTTTTAATTTTATTTATTTATTTGTGTGTGTGTGTGTGTGTGTGTGGCCAGCTCAGCCCACCAGGGGGCGGGGCACGCTGGCATGTGGTGCTGGGGGATTGAACCGCGGTCCCTGTGCTTTAGCTAAGCTTGTTCTAAGTAGGTGCTTTAGACCACTGAGCCATCTCGCCAGCCCCTCTGCTTATATTGTTTGATGTAGCTTTCATGCCTATCTCTTGTAATCTGAGCAAATACATTGAAGATAACATTATATAATGTATTGATCATTGTTAATCTAATATTGTTTTCAGAAATTCTGTATTACTGTTATAATTTTCTTTCTCTTTAAAATAAAAAGATGCATGTTTTACTGAAAATGATTCAGACTTTCAAACATTGCACTTTGGATTTCTTCTGGTAATTTCAGAACAGTTTTTTCCGTAATTTTGCCTGACTTATTAAAAAAATAGTTTTTTTATGAAAGTATTCTTCATTTTAAAATTTACTTTTACAGTTAATGGCTTTCTAAATACTAGACTTCAGGTGAGTTTTAAAATTTCTACTTATCACTATTAAATATATAATAAATATATATATGATATATATATATGTGTGTGTGTGTATGTATGTTTTGATAGTGTATTTTTTAATTTGAATATTCCCATTTAAAAGTTTTATCTACTAGAAGGCTAACCAGAAGAGATTATGGTTAACATTGATTCTGTTGCAAATATATAGGAATACACAAAGCCTAGAGGTACAAATTACACACAAAAGGAGCTCTGAGGATTCTGACCCATTAAATATTTTCCAAAAAAATAAATAACATACTAGACTCTACTGTGCTGTATCTGATCTATATAATCAGTAATGTTCCAAAATGATTTTGTACTGTACTCTATTTCAGTAATAAGTTTAAAAATGTTACAATTATACATTTACATAGTCCCCAAATTACAGTCGCTCAACTAATGAATTCTAAATTTTTGGATGTTGCTAAAGTAATAGACCGTTGATAGAAACTTGCTATAAAAGTAAGGCCAGCCCAATACTTCAGGACCAGACACATTAGGCTGTGAGACAGAAAAGGCAGCGAGAGTCACATTTGCACAGAACGCAGTGTAAACGTGGCTCTAGGGACCGACCCACAGCAGCCTGGCACTGTGTGCCCCAAAGAGCAACAGATCCATGGGATGTGATGGGCGCTGAAAGGAGAGGTCTTCTAACATGGTCAGAGCAAAATGCTGAGTGCGTCCCGGACAGGACACTCTGGTATTCATACGAATCTAGTATTAAGGATTCCAGATATCTAGTTAGCTCTCTCACGGCAAAGTCTGGCTTTTTCGTTCTGACACTGTGTCTTTGTACTTTATTCATTTTTTATTTATTCTCCATAGCAAACCATAGAATTGGCTCCATCTCATTTAACAGATCTCCCATGTAAGAGGCAGAACGATAACTTTCTAAAGAGGGCAAAATTTACTAACAAAGCTAGCTTATAATCTCTCAATTTTCTCATATCTTTCCTACTAATTAATGTCGTGTTTTAATTATAATTCTTGCTTCCTAACTATGTGAACTGATTTTAAGAATGACTTATTTTTTTAATTATTGAGATTAACTAATTGATTTTTCATATTGTCCTAGAAATTTATGTTGTAGTGTAATGAGGTTAATTAGTGCCTGTGTTTAGGACAAAAAAAACATAATTTCCAGTAAAGATAAATTTTCTTGGCAAGAATATTGCATTTTAAGCTTAAATGCTAACTAGTCACTAATGTTAATCACATGCTTCATTTTGTATTTTCTTTTATGCATGCCACATAAATTCTGAAACTATGGCAATGACTGATATAGCGGTGGCTCCAAATGTTTACTTCTATGCTGTGAGCAGTCATTGATACAATCTGCTGATTTAAAATATCTGAATTTCATTTACTTAAAGTTTTAACCTGTAACAAATGGTAGAGTTCTTAGCATGTCCCACCACATATGCCGCATTGTGCTACTTTTGCCACCTGCCAGTCCTTCTGTGAGACCTAAAACTATCTTTCGTTTAATGATTTTTCACAGCATGTCAGTATAAAAATTTTTAATATGGGTGAATTTTTGAATGCTTAAGTGTTGTTGAAGTAATTGAAAGTAATGAAAAGAAACTTTGTGACATAAAGTAGGACTTTATTTTTTTTTTCCTCTAAGAATAGAACACAAAGTTTTCTTGAATCTTCCAAAATCTGAAGATGTCTGATTTTGTTTTTAATTGCAAGCAATGATTGGATGCTCTCTTTCACATAGTTTTAAGAAACCTAGTATGTTTTTCAAGTTAAGAACAAAGTGTTTAACAGAATCTGAAAATGCACTGCTTTACATTTATTTAAATTTCCGTTGATGCCTGTTTAAAAATAATTCCTTTTGTTCTCATGAAATTCCAAAATATTGGCTGTTAGAGGTTCAGTGTAGGAAGTGGCTGAATCTGGAAATCAATCACATGCATGGGGTTAAGACAAAGTTGGCCTAAAAGCACAGGAGATCCTCCAGCCTTGTAAACTAGCTTTTCCAGCTTGCAAACTGGTTGCTAGGGAGAGGAGTTGAAATTGACATCAACATCCTGAGAATAGAAATCAGTGCTCTTATGGTGGTCATTCAGTTTCTCCTTCCATCAGGAGAGAGGGCTCCACCTGACCCCAGCTTTCATCATTTGTCTGTATTTCTTCAGCCCCTTTCCATTGTACCCTGGAACTATCGAGAGTCATGCTGGTTTGTGACACTTTAGGAAATATGTTATTATTTTAAAATATAATTTTACATATACAAGATATGCAACCCATTTTCTTTTTCTGTATTTTGAATGGGGTCTACAGGGTGTACAGGGTTTCACTACATAGATCGGACTCCTAGTGATCCTCCTGTTTTGAGCCTCCCAATCACAGGGATTACAGGCTCTATTTCTTCAGCCCCTTTCCATTGTTTCCCACACCACCATTCTCAGTCTCAATCACCATCCCAACAAGTCCTCCAGGGCAGGGCTGGCTCAACAAGCTGGGGATCAAACCCCAGGCGCTGTGCTATGCCTAAGCAAGTGCTTTAGTATGTGAGCTATCAGGCCAGCTCCAAAAAAACCAGTTATTTTGTTTGTTTGTTTGTTTTGTTTTGTTTTGTTTTGTTTTGTTTTGGTGGTACTGGGGATTGAACTCAGGATCTTGCACTTGCCACACCAGTGCTTATTCTACTGAGCTATCTCCCTGGCCCTGTAACCCATTTTTATATCATATGAAATAAACTGGACCTTCATAATGACAAAGTGAAAAAAAACTACGCAGAATTACAAGAATCCATGTTGTTATCAGTGGAAGCATACAACTTCATAAAGCAATTCTCCTATATAATATTTTAAAAATAATGCACATAAGAGTCTAGATTAGCCAATGCTTGAAGAATGCATGTAGGTGAGAGTCAGGAGTTAGTAGGGTTTATATTGTTGTAAAAAGTATTCTATAAAATGTGTCCTCATTGTTATAGAACTATTCTATATCCAAACTGTTCTGAAAGTATCTCAGTTACTTTTCTCTTATTTTTACAACTATAAACACATTCTAACACTTTATCATTGAAAAAGGGGCTGAGCATGCTCACTGGATTCTTTTATAAATTGTGCTGAAAAGACTGATTTTCCATATGCCAAGGGCTAAAATTAGACCTACGCCTGTGTCCATGCACAAAACTACAATCAAAATTGGATCAAAGATTTAAATATAAAAACTGAAAGAGTACATGTTTTAAAGATGAAAGTAGAATGAAACCTTAAATGCACTGGCAAATTGTATCCAGAATTTAGAGAAGAATAGATGTCAATTCTTTCCAAGCTTCTTCCAAAATATTAAAGAGGTAGTGACAGGTTTACTTGTTTCTTAGTCCAAGTTTTCAGTGATACCAAGTTAAGAAAATTCTATATGAGAAAACTGCTATATGGAAAATCCCCAACAAAATGCAATCAACACCCAAGAGTAAAGTAGGAGTATCATTCACTGTCACCATGGATGTGGCCATTCCAGTTGTGCCTTGATAGTTTGACGTACTACACCTATATCAATTATTTTGACACATTCCATTAACAAAATTAAGTATAAAATCACAATTACCTTAATAAGTTGGAAAAATTTGACAAGTTTCAGTGACTTTTTATGATGAGAACTCTCAGAATTTAGATACTGGAGGACTTTATGTCAATAAAAAGATCACATGCCATACAGTAAATGAAAAGCTAGAATTAATCATTCAGTAGTAAAGGTCCGTAAAACTTTCCTCTGAGGTCAAGAAGAAGAAAAAAATACAAACTTTCCCTATTACTATTCAATGTAGTGGTACAATATCCAGCCCAAAATATTTTAATCAAAAAGAAAGACTTAAAACGTTCGCTTTGGAGAGGACATGATCTTATATGTAGAAAAATCTAAACACTTCATTAAAAATGTTAGATAAAATAAACAAGCCTGGTAAATTAAGAGGACACAGAGTAAATAATCAAAAATAAATTCATTATAGTAGCAATAATATACCTGAAAATAAAACTGAAAAATTTCATTTACAGCGTGAAAGTATTGAATACATATAAATAAATTTGCCTAACCAATATAAAAAGGTAATGCAGGGAAATCTACAAAATACCAGTGAAAGAAATTAAAGAAGAAATAAATGAAAAATATTGTTTTAGTTTATATATAGATATCCCGTCAGGGCCTTATGTGCTCATAGGTGGGGCTTCTTGGAGGTGGTTGCATTGTGAGTATGTGAATATGCATGAGAAAATGTGATGCTTAGATTTAATAATGTGTTATAACCAGATTGGTGTCTCATAGTCCTGGGTGTAGATAATGGAATTCCCATCCCTGTTGTGGGTGGTACAGATCAGTAAGTTTATAGCTTGTTTGGAGTTTAAAGGAGCAGAAAGAAGGTGTGCTGCTGCTCCTTGGTGCTCACTGCCTTCTGCTTTTCATGCCTTGAACTGTTTCTTCCTTGTGATATCCTTCTGCCATGCTGCCCTACTTTAGAACCAGCTGACTATGGACAGAAACCTCTACAAAGGTTTTGTGTGTGCCAAATTAAATATTTCCCTTTTTACTTTGGGTGTTAGAGATTTTGTCTCAGCAAATAGAAAAGAAACTAACGCAGGTACTTTGTGTTTATATATGGAAATATTTTCTTTCTTTCTTTTATTTTCTCATTTTATGTATTTGGTGCAGGATCTCACTACACAGCTCAAACTTGTGGTGATCCTCCTATTTTTAGCCTTCACAGCACTGGGATTACAGGTATGTGCCACCACCCCAGACTCAGTTGCTGGTTTATAGTGCCCCTGGGATGGGGCTGGCACAGCAATTAGGACCGGGG
>NW_004524587.1:22131070-22133156 GCF_000260255.1 Octodon degus
TAGTATATTGCAAGACTACAGTGATTGACACAAGTGGAATATGTAGTCCAGGAAAAGAAAATATAACGTAAGTAAATCTTTGTATGTACAGTTATCTTTTGACAAAAGTACTGTAATTTACAATGTGGAAAGGATGGATTTTTTTCAACAAATATTGTTAGAAAAAATGCATATCCATATGCAAATTAATGAAATTGAAACCTTACTTCACAATATATACAAACATAAACTGAAAGTGGAGTCAAGACAAAAAAAGTCTCAAGCTATTAAAATCGTGTCATAAAACTTTGGAGAAAACTTCCTATCTGAGCAACAAATGCTTGTAATGATTGCAGAACTGGATGACAAAAGCAAAGAGAATTAATTGAAACTAAGCAAACTAAAAGTTTCTGCACATAATAGTAACAATTTATAAAAACACAACATAGGGAGGAGAAAGTACTTCACTATTTGTATATCTAATAAACAGTAAATATACAAATACATGAGATGTTTATGATTAAATAGTATAAAAACAAACAAATTGACTGCAATAGACAAATGACTTTTGTAGATTTGTCCAAAGCAGTCCTCCAGCCTGCAGTTGGACAAAAAGAAGCTCAACAACAATCATGGCAAAGGAAATAAAAATTACAATGAAATATGACACCATACTTGTTATAATGGCTATCATCTTTCCGTGTATGCATGCGTGCATGTGTGCGTGCATGTGTGTGTGCATGCGTGTGTGTGTGTGTGTGTGTCTGTGTGTGTGCATGTGTGTGTGTGTTGGAAAGGGACTGGAGAAATTTAAACCCTGTACTTTACTGGTGATAATGTATAATAGTACAGCTGCTATGGTAAACAGTTCCTCATAAAATTAAAACTGGTATTACTTTAGGGTCCAGCAAGCCTACTTCTAGGTACATATCCAAAATCATTAAATTTAGTATCACAAAGAAATCTCTGCATTATTGTGTTTAGTAACATTATGGAAAAAAGCAAGGTATGGAGTCTGCTTAAGCTATTACTGGATAGATGGGTAAAGCAAATGTTATATACATATACAAAGGTATACTATGTCACTGTTAATGACAGAAGAAGGAAGTTTTGTTGTATATGACAAGACAGAGGAATCTGGAGAACACTATATTAAATCACATAAATCAGCCATAGAGAAACAAATGCTATATGATTCCACTTATATGAGGTTAGACTCCTCAGAGCAGAGTAGAATAGTAACTGCTAGGAAGCTGGTAGAGTAAGAGATGAGAAGTCGCAGTTTGATGGATGTAACTGTTTAGTTATGCAAGATATAAGGAAATAAGTCTTGTTACTGAGACTGGCAGGAGTATAAATGAGCTATAAATATGTAGAGAGAGGATTTAGTAATCACAGAATGAGATCATTCTTATGACTAGGTATGCCCTCTTGCAGGACCCCTTTGTACTGTACACATAGGACATCACAATAAAATTGTCGCCTATTGGGAATGTGATGCTTATATGCCACTAATTCTTAACTTCCACCGATGTGATTTATCACTTTTTATCTGTTCTTATACTTGGCAGGGTGCTGGAAGAAAAGTCCTTGGAAACTGGCTTTAACTCCGGGGGACAACGGTTGAACAGACTCCCCTCAAAGTAGCCTGCTGAGAGTGCTCTGTAAGTACGCTGTGTTTCTGACCTTGTACTCTTGTGAGTGCAGTCATTGCCCAAAGTGCTGATTTTGATCTTGGGAGCGAGACTGCACAGCTGAGCTTATGGCAACCCACATTAAATCTTTCAAAGGACTGCCAGCAGTGCACTAGGCTTTTAGACATCTAACCAAATTTGCCAACGGCGCAATGTACCTAGGAAAGGCAGACTGACGACTTGAGGATAATGAAACCCTGATGCCTCGATGGAACCAATGCTTCTGACTTCAGTAGCAAAATTATGCAGTCTTTGGCATAATAAGACTAGAGTACAGTAAGTTTGTACTGAGAAGAAATGCTGAACTGCTGATCAACCCTCACATTAGACTACTGTAATTTAGTCACCATGTGGTTAATTTCAATATGTTTACAAATACCGCATACCAATTCAGTCCATGCAGGGTAACCAGA
>NW_004524587.1:22133531-22196359 GCF_000260255.1 Octodon degus
CAATGGCCTCCACACTAACATTCACCCCTCAATGGTATAATTGTTATATTTTATAAATCTAATATTTGATTGATCATAATCATATGATGTCGATTATTTATATTGAAGTTTAGTCTTGATATCAAGAGCTATACAGATTTAAATAGAGCCATAATGCCATATGCATCACTCAGTATCATTCATAGTGTTATTAATCCACTAAAAGCTCATATTCTCTGGCTCTTCTTCTCTTTCTATACTGATGCCTGGCAACCAATGTTGTTTTTATTGTCTTCTCAGCTTTGCCTTTTCCACAAGCATTACAATTGAAAGTATACACTGCATATCTTTCAGAATGATATTTCTAATGTCTTTTTATGATTTTATAGTTCATTTTCAGTACTAAATACTACCTCATTTTCTGGATGTACTATTGTAATTTTTATCAATTCATCTGTGGAGGACTATCTTGCTTCAAGATTTGAAACTCGAAATATATCTAACACAAGCACTCACATGCGTATTCTTGTGTGGATGTGAGTTTCCAAATCCTTGTGTAAAAGTCAATGAACATGACTTAGATATCATATATTCAATTGTACGATGGCTTGTAAGCTTCCTTCTGAATTAGCATGGCTACACCCGCTAGGAGTGATGAGGCTTTCCATTGTGTCACATCATCACCAGACATTAGCTTTGTCAATGATCTGGATTTTGCTCCTTCTGAGACGTAGGCAGAAGCGTTGCTGTTTGTGTAACACATGCATATTTCTGACAGTAAACAAGGTAAAAATTCTTACAAAATTATTTCTTTCTATCTTTTTAGTGAGATGCTTGTTAATGTCTTTTGCACGTATTTAAATCAGGTTGCTTGTTTTCTTGTTCTGCAGTTTTAAGAGTTCTTTGTATATTTTGAATGCTAGTCCCCTATGTATTTTGCAAAAAAATTCCAGTCTGGCTTATTTTACAGCCTTCTACTTATACTTATGAATTTTGTTTGTTTTTATGCAAATGTTATTAATCTGTCAAATTAATGAATAACATTAGTGACACAAAGAAATACAAATTAAGATTAATTATTAAATGTCACTATTTCCATAATGAGGTACAATGTTACTTAAAACTATTTCTTTTTGTTATTTCTTCACCTTTCAGTTTACCTGTCTGCACAATCCATGTGTTGTGGGTCACCTTTTTCACCTGTTATCATCATTAGATTATGAATCATAAATGCTCATAAATCTCAACTTCACTTTCTCAACCATACCTGGTTTAGAGAATTCCTATGTCCCTTTAAATTGTGTTTTTCTGCCTTTTCCAAGCTTTATGACTTTTTTTCTGCAAAGCAGGACATGTTTTACTATATGAAAACAATTTCAGTAAGTATTTTTGAACCTGATGGAGAGATGTAGCAAAGGAAAAGTATGTAGCAGTCTTACCACTAGATCTCAGTCGTTTAGTTACTCCAAGGCTCTAGACTGTAGACGTCGTGCATATTTTTGGGGATTTTCTCCCATCAGAAGAGAGACAGGATGGCTCATGTATCTTGGGCATCTCATTTCCCCAGATTAGTTATGCTCTGGTATGCGCCAGCAGGTTTGGCAGTGGATATCCTGAGGGCAGACATTAAGGACATTACACCCTGATATGTTTAAACTGTCCCCTTCTTCTCTTCTGCAGTGTGAAATACAAGGAGATTGTTGTCAGATATTAACTGTTAAAATCTGGTCAAGCTTCTTGTGGTGAATCTTATAACACTACTGGGGTGCTCTTCCTGGGAATTTGTAAATCTCAGAGTTGTCCATGCTGAGTTTCCAGCTACTTGTCAAGCAGTATTCAGATTTTCCTTCCCTTTCAGTTGTCAGTTACGGTTTCCACTTGTGAAGTACTGTGTTTGCCTGTTCATCTCTAGTGATAAAAGCACTGGATCTCCTACTGCCCCTGACTGTATTAATGATCTAAAAATAATTATCACTTAATCAATTTGTTGTACTTTTTAATTGTTGTTGGGATAGAAGTGCTAATAACTGAGATCCTTAATGGAGAACCAGAAATCTCAAGTTAGGTTTAATGCGTAAAGATTTTTTTTTTTTCTGTCCCGATGATACCTAAGTCTGAAAGCAACTAATTTGCATATATTCATTTCAGCTTCTTTGTAGCAATATGAAATAAATGACCATTGATATAAATTCAAAACTCTATTGTTATCATATCCATTTCATACCTTTTAACCTTCAGTGTTTAAGGGAAATTCTTTTGGATAATGAGCGACACACAGCAGCAGGACTAGGATAGAATAGTATGCAAAAGACTGTGTATGTAGCTCAGCAGCACAGCCCTTGCCTGGCAAGCACAAGGTTATGAGTCCGATTCCTGGTGTAAAGTTAAAATAAAAGTATAACCTTAAAAGTTGTGAATAATATATAACATTTCAAAAATATATTAAAGTCTTAAATTTTGTCTCCTGTTTCTGAAACTTTTCTCTTAAATAACTATAATAGTAGAAGGAAAATAGCAAGATGTTGTAGAATTTATGCAAAGATAGAACAATGAAAGTACTTATAGACAGTTACATGACCCTTAGAGTTACCAGGATGTATGAATTGTTTTTGTATCTTTCAAATAATGGATTATAGCTTTGGTTACTGTTTTGATGGTCTATTATCAAATGTTATCATTTGTCATTTTAAATTTATGGACATTTCTCTTGTTCATGGAAATTAAAAAATCTACATTTCATTAGTTTCAACTCATGGACTTTTTTGTAATTTTCCCACTGTTCAACTATAATTCTTTTACTTGCATCAGTTCTTTTTGTCCTAAAACACCATACATAGGTTGAAAGAAAATCAATGTCCTCACAAATGAAGACCAAAAGAAAAATTAACTTTTATTTATATTTTCCAGAGATTTTAGGATTTAGTACCCAGTCAGAAAAGAAGAGAACGTATTCAACAAGAGTGTAGTTTTTGGGGCTGATAAGGTCAGTGAATTCCCCTCAAGATTTATCCTGAGATCCTGTACCTCAGATTGTAGAACCTTTGTCAGTGTTAGCCATGTGGATGAGTCACGGCCATTGCTTGGCCAAAGTGCTCTCTGTGAAAGCCTGAGAGAATGTTTTCTCTCCATGTGACTCTCCTTAGGCACACTCTACATCATCGATCACTTTCCTCTTTGGCCCCATAATATCCTTGTTTGTAAATAGGATATCATGTCCGCATCTTGTACAGCAATTAACCACTAGGAAGAATGTATGCAATGTGTTAATTATTGAAACTGTCCTACCAATTTGGTTTGAAACTGTCTCAATCCTATTTGTTTCTCAATAAGATTATGGAAAAAAAAGAAGAGAAGAGAAAAGGTAAATGAAGATAAAAGATAGACTATTTAAATGATGTATTAGTCTTTAATAGTTTCACAGACAATTACATAAAACACAATTCTTCCTTTATTCTTTTCATTAATTTCTACACTATTGGTGGGAAAGTAAACTACTACAGCCACACTAAAAATCAATATGGAGAGTCCTCAAAAAACTGTAACTAGGGTTGGTGAGATAGTTCAGCAGTCTAAAGCTCCTGCTTAGGCAAACTTAGGCAGAAACAGGGGATTGCAGTTCAATCCCAGGCACCACATGCCCCACCGGCCTCAACCACAGGGCAAGCTGAGCTGACACTCCCCAAAAATGTAACCAATATGTCCATTTTGCCCAGCTATTCTGGATATCTATCTATTTTTCTGTCTATCTATCTATCTATCTATCTATCTATCTATCTATCTATCTAAATATTAATGTATTTAGTACAAAGTTTACATAGTCTTACTACGCAGATCGGACTTGTAGTGATCCTCCTATTTTCAGCCTTCCAAGCTTTGGGATTATGGGTGGGCACCACCACGACCAGTTTCCGTCCCAGTCTCAGTGCTCCCCAGGGGCGGGGCCCACAAAGCACGCTGGTGATCCAATCCCAGTCTCTATGCTTGCCTAAGCAGGTGCTTTAGTCCGGTGAGCTGTCTGGCAGACCCTTCCTTCCAGATATATTAATGAAAGAGGTAAAATAATCATATTACAGTGATGCATATATGATCACATTTATAGTAGCATAATTGATCATAGTTGAATCTTAGAAGCAGCTTATATTTTTATGCATTCTTTAAAAACCATTTTATTAGAACATATTTTCAGTACCTAATATTTACATTAATTTTAGAGGGTAGATTTATGTATTAAATATGTGATATCTTTTTATTTCTCTTTCCCTTCGCTTCTTTTCCCCTCTGTCCATCTCTGTGTCTGCTCCCCCAATTTCTTCTTTTAGTGCATATTTGCATTAAGTAATGATCACAATCACTATGAGTAACTGTAAATGTACTGGATATACTTTCATCCCTCACCTTCTTCCCCCTGAGCTCCAAATCTTGGTCCCCTTCCCATTAGCCATACATCTAGCTACCAGCTACCTATTTCCTTTACCTTTTATATTGCTCACTACTTTTTTATTACACATATACTCCTCAAACACCTCAATGGAATTCAAAGGGAAAGAATACTTTCAAACTCATTCTTGAAATCCAGCATCACTTTGATTCCAAAGCCAGACGAGCAACAACTGAACAAAAGAACAACAGACCAAACACTTTAATGACTACGGACACAAAGTACTTCACACGATGCAAGGAAGATAATGCAGCAAAGGTTGTACATTATTCATAAAGGTTGTACATTACGAATATGTAGGTTTCATCCCAGCAATACAATGATGGCTCAACATAGGCAAGTACAGCCATATTAATATGCTGTAAAAGGCTAAAGTCAACATCTTCTGACATTCCCAGTCCTATGGAAAACCCACTATTATTACGGACTACTGGGCTATATTGGAATATTTTGCTGAATTCATGCACCTACAATATTTAGGAAACAATGGAATACCCTTCTCTAACAAAGCTAAACAAAAAATGGGATACAAATGACGGACCATTTTGTATCTGTATGTTCAAAATAATTATGATAGACATACAGCTAGTTTTTCTTAATTTGATGAATAGAAAGATTTGTTCTAATAGTGTTTATGGACAGGATGTCATGTCTGCATCTTGTACTGTGAATAACCACTAAGAAGACAACAATATGCAATATATTAATTATTGAAACTGTTCTATTAATCGGTTTTGAAACTGTCTCATTGCTATTTGTTTCTCAATAAAATTATAATAAAAAGGCAAATTAATAAATACAATATGACACTTGAACAGAAAGAATTAAAATATTTCTTTATTCTTCACAGACTGCATATGCAATATCTTCCTTGAAGCTTCATGCCTGGATATGATAACCGTATGAATTACAGTTCTGACCCAGCTGCTGAATAAATGAACTTGATCGTCCTTGATACCAGTTCATCCTAGTTCCCTCACACTTCCTTGATAAATGATGCACAATTTGCTCCGTCTTGTCTAGAACATCCTGCAAATTCATTTTGTGATTTCTGAGACAATCTGTGGGCATTAATATTCCTATATTTTATTTCTGTTTTAATGCAAAGAAACTAAGAAAAGAGATTCATGTTCCCAAAGTGAAAAGACTGGTTTGAGCAAGTAAGGGAGAGGACTGCCCTTCATGGAGCTAATCATTTAAAACCATAAACTCTACAGAGAAAATGGCATCAAAATAGAAGTCACTGATTTTCCTAAAAAATACACTTTATTAAATTCATTTTCATCAGTACTGAACAAAATACATGCTAAACCAGGGTACTTGTTATAAATGCAATTTCCTGTGACTCATGGTTAAATATTTTTGAGTAGCATAGTAATATTGCAATCAATAAATACAGATAGTATGTCCTCCACCTGTATGTGGTTCTAGCAACAGTAACTTACTTGGATTTAGGGTATACTGTTCTAATTGACCCAGATATCTCTTGCAGTGCTGATGAGTACTTGATGTTCTTTGAATGCATAGAAAGGATGAAGTTAGAAGAACTCTTTCTTGATAAATTTTTAGCTATCACTGATCTTCAAATAAATCTTCCAATAGTACCAGTATTTTGTCTTTTTTATTTTAGATCAATTAAAAAATTCCTTCAGACAAAAGTTAATTGAAATGATTATTTCTTATGTAAACATTCTTTGACATGTCTCTAGATGATTTTTTTTTTTTACTCAAGTTGAACACTTCCATTCTTCTTACCTTTGTGACCTTCAGCTGGTAGTTAAAACCTATAATTAGAGCTCCAGCAGTAATGAACACTCAAATTCATTCTACATCTTGCCAAATTATAAATGTGATTTCTTTGATTCACTATGGTTGCTTAGCTACATTTCCTGTTTATACAGATAAATCTGATTAAAGTAGTACAATGAGAGTATGCTCACTCTATCTGGAAAGCAAGATGCATATGCTGAATTATTTGTTACAGACTAGAAATTTTAGTTCAAAGAAACTAAGAAAAGAGATTCATGTTCCCAAAGGGAAAAGACTGGTTTGAGCAAGTAAGGAGAAGAATGGCCCTTCCTAGGAGTTAACTTCTATGTCCTCTTCAGTCTCATCTGAGATCCAGACCTGATATGTCAGTTGTGTCCAGATCTTCATATCCTCCCTCAACACTAACATACATTGCACCTGTGAAGTATGGTACTCCCTTCTCATTAAAAATTTTAGGAGGGAGTTTGTTTGTTTGCTTGTTTCTGATTGGCTTAAATGAAGTAGTTATGGTAAATGGGAAATTGACTATATTTAAATTATTTTTCCAGAAAATAAACTACTCCCAAGCTTGGCTTATTGAGAAAAAGAAATACACCATTGTGAAATCTCTAATTTTCAGGGTTTCATGTGAGACTCAGAAAGTGTTTAGCACCACGAGGCACTAAATGGCATCACTCAAGGCTGGAAAATTGATGTTTTAGAGAGTCCAAGATTACTTCACTCATGTACTATGAATTATGGCAAGAATCATTAGAGTCTTGGCTCAGCTAGGATCCAGTCCAAACACTCTCAGGGACTTCATACATAGTTTCTTTCACATAGAAGCTCATCAATCCAAAAGCAATATTCTAAGAGAACTGAATAGAAGTTATTAGGGTTCATATGACTAGGCATAAAAAGTTCTACTTTGTTAGTGGTACCACATTCTGTTGGCCGCAAAAGTTATGAGTATCTCAGATTCAAAGTTAGAAATAGAAGACATTCTGTGACAATAGGAAGAGTAGTAAAACAAAATTATATCTATCTGTAAGCCCTTAGAGTCTGGTATCTGTACACTTATTTGCATTTTTATCATATGGAAAATATATTTATTGTTGATTAGATGCCTCAAAGTCTTCTCCTGCATAGTTTTTGCTCAGATATGGGGACCATGGTGTGATTATCTAAATAAGCTTACAAACAAAATGAGAGAAGTTACTCTCCTTTCTTAGACCATCAACTGAACTATAGACCCATGAAAGAGAAATAGGTTGTTTTGCCATTGTATTTTCAGCATGAAGTGATGAGTTGAACATAAAATAATTGCAAGATGGCAGTAGACAGCCGTGGTTTTCAAAAGGCAATGAGGGAGAAATGTCTTTTACGTTGGTCTTTCTAGTTCTCTCTCTATTTTCTTACAGGCCCATTCAGGTTTTACTCACTAGTTTGTTTGTTTGTTTGTTTGTTTGTTTGTTTGTTTGTTTTAATCCAAAGTCATTGATGCGTGCATTTATACTGCTCAATGTCTCCTATATTGTCATGTAACCTGGATGTAAGGGAAAGAGAATGGCAATTGACCTTGAGATGAATTGAGTAAAAAAATTGTAAGCTTCCATTAATGTACTTCAATATTATATTGGGTCTCTAGAAATATGTATCATATATTTGATTAGATAGATAGACAGACAGATAGGCAGATAGAGCTAGAGTGAGACAGAGGGATGGAGGTACAGACAGAAAGAGACAAAGACAGACACAGAGATACAGATACAGGTACAGGCTATCTTACATAGTAAGCTCTCGTCTTACTCTCAAGGGAACTTTTTCTGTAATTAAATTTCTTGCAATTATTTTTCAGTTTTATTATTTATATTAGTATGATTCCAGAAAGTTTTGGGGGGTCATAGCTTCAGGGCCTTTTATTTAAAGTTTGTTGTATACAATTCACAGGTTAGTGTCTCATTTCCATTTGAATTTTGTCACTGGCCTCGAGTCCAAATTTTACTAACACTTTACAAGTGTACACTGTAGTTCCATCTGACAGCAATGTATATGTGATGATGTATTGACTGTGCCTATGTGTGGTTTGGTGTCTGTGTACATGTGCATGTGTGTACGTGCAACATGGCAGGCTCTTCTGTGACACTCTATGTTCATAAATGAGAATTGTGTTCAAGTTACACATAAACTTTCAGAAAAATTGCATTAAATTCAATTGAAATACATGTATACTATTTTTTGTAGAGATTGGACATCTGGGTTAAATTTTCAAATTTGTTTTACATAATAAAACATAAAAAAATACACTTTCAATGGTTTGGAAGTATGTGTGCTCTATTTCCATTAATATAAAGCCTAACTAGAAAAGAAACTGTAGCGTGACTTTTCAGAATGTTTGTAATATTAATTCTACATCCAAATAAACCCTACATATGAGAGCTGAAAGAACAAATTTTTCAGTGGAATACAACAGATAAATTAATTATAAATAATAATGTTAATATATAGTTAATCATAAATAATATTGCTCTCATTAATACTGAAATCATAAGTCATAATTAAGTATTTATAAATACCCAAGCAGTCACCTTTGTATGACAGAATTGCCTACAAACTGATGAACTTGAGACTTACTGTCAAATGACCAACTGGAGTGCAGACACAACGTACAAAGAGTGTGCACACTTTATAATGGACATATGTGAATCTTCATGACTCAAATGCCATGTGTGGCAATGAATGTACTTAATGTGCTCATGTGAGAACAAACATTTTCTGAACGTTGATGTCTACAATTTTTTGTTGCTTTCATGTGGACCATCATTTTTAACTATCATTTTTGTAGCCACTACTGTCTCATAAATCTTTAATTACCCTTGACTTAATGGTGGGTTTAAGGAAATGAACTGTGCATTGTAGCATATGAGAAAAAATAAGATGTTCCCTGAAAAGAAGTCCTCTTATGATCTTTGCATTAATAATCAATGTAAAACCTGGTTTTATTTTCAGGGAAGTACAGTATATAACTCACAAAGTACAAGACTAATATCAACCAAGAAAGAAGTAAAGCTGATGACAAACACTTCAATTGCAAATTTTATTGGATTTCTGTTCATGGCTAGTCTAGAAACCAACTAAGAAAGTACCAAGTCTGAGCTGTCTTCAAATAGTGATACCTCCAGGGCTGCTACCAACATATTCAGGTCCTGTGCTGCACATCTTATTCGAATCTTATTTCATCCTCATTTAAAGGACTTTACAATTTTGAAGAATTGATTTTAAAATGATAAAGTCTATCAATTTTACTTCACTTCTAGCATCTATGTTAAAAGTACATAGTGTATCGGAAGTACATTCCTAATCGACTATAAAATTAAAATATTCACAGTATTATGCATAGTAATAAGAGTAGGCTAACACTCATCAAGCGTCAAGTCACTCTGGGGACTTCCTTGTATTTTTTCTATGTAGAATGAGTTTTGAACTCGTAATCATAACAGGGATACCCTCAAGAGTGAAAAGAAGTATAGCGTGTAATTGCTCTGTGTCTGTGTTGTGCAAAGTGGACTGTGTGGTTATCCATTGACGTGATTTGCCTAGTGGGATCCTCACAAAATCCTACACAGGAACTATCACCAGATCCTTCTATTTGGACACAGACACCAGTGTCCAAAACATGACTCCAAGCCTGGAATAAGGCTCCACAGGCACACTGGTGCAACTTCCTGGCCCTGTTCCTGACTGCCTTATCCATTACTGCTATTCATGTCGGTTCTGCAGAAGAGGACCTTGCTGGCCTCATTCCCTCATTTTCTATATTTAACATATCTTGCTATGTCCATACGCACACTTTCCTCTCTTTGTTTTCTAGTTTGAAAGAGCAGAGCTTAAAAGCACAGTGTGACTGTGTTTCCACTTCGTCACTAGATTTCCTTGAACAACTTGAGCTTTCACACTGAACTGCTCTATGCTGTGAATCTAATTAGTGGGGTTTCTGTTTCTATTTTTTTGTTAGTGTTTTAACAAGCAAATAAAGCTGATGTTGAACCTTGATGCTCACTGTATTGAAGTGGGACCAGACGTGCAAAGATCATGGCATTATCTGTCAATCACCTTTGGCTCCCATTTGCTAAGTACACACATTCCCCTCTAATCATATTAAAATGTGATCTTGCATTTAAATGCCACTCTGTTAACCCCTACTAATTGCCATAAGCACATAAAATTGTGTTCTTGCATTCTAGGGCTTTCATTCATAGGCTCTATATGTTTTTTCCTCTTAAAATAATGAAATATTTACAGTTTTTATACATGTTTCAATGTTTTGTACATGAAGTATATTAAGACAGATTTGTACACAGTAAAATATATATGTTTACAATTAAAATATGTTCAATTTTTAAAATTATTTTGAAATGGATGTTAAAAATGGCTGTGGAATAAAAGCCACAAGATTTAACGCTATACTTTGGATTTAGATCCCCCCCAAAGCTGAATACTGGTATAAATGGGGATTTGGCGGTTGGTCACTTGGGTCACATGCAAGTCTGTCTTTCCTTCCCTAACACTCTTCTTTAGCCTCTTCTTTATCCTTCTTTATAGCAGACACCATGTTGTGAACAGTTGTCCTTGGCCAAACCCTTCGACCACACCTTCCTGCCTTGGACTTGGGCAACTATGAATGAAAACTGTTAGCCAAAACAAACCTCCTTCTTTACATTGCAGGTGTCAGGTAATGTGTCCCTGAGATGAAAACACTAAGTCCCTTCGGTTTTACTCAGTTTTACAAACATAATATGGATAGGTCTTTATATCCCCTCTGCCACTTCTTATATCCAAGGCCTTGAGAACAGTAATTTCAGTGCAATTGTGAGCTACATTTCTGTTATTGGTGAAGCATATAATGCAAGAAATATAATCCAGAGAGTTGCTGTAAGCATTGGAATATTGAGATATTTTTTATTTTTAGTACATTTTTGCAGTATGTAATGTTTGCATTCCTCATGGGGAGTTGGCATACATACAGAACACAGACTAATTGCTTTTATTCATCCCAGTCCTACCAACTTTCTGCACTTCTCTGCACTCATTTCCCTTCCTACTTGAGAAAGTTCTCCATATGCCCTACTATTTTTGCATTGTTCTTTGTTTATGCTTGGAGCTTTTCATATGTGTAAAAGTATATTTAACCTGTAAGCTTGTGTGTGCTATTTATTTTTGTTAACATTGTGGTCACAAGGTGCATCCATTTTCCTAAAAGTGACTGCAGCTTATACTTCTTCACGGAAGAGTAGTATGCCCTCCTGTACAGCATTTTCTTTTTCCTTTCATCTGTTGATGGAAATGAGAGCTCACAGGTCCAGCATTATGAGCAATGAGAACTTTCAAGGGAAGCATCTGTCTGCACGCACTTTGCACCACAATACCCAATCCATATATGCTCATCTCTTGGTATCCTATGTTTGACAAAGAGTCCTGCAGTCTTCTGAGGAGATAAATACCCGAAGGGTAATACTAGTGATTAGCCTTAACTTACTGAGAGAGGGAACCCATTAGTAAATGATTTAATTTCTTATTTCTCAGGAAGAATAGCTCTGAAGAACAATCCATTAGGGCTACTAGGAATCAGTCATGGAATTGAGTTCCCAATACCCATATGAATAACTTGTTCATTTTCACAGTCCATATTGCCTTTCTTTAATCCCTATTTAAATTCTCTCTTCTTCTACTGGTACTTCCAAGTATCTTCTACCATATCAGTGACTTGCATTCCATCTGTACTTAAGGATACATCTCTGTGGGAATCTATCCTAGACTGACTCACTAGGTGCTTAAGCAAATAGTGAATCACTCTTAGACAATGTTTCATAGGCAACAAGTAAGGTAAAGCCATCTTCCAGCAACCGAAAGTGCAACAACAAAACCACAGTTATACGTAAGGAACGCCATGTTAAGTGCATGTTGTGCATTATCCTGTTTAATCATCACCAAAAGCTCTATGGAGTCAACATACTATTTATTCTCACCTTTCATGCTGGGATACAAAGTACAAAGAAATATTTACACCACCAATATTGCACAGGTATTGCAGCTAATCCTCTCTGTCAGAAACGGAAATGCAGTCCATTCCATGCACATTGGAATATACTGACCCTGCGTCCTCTTCATGGAAGACCGTACTGATGTTCTGTAGATGTAGTTGCTGCATAGACTAACAAAGCTACGAGCCAAGTATCCGACCACAGCAGAACAGAATCAAGGTTATGCACACTTGTCCTTACTCTGGAGCATAATGCTAACCCATGCCACATGCAACTTAACCAGATCATGCATGAAGCACTTCACATGGAATCCTCAATTTCATATCTCATGTCTCTCACGAAATAATGATTATGTTTTACAAGTACTGCTCTGTCTTTAAATCTCTCAACATAGCTAACTCAATAATTAGAGAGTAGCTGCTACATATATTATAAGAAAATGTGAATGTCCTAGAGAAGTCACAGTGTTCTCTCACACAGTAGATGTTTTAATAATGAATTCACACATAAGCCTTGTGATGCTATGACATATTGTTCACTTTCCTTCCATTTTACTTTATTGTTATAATATAAGAATTAAGAAATGATGAATGAGTAGTGTAAATCATATATTTTTAATGAAAATGATAGAATTTATTTTTATTACATGTATAAATTTGAGAACTCCAAATGTCCTGGCATTTAGTACCAGCAAAATATCACAGCTCACTATTTCTTCCAAAGAAAGAATTGTGAAGGGATTACAGTGATGCAGAATCAGTTTTAACATAGTTTTGAAGCTAGGTATGTCAATATGTTTCTTAGAATGATACATGGAGCCTACCAGTCCTCCAAGACTTTCTGGAAAAGCTTGCACATCAGAAAGTCAAATAGATTCAGAAAAGAAATCCTTTCTGAGAAGTACAGACAAGTCAGAAAACCATGTTTTTTGGAAAGAGAAAAGTGAGGACACAGAGAAGTTGTTTGACCCTCCTCAAGGTCGCAAAGGGAATAGTGATGAGTCCAGGAACAGTGGCCAAATTTTTTGGATTCATTGTCCAATGCTCAACCCACCATACTTTACTCTCTCCATGGTGTGCAATTTGCTTCAGAGCTCGAGTCACTCAGATGTGCTCTTTGGCAAAGTGGGCTGTTCAAGGAAGCAGCAGCCTCCTTTCCTGTGAAAGCGTTCCCTCCCTTCAGCCCAGTAGGACACTGCAGTCCTTGTCACACTGCCACAGCTCACCCACAGAGATGCACCACCAGGTGTGGCTCCAAGTGCCCACGAAGTGTGTTCCATCTTAACTTACATAGCTTTTTGGTATGGAACATCTGTGGGTTCCAAGAGTGAACAGATGGTGCTGAACTGTGCCAGAATGTGCCCCTCTCTCCAAACTACACTCCTCGTTTAGTATCCACAAACCATGGACCCTGTACTTCTGCAAAACGCCATTCTTGAAAAGGAAAATGTCTTACCTGGTCGCTCTCATTCCTGGTATTAACTTCTGCTAAACCCATGCCATTTTTAGTTTTCTGTATCATGTAGCTGTGGGAGCATATGGCCAATGGAAAAAAAAGGTTCATTTTAGTAAAGAAGTCATACTCACCACATAGGTATTCTTTTAATTATATTCTAGAATTGGAAATTTAGAGCTCTATGTACTAAGAATGATTCCCAGCAGGATACTTTAAAATTTGTTTGTGCTTATAATTATTTCATGCTTCTGAATCTCAGTTTGAATAAGATAAAATCTCAATTCAGTATTTGCTAATCAGCTGGGGATTTTTAACTTATTAATCAAAATAAAAGGCATTGCTTTGAAAAATTTTATAAGTGCTGTCCAGCATATGCATGTGAGGGGAAAGGGATTAAAATGGGTTATTATATTCTCAATTTTCAAATTTTGTTATTTTCTTTCCTGTTGCTAAAATATAAAAATAGAATAAATGTTTACTTTGTCATTAACAATGACCTCAAAAATAATGAAAAAATGCAAATCTCAAAATCCAGTTAGCAAAGAAAAGTCCTGAGTGAGATTTTGACATTTTGCTGGGAGGGTTAAAATTTTTATACAGGAGCTAGAGAATCATGGTTCTTCATTTCTAGGACTAAGTTAACCATGCAGCTCATTGCTTCAGTGTTGCCCATCTCTTCCACACTAGGCTCTAGTTTATGTAAAGAAAAGAGAACTGACAAAACTATAACTGAGATCCTTGCTGCATCAAAATTACATCTTAGTGGTAAGCAACATAAATAATATATTCATACATATGTATGCATATGTATGCCATCCAGAGAGAAAATATGAAAACAAATGAGAAAATATAAGAGATAAGAGTAAAATGGAGAAAACAATTTATTGTGTATCAAATAGCCAGGAAATAAGTCATTCAAAGTTTTGCAATTTTAATATGTTTGATACAAAAAGAAAAATAGGAAGCTGATATTGAAATAAACAATATCAAGAATTGACAGGAGTTCCAGCATAGCAGGATAAGTGACCAAAGAGGGGAGCATAGGAGTTAGGAATGTACAAGTGTCCATAACATGTCATGTTTTATAGCCCATAGGTAACAAAGCAATGAAATGTTAGAAAGTCAATATAATTTCAGCTTACATATTTCATACACTTATGCACACCTTCTAATATTAGCATATATATGTATATAAATATGCATGTGTATAATATTGAGGAATAGTTTAGACACCAATATATGCACACATCAAAAGTACTTATCTCACAGTACACTGTGAGACTGAGGCAGGAGCATCACATTTTGAGACCAGCCTGGGCACCTCAGTGACTTGGCGGCACCGTAGTTTCAATACACATTACTACACCAAAAGCAGGAAGTAAAGCCATGCTGTTATGTTGAGCTGTGGGGGACTCAGGTCAATAATTTCTGACATTGCCAGTTAAACAGAAGACCAAATGCTATTATGGGCTGCTGGACTCTTTTAGAATATTTTGCTGAGTTTACACACCTATAATATTCAAATAACGAAACTTAGAAGAAAAGGGTATACCGATGAATGTCCATTTTGTACCTGTGTATTCAAAGTGGTTAGGATGGATGTATAGTTGCATTCTCTTAATGAATAGAATGATTTGTTCTAATGGTGTTTGTAAATAGGATCTCAAGTCCACATCTTGCACAGCAATTAACCACTAAGAAGAATATATGCAGTGTGTTGGGTATTGAAGCTGTACTACCGATTTGATTTGAAACTGTCTCATTGCTATCTGTTTATCAATAAAATTTTGAAAAAAAAGAAAACAAAAGCAAAACAAAATTAAAAACAAAAAAGCAGAAAGCATTATTTTACATAACTGTCATAAATTGAACATGTTCATAGAAGCAACAGGCTATAATGAGATGAAAGAAACCTGAGGGTCCCTTGTTTTCTTAAGATAGGAGTTTGGATGCCTTGACATCTATCACCATAGGTGAATGGTATCTGTATTACAAGTTTAGTCTGCTCATGCTGATTAACTATGTGATTTAAACAAAAGACATCATTTTCTTTCACAGTTTTGGAGATTATAAATCCATGACCAGGTGTTAATATACTGGGTTTCTGAAAAGGGATTTTCTGGGTTTCAGAAGGCCATTGCCTTGCTGGGCTCTCACATGGATTGGGCCTGGGTTTTGTGTATGAGTATAGCGAAGACTATCCTGCTGTTTTTTCTTGTAGGAACACCCTTTCTGTCATATTAGATAGCTGCCTTTCATGTCTTTACTGGTTGATACACTGTGTCAAATTGAGATGTTTAGAACTTCAATGAAGTGACTCAGTATAGAGCGAGGATTCTTAGTTTGTAAACATCATGGACCTTGCACGACTTCTTAACTCCGTAGACCCAGGGTATCTTGTTTATAATATAAGGAGAGCAGAAAGGATTGCTAGGAGCCACAGCTGCTGCCCTTCCCTTTGTTCTTTGCTGTTTACTACTGCCATGAACTGCTGCTGCCTGCCATGCACCACTTTGCCTGGGAGTCAGGTGTGTATGGACTGAAACCTCTACAAACTGTGAACTGAATAAACTTTTCCTTCCTTAATGTGGGGTGTTGTGTATTTTGTCTCAGCATTGAGGAAAGTGTAACCAAGTCAAAATTTGATACCAGAGGAGTTGGGTCATTGCTGTGCATATACCCAACAATGTGGAATGTAAGTTTTTTGAAATGTATTATTAGAAAAGATAGGAAAGTTTTGGAGCTGTCAGCTACTAGTGAAGAGCTGAAATGCCTTCAGCTCTTCTGTATGGGAGATTCTGCTCAGAGCTCAGAAGAACAGAATGTTGATAGAAAGCCTGTCAGGAAAGACCAGGCTAAAGTGGTTTCTTCTGGGAAGAGGACTGCATTGGTTGTTGGATTCCAGATGATTTGTGTTATGACTTGGCAGAAAGTTTGTCTTCATTTTGTTCCAGTCCATAGACTTTGCCTGAGACTGAGATTAAGTGCAGTGGACTAATTAATCTGATGAAGGAATTTTCAAAGCAGTTGGATGTTGAAGCAGTGGCATAACTGTTGTTGGGGGGTTTTAGTTAGATATATGTTGACATTCGAGAGCAAAGATCCCAGCAGGATCACTTAAGATGTTATGAGTTTGGCCAGAAAGGAAGTGGCAGGAAGGCTATGGACTGAAAAGATGGAACAGAGATATCCATTGCTCAGGAGGAGCAGAATAGAAAAGATGTCCTGAGGGCTTCAAAGGAGGTGGCAGGTTCTTGCCCTTTGCAGCCTCAAAATTGCAAAGGTGAGGGACTTTGTTTTGAGGAGAAAGCCAATGGAGTCAGTGCCCATACCAGATATCAGAATGATGGTGGCATAAAGAATTTGTTCCTGGCAATCAGGGTCAGAATGTTCAGTGATCCAGGCACTTGACCCTTATAGTCAAGAGAGAAGAAATCCTGTCTACTGCTCCAGCTGGCAGCAGACCTTGCCATCACCCACATGACATTAGTTTTAGGCAATTCAGAAAACAGGAGTTCTGAAGTTAAGAAGGCTTTCACCTAGATTTCAGAAGGCCTGGGAAGCCAGGCAATGTGCCCCTGAGAGGGCAGTGCGTGGAGCTGTGAGCAAGAAGCATATTCAGTGAAAATTCCAGAAGTTTTGAAATGCCAGGAACACGGATTGTCTGAGAAAATCGTCAAGGAGAGAGCAAAGCCAGCCAGAGTAAAGCCATGGGAGCTAAGAGCAGAAGTGCAGTAGGGGTGGAGCCATGTGAGGCTGTTGGTGATCACAACTCATTACAGATTGCTTCACATGTTCCACATGGCACTACAGGACTTAATGTTTGCTCTTCTGGATTTTGGACCTGCTTTGGTCATAATGCTTTATATCCTGCTGCTTGTATCTTTTGGAATGCTAATATTGTTCTTGTGCCACTGAATGTTGGAAGTGTTTAACTTTTTATTTGGGCTCACAGCTAAGAGTTTGCCTTAGATCTTGGAGAAAACTTGGGACTTGGACTTTTCAACAATGCTGAAACTGTTAGAACTTTTGCATAAAAGGGATGTGCTTGAGTCTTTCAAGGGGGTACCCAGGGGCAAAATGTCATGGTTCTAATGTAATGCAATGTTCAAGTTGTAAAATGTGAATAAGCATGTTGATGTACCTTGGAAACTGGTTTAAGGTAACGTCTGGTTGCCAAGATGACAAGGGATGGATTGTAATGGTTGATACACTGTGTTAACTTGAGAAATTGAGAACTTTAATTAAATGACTCAGCAGTGCCAGGACTCTTAGCTTGTAAATATCCTCATCCTGTGCAAGAGGAGGGCGTGGACCTTGTGTGACTTCTATAACCCCCAGCCCCAGAGTATCTTGTTTATAATGTAAAGAGAGGGGAGAGGATTGCTAGGAGCCGCATATGCCACCCTTCCCTTCCTTCTTTGCTGTTTACTGCTGACATGAACTGCTGCTCTCTGCCATGCACCACTATGCCTGGGAGCCAGTTCAGTATAAACTGAAACTCCACAAACTGTGAGCTAAATAAATGTTTCCTTCGTTGAGTTTGAGTGATGAAAGGGTAGGCCAAATAGCTCAGCAGATTAAAGTGCCTGCTTCGGCAGATGTAGGGGCTGGGAGTTCAATCCCCTGGCCTGCCATGCTGGCCCCACCCCCAGGGTGCACTGAGACAGCAATTAAAACTGGTATGGTTGTGAGTGCTTGTAACCCCAGTACTTGGAAGGCTGTAAACAGAAGGATCACTACGAGTCCAATCTATACTGTAAGACCCTGTACACCCTGTCCTAAATACAAAAAAAAAAAAAAAAAAAAAAAAAAAAAAAAAAGCGTAATGGATATTTTGTCTCAGCAATGAGTAAAAAGTAATTGAGAAAAGGTCTCATTTAAACTTTTTTTCCAGACATGCCAGCCTCACCTCTGAGGCATGCTGAGTCAGCAATTGAGAAGGGGCATCGTGGCCCACACCTGTAATCCCAGCTCTTGGGAAGCTGTAAACAGGCGGATCACTATGAGTTCAAAGTAGTAGTGAGAGTCTCAACACCATGTAGACCCTTCCCCCAAATAAAATAAAATAAAAAATAAATAAAATTTTACTTTTGGTACTGAGAATCAAACTCAAGTTCTTGAACTTTTCTGGCCTGTGCTGTGCTGCTAAACTATCTTTCTGGCTCTCATTTAAACTTTATTTCCTCGTGCTAAGTCCTGTCTGAAGGAGGAAAAGTAGGTGGTAGGTTTGAATGTGTGAATTTTAAATGCACTCTGTTTAATCCATACCAGTACTGCGAATGATGTCATCTTTTTATGGTTTCTTTTACTTGACTGGATATCTCGAAAGGTTTTTTTTTTTTTTAATTATTGTGTGCAACAGTGTCTCATTCTTTTTCCCACAAAATAATACTATTTTTAAATGTACTAATATGATTCTCTCCATACATTAATAACAATCATTTGCATAAATTTTACTGTAAATAGTGCTATTATGAGAATTTTAGGAAAACATCAACATTTTCTTGTATAGAGCTAGACTTGCTAAGTCTTAGGAATATTCATTATCAGGTTTAGTAGGTCCTTTCAACCAATTTTCTAAATTAGTTGCATGATTTTCATTCCTATTAGCAGTGTATGGATAGTGTATTGGCATTCTTTCATATCCGAATTAACAAAACATTTTCCATCTTTCTCATTTTGGCTATTTTGATGAGTATATTTTAGTATAATTGGAATTTTCCTGACAGTAGATATGTATTGTTTTAAAAAGATGGTCTTGTATATTGAATAAATACTTGTGTCTATTGCATTAGCTGACGGCCACTAATATAATATGTGTTCTCCTCAGGAGTGTCAGTAACACAACTTAAGGAAATGTATAGAAAGCATCTATTAGGATTTCTATGTAAAATGTTATCTCATGTTAAGAAAGAAACATTATTTCTTCAGTGGGTCCAAAGTCAGAAGCACAAGTTGTACCACTCTGATCTTTTGCAGCCATTCTCAGCTATGTGACAAACACAGTGTGCTCTGGTCACTTTCTCATTTGTTTTTGCTTCAGCTTCTTGCTGCATCACGAAATTTACATGATAAATAAAAATGTTTTATATCTGATAGAAGGATTTCGCTAATTTTACACCATTTACATTACATAATAATGAGAGGAATGAACATTTTATGCGCTGCACTAAAGCTCCCTTATTACTTCGTTCCAAGTACTGAAGAGTTACACAATGAAAGGATGAAATTTTCTTTTACAAAAGACAAGTATGTTAGATTTGATCATTTTCATGTAGTAAGTGTGAATAAAAAGGCTTAATTTGGTATTTTAAATTATAATAAATAAGAAAGTAATAGCTTTCTTTACAAATTGTGCTTCAGAGACAGCATTTTGAAAGTAGTTATTTGAATTATTCATATTTAATGGATTTTTTATGGAAACTGTACTAACTGTGTCCCAAATTTTTCTTTACTTGTACCTTACTTGTGGAAATAAAATTTGTCAACCAACTAACAAACTTCTAAGTTTGTCCACATTAAATAAATGTTTCAAAATATAAAAAATCTAAAATGTTCTGGTCAGTTTGGAAGGAAAACTGATTTTGCAAGGAAGGTTGCCGCTTAGTATCCAAGTTTTAGCAATAACCTCAGAAATAGTGGACAAATTGATAATTTAAGGATCAAACTGGAAGTAACTAGAGCTAACATACATTTCAAAATTTGAATCTTTCTATAAAATATAATTATTATAAACAAGAGTTTTATAAAAATCAGATTGAGTTGAGACACAGAAGCGGTAGTACTGGCTTGTGACCCCAACAGCAGGGACACTGTGGAGGGAGAACCAGAGGCTTCAGCTCAGCCTTGCAAACCACATGAGATTGTGCCTCAAAATGCCAACAAATAAAAATGTAAGTAGTAAGGACAGAAAGAGAGAGAGGAGGAAGAAAGGAAGGGCCAAAATCTAACTCTGACCCAAAAGTCTTAAACCAAGATTTTCAAACTAGTAAGGCTTTTTCTTTTTCTTTCTTTCTTTCTTTTTTCTTTCTGTACTTAGGACAAGGTAGACAGGATCTCACAACGTAGATCGGACTCATAGTGATTCTCCTGTTTTCAGCCTCCCAAGCTCTAGGATTATAGGCACACATCACCACGCCCCGTCTCCATCACCTTCTCAGCACGCCCCACAGGTGGGCTCCACACAGCATATCTAGGAATGAACCTCAGTCACTGTGCTCTGCCTAAGCAGGTGCTTCCATCTGCTGAGCTATCAGACTGGCCTCTAATAAGGCTTTTTGAATAAAGCTATCATAACTAAAATGTGAACAACCTAATAAGAAACTACTGGAGCTGGGGAGATAGCTCAGTAGATTAAGCCCTTGCCTGGCAAGCACAGGACCTGGGTTCAATCCCTGGTTCTGCCAAAAAATAAAAAATAAATACTTAAAATTATATTTATTTCATTATTAACAAATTAATTACATATAATTAGACATTAATGAACACCTATGTGGATAGTAGATGATGATATGCTTGGACTTTTACTGAGAGTCATAATAAAATGACTAGCCTGGCATCAGTGGAGGTAAAGAGAAACTGTGAATTAGGACAATGAAAACCAAGAACAAACTGGATATGAGGTAAATAGGAGTTGAGAGTGATTCCAGGAATTAGACCTGAGCAGGATTCACTTAATGTAAGTGCTCAAATTTTATAGAAAAATTTTTCTTTGTAGATATGTCTATATGCACACTGTAGCACACACGTTGGGATACTGAGGCATAAACTAGTGGGCTTGGGGTTACAGTTAGGACACTTGGTCTCTAAAATGTTTGCCTCCCTATCCTAATCATGAGTGATGATGAGGTAAGGAAGAGGTTGGTCATTAACCGTATGGGGAGCTGGAGTCTGGAAGTCAGGAGGACATAGAGAAGCCCACAAATCCAAAGGCAATTATTGTTGTCTTTTAAAACAATCATGCTGAAGTGGATTGCATTGAATGGGGAGGGCAAGTAATCAAAGCATTTAGAATAGAGAATTTTTCAAAAAAAATTTGCTGTGTAGAATGCATAGAAATGTTTATTCATCACCCTCCTTTATCCACTGACTACTGTGAACTTCAGGCCAGCCTGTAGGCCAGACTTCATTGATTCTCTGTTTTTTTTTTTTTTTTTTTTTTTTTTTGTTGTTGTTGTTTTCATTTATGTATGTGGTAAGGGTCTCACTATGCAGCTCAAACTCGTACTGAGCCTTCTGTTTTCAGCCTCCCCAACGCTGAGATTACAGACGTGCACCATCACTCCCAGACTCGGTTGCTTTCTCAGAATGCACCAGGGGTGGGGCTAGCATAGCATGTGGGACCAGGGATCAAACGCCTTTCCTTGTGCTTGCCAAAGCAGACACTTAATTTGCTGAGCTATCTCACTGGACCTATTATTCTTAACGTTTTGTATTTTCTGTAGCAAATGTTTTCCATTTCTTGTTTTTTTTTCTCAGCACCCCCTTTCAGAATGAAGACAAAGTTTTCTAGAAATTCCCCATCCACACTGTAAGAGTCAGAAGAGATGGGGGACCTCAGGCTCACTGATCTTTTCCTGGAGCATAGCAGCATTCATTCCAATGATTAGTCAGTTAACACATGGGGACATGTATTACAATAAATCCCATTACTTCTATCAGACTTAGGATTTTACATTCAGCATTTAGCTGCTCTGATTTCACAAATGTATAAAATTTGCCCTTCATCTACTTAGGGCCTTAAAATGAGTTCAGAATTAGCTCATTGACTCTCCAGTGATACTTTCCTGCAACGTCAATCAGTTCCATCATCTAAAACAAGTAAGTGAATGGAAAATAAATATTAAGCGAAACGACCTGGCCCTATCTGAGCAATAACAGGAGAAAGAAATGTACTTCAGCCTTGTCAGATTCATTGCAAATTTTATCTTTGGAATCTATCAGAAAGGTGGGAAAAAGGAGAAAAAAAGAGGTCAAGAGAGAAAATTACTTTAAAAGAAAGAACAAAATATATTTTGTGATTATGCTCACAGTTTTCCAGATAGCTTCAAAGCAATTAGACTAAAATGAACGTTGTCCTAGTTTGTTATTTATTTATTTATTTGTTTATTTATTATATCTGTGCTAGATTCTATCCACATGTGAGCTTCTCTGAAGGAATTTCTCAGATGGTTTTGAAACCTGCTTCCATGACTCATAGTACGTTCTCTCATATTTGCCTTCCTTTGTTTGGGCCACTTGTGGGACTCTCATGGCCAAAGAAGGCAAACTAATTACTTGCCACACTGGATTGTATTTGGAGATGTACCAGAGAAGCGGAGTGCTTACACTCCAATGATTCTCCTCTCCATCCTACATCTGGCCTTGTCTTCTGCCTTTCAATATTAGTATTCCATTATTTACTTAAATTTAAAACTGTTGAAGGTTGGGAAGAATAGGATAATATTTTACTCAGATAAATATTGGACTCCTATTTCAAAATAAATCTCTTGTTTTCACAGATGTATTAAAAAGAATAGACTGCAGCAGCAGAACCATTCCTCGTCTTTTGCATCCCCTAAGACATCTGGCTAATTATATATGTTTTCAAAGCCTCCTGAGAGCTACAACAGAATTTGCCTCTATGAATTTATATGCTGTTGGGAGCAATCATGATGTTCTATTTTCATATTCTTAATTTCTAGCATACTATAGGTGCTCAATAAATGTCAGTTCAATTGATTCATTATAGGGATTGATTTTCCTTGAGATAAAACAACAAAAGTTGTTGTAAATAGTTCTTGAGTGAAGCTGTAAATTACATCCTAATGTGTTTTGAAACTTTCAGTGGTTCTTACTGTCTACCAAGGGAAGTTTGTGGAAGGATGGCTCATGAATAGAGACATACTTTAAGGAAAAACCCTTGTTACAGATAGAAAAATGGGTGGCAGGAGTGAGAGCCTCAGTTCCTCTTAGGAGCCTATTAAGGCATTTCATCTGAGATGCATTGCATGCCTGAATTACAGCAGTGGTAGTGGAGCTCGAATGCTATTATGGAGATGAAATTGGTAGAAGCTGGCCATGATTAGACGCAGTAACGTCATAGATGATGACTATGATTTTTGACTGTGAGGAATCCTGATCCTCTTAGCCTATTAAGGAGTAATGGAGGCAGAAAGAAGAAAAGAATAGTTCTGGGAGACAAGATGATTTCCATTTTGGACACATTTTTAATGACTTTTAGGCTGTTCCTTGGCAATATATGCTAGCATCTGCTTTTAAAAATGATGTGATATTGAATCATTGTTTTATGAGCAATGAAGATAAAGCTTCTATTTTATCCTCACAAAATGTGCTTTCAGGTTTATCATTCAAAATTCTTCTTTTACTGTCCACCAAGATTCCACTTGATCATGAAAAACTAGGCTGTGCTCCAGGAGAGTTTCTTCGCAGGCCCCAAAGTAAGAGCTCACTCATCATGGAGTGGAGTCTCCAAACCATGTATAAAAATAAACATTTTCTATCTGTAAATAGATTATCAGAAGTTTGTGTAATAATGCCAGAAGGCTGATTAATAAAATGCTCTAGTGTTTGGGGTCATAAGGCAATGAGTGCTTTAATCATGCTGAGAGATAACACCGATGTAGGTTTGTAAGTTTGGAGGACATTTAAGGTAGACATCGATTTCATTATTCTCAAATCTTTACTCGTTTTAGGTGGTGGGGTGTCCCTCTCTTTGAACTCCTTAGATCTAAATCGTACTCTTCGCCAGGAAGCCACTTATTGACCTTCCTAGGCCAGTATCACCTGATTCATTCTTCTGCTTCATAGAATTTGCCACAGTTGACAATTTATTTCGGCAAGTATAGTTACTTAGCTGATATCCCACAGGACTTCCTCATCAGATTATACCTGTTTTTACTCAGCATTATATTTATGATGCTCCGTCTCTGGATTTCAAATGAAAAGAAGATCCAGTAATGAATAATTAAAATAAACTAGAAAATTAGTGTCAGTATGAAAGTGATTTAAATCTAAAATAGATAATTCTACTGTACAGTTTATTTCTAGTAAACGGGCTTGTTTCCCTATTAGAAAATTTTGGCAAACTACATTTTCAGAATCAGCTTCATGGTTGAGGAAAATATTTATCTCTGTAATCAAATATATGTATATGTTTGATAATAATATAATGTCAGAGCAAATACAAAATAAAAATAAATGGAGGTAAATTCTTAAAACACATGTATCAGCTTTATTAGAAAACATCACAAAAAAGTAGAGTAAATTCCTGATCTACTTGTATGCATGAGATAGCTTCTTATAAACACTTATTTTTAGAGATTGTCATTTTCTAACTGCACAAAAAATTACTGCTATTTGCATAATAGAATTGTTTGCCTCTTTGATTTTTATGTCCAGATTGAGAATTATTAATATAGTCATGCTTGAGATGAATGCTTTGTCACTGAGTATAAGTATAGAATATGTAACCTCCATATAAATTTTATTTTTTAATATTGCCTGGCTATGGATAGCACGTTACAATCTTGTCCTTCAGACAAATTTGAGGCAATGGCAAAAGTCAGTGAAACAATTTTGGAGTTCTGGGTTGAAAAATATATGTGCTTTCCCAGCTTCTGTATGGCCTTGTGCAATACCTGACACATTCAATAAGCGTTTAAAAGATGGATGTTCAATGAAGGACCAAAGAATAAAAGTTATCTTCAATTTCTTGCATCATTGTAAGATCAGTAGAATAAATGTCTTTCTCAACTTTCTTACTAAAATCACACATAGCAATTTTTTACATGGTAAAATATATTTTCTGATTTTTTTCTCTTACTTGAAATTGAGATATTATTGTCAACTTCCTTGGCATCATATAGACAAAAAATCTTTAATTTTAAGTTAATAGTTAGAATCTGCTACATGAATGTTAGAAATAGATAAATGTCATACTTTCAGTTTGGTGATTTTCACATTCAAAAAGTTTGTTTTGGTAAACAAAAGAAATAGAAAGTTAAAGGATTTGAAATAAATGTTACCTGCAATAGTACAGTGAAATTTTTTTGAAAACAAAATGAAGATTAGAAGATTTAAAAAATTCTGTTAACTATATTTTTGCATGCTGAAAATAGTACATCATTTTGAATGCTAAATTAGAAAGAGCATGCAGAGCCATTTAGAATTGTTTCATGAGTTACCTTTAAGTCACTGCAATGAAATACGTGAATTTACATCTTAAAGGAAGAAAGGCCTATTTTTGTTGATGATTTCAGAGTATTCTATCCTTAGTGGCTTCTCCAAGGCACAAACTGCATGACAGAAAGGCTTAATGGAAGGAAACTGCTCCATCTATGGGAGCAAGAAAGCACAGAGCAAAAAGTGTGGAACCAAGCACAATGATACACCTTCCTAGGCAACACCTCCAGTGGCCCAGCTCTTCCACCCAGTTCCCACCCCCTCACAGTGCACTCAGCTAAGAACTTATCAGTAGATTAGTGTGCTTTTAAGTATGTCCCCCAACACTCTAAACACAACATACTTTGGGGAAACATTTTAGTCCTAATCTATAATATTGCATTGCCTGATACTCAAAAGACACATGTGCAATTCCTTAGTCAAATGCACAAATCCATTTCCAAGAATTTCCAGAAACTAAGCAGTGGGGCTCTTGTTAAAAAGTCCAAGCACAAAGAGAATCATGGCACTTAGCTGTGATGTGCTGTAAAAATCTAAATGACAGCTAAATATTTCCAACATTCAATAGTAAAATGTACATTCCAATTTTATAAGATGAATGGGGGTGCTTAAAAAGGAGTTAAACCAAAGGAAGACTGAATTCTATTAGACAAATCAATAAATCCTATAACTGTAGGGTATAGGCAATCACGCTCAAGTAGCAATGCTGATTGCAATCCATGTGGCCTCCTCTTTTGGGCTGTTTCTGGTTGGTATCTGTGGCTTCCCTCAAATATTCCTCTCCTTGACATTCTACTTGACATCTCCCAATTTCTTGGATTTTCAGTGTACTTTGGTCTTACAGCTTGATGAATCATCTACTCAGGGGCAGAGTCCTGGCTTCCTAACCTCCAGTGAAAGTTCAGTGGAAGCCTCGGTGCCCCCACACAACTGTTATACTCCATGCCTGCCAAACTAGCAACACCTGGCTGAAGCAAAGGTTTGCTGCCAGATTTAGCAGGGGAAAGGCTCTCTATTATGGCTGCATAGTCTTTTCTTAAATGTACTTGGTACAGGGTCTTACTACGCAGCTTAGACTCATAGTGATCCTCCTGTCTTCAAGCCTCCCCAGCACTGGGATTACAGCTGTGCACCACCATGCCCTGTGTTGGTGGTTGGCTCATTATGCCCAGAGGCAAGCTGGTGCAGCATGTGATGCCAGGGATGGAATCCTGGTCTCTGTGCTTGTCTAAGCAGGCTCTTAGTCCAGTGAGCTATCTTGCCGGGTCTCATGACTTTTTGAGTGCGTGAATGGGTGAAATTCCCTAGGCCTCAATAAGAAGCTAACCTGGAGTGTTCTCAATACAACATCTCTGAGATTTTACCCATTAAATCCTTGACCCTATGATGAATGTGGTCTGATTTTACAAGTGCCTCCTGCTTAAACAGGCTACTAAACTTTACCCATCTTCTTGGATCTAGTTTTGTTCCTGATTCTTACTGTAGATGTACCTGAAAATCAGCTAGAATACTCATGCAACAGACTAAAAGGAGAGATGCTGAAAAATCTTCTTAATAAATTAGTCCACTATTTTTTCACTTAATCTCTTATAACATCTTAGCAGATGGAAAAGTTAAAGATAATGTTTTGTCACAATGAAACACACAGCCTCTAGCCCAATTCTGGTGTAGCCACGCACACCTTAAACTTCACAGGTCTGGATTTTAATGTATTTGTATCAGTGTTCTTGTATTCTAAGTTTTGATTGACAATACCTTTAAAAATATTCTCACGACCACCTTGGGGTTCTCTAATAATATACATCCCTGAACTTTTACCAAAATCCTACCACATGCCACCCCAAAAGCTTCTCAGCCATATAGTCAGGTAAATTCACCACAATAATTCCAAGACTCATTTTTCTGAATTGGCACACTCTGTCTCTGTGACAAGATGCCTAATGCCCACAAGTGAAAAGAGAAAACATTTATGTTGATTCATGGTTCCAGACAGTTGAATCCATGACTGGTCTCTTGGCTCCAAAATGGGAATGGAAAAATGAAAAAGAATTCTGGGAGCAAACTGCTCAACTTCTGGGAGGCAGGAAGCAGACAGAAAAGAGATAAACAAGAAAACACCTTTCCATGACATACATTCACTGACCCCTTCCCTCTAAACAAACCCTGCTTCTTGCCAGTGTTTTCAGCTATGCACTCCTCAATGGATTAATCTCCTGTGCTGTTATCATCTCTGAAAACTTAAGGCTTTAGATATACAGTTGATGTGAAAGATAGCAAATGTGTGAAGACTCATTCTCTGCCTTCAGAAAATAAGTATCCATGAGGCCATAGCAACCGGCTAAGGCACTCAATATATTGGCCGAAGTTGACACAGATGAATATGGCCTCGCTAAGTCTCACTTGAGAATACCAGGAAAACGCTCCAATTGCTTTCCATTGTCATTTTCCCTCTTAATTATAAGCATTCTCAGAAAGATGGCTCAGTAGAATAAGCACTTGCCTGGCAATCCCTAGTTCTGCAAAAAAAAATGATAAGCATTCTCTCCTGTTTCCCTTTCTAGACACCTTAGATATAAAACTTGAATGGTTGCATTCTACATGTCATCTAAAAGTCTCTCCTAATTACATAAAGAGTACAAATATAATATAAATTATTTTTTCACTATGCTTTCATTTTTTACTGGGTATTAGTCATCTCAATTTCTTAAATGCCCAGTAGGCTATCAAGGGCTAGAAAGTGTATAATATCATATTTAAAAATTTTAAAACAAATATAACATTTTGTCCCTCATATTCATATTTTACAAAATGTACACTAAATAACAGAATCTGTAATACATGTAGGAGGTATATTTAAGCATTGCGGTATTTTATTTTGAATCCCACAATAATTCAAGCTACCATAATATTATAAAAGTAAATGATCTTCTATTTGTATGGAATCATTTACAAAGGAAGTCTGTAAAAGATTGAGTTTAAAGGTAGCTATTATTGTTTAAATTGGTTTTGGCTCTTAGCATTTGAATGTTCTTGGAAAAGTCAATTAACTTCTTTAAGGTTCAGCTTTCTTTACTATGAAATTGGAGATGATTTCTATTTTGCAGACATTTGTGCAGATGAAGTAATTTAATACACATAAAGTGTCCAGTGAAATATGTACTACAGAAGAAACACTAAAGGATGGCATTATGCATATTTATTATGTCATCCACTGATTTTTAACTATTTAATCTAAAATTAGACAACAAACCAGCAAAAATAATAAGAATAATTTTTTCAGAGGCTGGGGAGATGGCTCAGTATAGTAAGTGCTTCCTTGGTAAGCACAGGGCCTGAATTCAATCCCTGGTTCAGTCAAAAGAAAAAAGAATAATTTTTTCATTATATTTTGAAATGTATTTAAATGATAATAATGCAACAGTTTTGTAAAAAATAAATAAAAAGTAAGTTGGCATTTAATTTAGAGGTTTGAAGTATTTTAGGAATTATATGTTCAAATTTTAAAGAAAGCAGTTTAATCTATGCACAGACATAGTTTGATCGAGAGAGAGAGAGAGAGAGAGAGAGAGAGAGAGAGAGAGAGAGACTCTCACTATGCAGTTAAGGCTGGTCTTGAGCTCACTTTGTGGCCCAAGCTGATCTCAAAAGCACAGCAATCCTCCTGCCTCAGCCTCCTGAGTGCTGGGACTTCCAGCTGTGCCACCAAACCCTGCTACTGTTGGATTGTTCTTCTGTTTGAATAGATATGTATGTGACATGCCTACCAATCTTTCTTAAGAAAAGCTGTAAAAAGAGAAGTTCACACAGTGCCAGACAAGAAGTGATTAAATGAAATTCTAGTGAGCTGTCACAGTTCAACAACTGGGAGATATTTAGGGACATCTTCTTGCCAGTGATATCTGCTTACTCGCTTCCAAGAGTAGTACGTTTTATACCGGAAATGGCATGGTGTTACACAGGAAATGAATTGAGTGTCATATTTCTCCCAAAAAATAAGCTTAAAAGCTATTATTGAAGAACAAAGTAAAAATACATTTAGCAAGAGAGATAAAGAATATTAAGAGTATAGTTAGGTAGGAAGTCAATAATCGTGTAAAAAAGGAGGGCCAAATAGCTCAGCAGATTAAAGTGTCTGCAAGCAGGCACAAGGGCCAGGGCTTTGATCCATGGGCCTGCCATGTTGTCCTCCCCCCCCACCCCGGGTGCACTGAGAGGGCGATTGAGACTGGTGTGTTGGCGAGCGCCTGTAATCCCAGCTCTTGGGAGGCTGTAAACAAGCAGATCACCATGAGTCTGATCTAGTAGCAAGACCCTGAATACTCTGTAGACCCTTCCCTAAAATACAAACAAAACAAAACCCAAAAAAACTGGGGAAAAAAGAACATTTACTTTTTCTATACAAGCTCTTTTTTTTTAACACTAAATCAGAAATTTGGTTTCAACAAAGTAATACTGTAGTGCTTGGGCATAATTTGCAAAATATCTGACATTTTTGTTCACTAAGAAATATTTTGATGATTTAAAGAAATGAAAATCATTTTCAAAAGGTGGAAGAAATATTCCTGATACTGTAGCAAGGTGATGGTGTATTATTGGCTGAAGATCATTTTTAGCTACCTATTCATGTTACAATGAGAACATGACTTTCCTGAACTACTTGCTGCTTATCAACATAGAAAATCAAATTAACTATGTACTTTGTTAGTCAGAAATCCATGCCCTTTCCTGTTAAATACACATCAGTAAAAAAAAAAAATCTGTAAAAAAAAAGTCTCCCCAACTCTCTGTACAGATTTTAGCACACCCTTAACAATTTCAATAATATGTATTGAGTGACTCGTAAAGTAGGACTTATCTAAGCCCCTCAGTATTGAAGGTCTTCATGTAAAATAAGTTTACACTCTAGTGGGAAAGAAAATGTGACAACTGAAAGTCAGTAGCACTATATGGTAATATTCATTATAGCAGAGCAAGTTAGAGAAGTTAGAAGATGGCACGAGACATACATGAAGTTCATTAAAAAGATATTTGGAGGGCCGGGTAGATGGCTCAGTAGAATAAGTGCTTGCCTGGCAAGTGCAAAGTCCTGAGTTCAATCCTTGGTTCTGAAAAAAAAAAAAAAAAAGAAAAGAAAGAAAGAAAAAAGAAATATTTAGAAGAGTGAAAATTAAGATAAACCCAAAGATTGTTTTAGAAACTAATGATGCATAAATTTCTGCATCTCTGAGATAATTCTAGAGGACTAAATTGTAAGTTAGAGGTGATATAGTAAAAAATGGAGCTGGCAAAGGATATATCCATATCAAATCCCTCTGTAACTAGGTACCTGATTTCTATTCCTTTATCCAGTCTGTAGGACGCCAACACAGGATTACAAGAGTTTTACAATTTTGCAAGCACAACTCATATGGCTATGATTATAGTGCCTTAAATGGAATAGTGTGATAATAAAAAATAAATCAGATAATTGGAGAATGAAAAACTGGTTGAACAGTTTTAGTGATAGGTTTCTCTACATGGAAAGCTAAGAACAAAGTTCTAATAGCCTGGTCAAGAGCATGTATTGTCATTATTCAACTTTCGAGCTCAAGAGATCTAGCAGCAAGTGTTATTTTCCTGCATCCCTTAATATCACAACCTTGCTGTTGGCCTTGACTGTTGTCCTGGATTCATGGTTGATACATTTTGGTGTGGAATATGTTGGCCAAATTGCACCAATCTGTGAAGCCCTACTCAGACAGGAAATGCAGTAGCCTAGAATTTAGGTGTGGCTATGGAAACTTTATCAGTCCCTGAAATTTTAATCCTGTTTCCTCTCCCTCTTCCACTCCATTATCTTACTCCACATGGTCTTGCTTTTCCTGGGACACTTACAAACTGAAAAAATGTCATTCTCTTGTTTCTGGTCCCCACCTTTTCTTTTTTATCCTGTTTTATTTTTCCAGCCAGTATTGTTTACTACTTAATGTATGGATGCTGATTTATAAACGTGTTTTATGTATCTATCTCAGCATTATAGCCCTCATTTTAGGAATAAGTGAGACTAGGGAGTTTGTTGCTTATTTTGCTATATTTTGTTTTTATTTCTGAGTCTTTGTAGAACAAGGGAAATAAGGGAGAGAAACAGAGTGAGAGGGAAACACAACATGAATAAAATTTAGTTTTTTTCTTTGGCATAGTGATTTGTTTCTATATTTAATTTGCTCTTAAAATAGGACTGTTGTTTTCACAATTAATATATTTTCCTTAATAATCTCCCTTATTTTGTGTCTTGAATAACCTATGATATCTCTGTTCTTAGGTTGTCTTCTTTATTGAGATTGTATGCTCCTTTATTTTCAAAGTTTTTTAGAAAATCTAAATATTTAGTAAGAATTTGTTTAATTGAAAATACTACAATTGTCCAAAACTCAAAAGCAAATTTTTAGCAAAAAAAAGGAAAAGGTTGACCTTGCATATGTCATTGGAAATTTATTGAACTCTATTATGCATAGATTAATAAACCAAGTATTGATTAAATAATGCTTATGAAGTAATACATTCTATGTGCCAATATTTCCTTTCCATTTCTCAAAATACAGCCTTAAGTTCTACAATATCCTCCCTGAGAAAATAAAGTTTGAAAGGCTTAAAAATAAAATATCCAATGATTTATTAAAAATAAAATTATAATTTGAACCTGGGCATGTTTTACTCTAGTTCTTAGAGTTCTAAATGACCGTATGCTTGATCATATTCTGGTTTGTGAATTTGAACTTGAGCAAACAAATTACCCCTTAAATAGTCAAACAACGTCCATTCTATGCTCCCACATATTTCTGCTTTCTTATTTATTTTTCTTTTTTTGTGTTTTTTAAAAAAGATTTTTTCAAACTAGTAGGATATTATTTTACGAGGGAGAAAGAATGAAGTGGAAATGGATTAAGTGTGACCAACAAAGGCAGAGTTACACAAGGTCATTATGCGGCATATTATGTTCTTATACATTTAAGGGTGGGCAAAATTAATCTTTTAAATATTTTCTTTCAACCACGACTTAAAGATATTATAGATCAGCTACACTGACAACTGTTAAAATGGATTAAATGAATCAAAGCCATATAGTTATTCCCAAAATTGAAAAGTGAAATTTTTCGGGGTGCTATTTACTTACACATTAGTGATTATCCAACAAAGCCTCAGTGAATGGAACTGCTAAAAAATCATAAAAAAAACAATTGTTTAATAGTAACAAGAATTTCTTGTCATTTTTTCTAAACCAAAACTCTCAACATACTTACTTTCTTTCTTTTACATTTCAATTTACTCAAAGCATTTATACATGCGGTGATTGAAAATAATACCAAGAATCCATGTGATTCTGCAAAGTCTTAATTTCCAGATAATTTTTAGGACAACTTGAAGAACACTTTTATCACAGGTCAGCCAGTGTGTAAACACTGGTGGACCAACTGTGAATGTTATAGCACATTCTTGTGTTGTCCACAACCAGAACAAGGAATATTTACGGAGCAAATAAAATAAAAGAGAATGTGGAACAATGAACTGTATACAAAATAGGGTGGCAGAAATTCATATAGCAACAAATTGTAATACTGTCAGTTACATGAAAAGAATAATAAGGATTATTGTAGCAACAGATTTAAAATCTGGATGAATTATATTTGCTATGTATATAATACTTTCTGTCCCAATCTTGAGATCAATGTAATAACATTTCCTCATTCTGGATCCTCATCCAGTGGAGTTCAATAAAGAAGCTTTCTGCTTGTACGATGGACGGACTCTAGACACTAGCATGCCTCCCACCTGGGTTTGCTGATCTTCTCCCGTTGAGGAGAGAGACCCGTGAATTTTAGCTAATCGATAGGCTGTTACAAAGTGCACACACTATGCCACTCCAAGTATTATATCTATTATTAAAACTACTTTGTTAGCAGCTTTGCTTTCTAGAGGCTGTATTTGTTGAAGTGTTTGCCGTAGGACAACCCACACAGCAGGGATGGCTGTTGTTCGTGTGTGTTATGTGGTTATTTGTATAAAAATCTCCATCTCAAAATGTGCTTTCTCTGCACTTCTACACAATAAAGATTCTAGTTAATGTGAGTAATGTCTGACACATCCATTGAAATGTGGCACATCCCTGTAATGCACACTTCAATGATCAGAGCAAATCATGCGATCTGTTTAACATCAAACCATGGATGTATAAACTATGTAGCAGAGTGGAAAATAACTAGAATACCTTGAATAGCAGGAATGAAAATGATATATATGCAATATATACCACAGTGTGAAATTTCTATTAAATAAGACATAAATAAAAGTGTCAGAATTTTTTTAAATAGAGAATTACTTAGTAACAAATCTGAGTTTTTTTATTATCATTTATTTCTTCACTGAATCTCTGATTGTAATTTGTTTTTTGATAGCTTTATTCAATAAATAGAACTTTATTAAGAAAACATCAAAGATAATTGTTAGCTATTGTAGATACATTAAAAGGACACATTTTACAGAAAATGTTAGAATGACACTACGCACTAGACTTCATTATTGTAGTATTCCATTATTTCAGCAAGCAAAAAAATGTTGTGTAATAAAAACGGAAGTAGGGGAGACAGGGGAAAAAGAAAATTGACTTAAAAATGGTCGAGAATATGGCAAGTTTAGAAAAGCATATCTTTGTTGGAAACAAATCATCACTCGTAATTAGTGCTATTTAACAAGTACTATCAACTCAATTGTTTACTATTTAGGGAGCTTAAGATTGCTACTTATAGGTACTGTTTTTACAACTACCATCAAAATCATTCTAAATAAATTATATAAATAATTATAGCAGTTATACTTTTGCCCAGTGCTTCTAATTAGAATTTGAAGTTCTTTGTCCCAGAATTCTTGCTTCCTATGAAGTATTTTGTTTTGCATGTGGAAATGACCACAAAGTATATTTTGGAGAAAGATAATCAGTTTATTATTTTCTCTGAAAAGAAATAGGAAAATAAGTCAATAAATGTCCTAGCATTGTTTAGAAAATGGAGTTGTCCCATTTTACAAGGAAAAACAAAAGAAGCACCTTGAGTACAGCATATGTTTAAGTATTCCTTTGTAATGCATCTGCTGGCATGGCATGTGCTTCCAGGGAGTGGACTGCAGTCCCTGCGTGCTTACCTAAGCTTGCCTCAGCAGGCGCTTTAGACTGCTGAGCTATCTCGCTGGCTCCTTGCTAAACTTTTATAAGCAACCTGTGCACTATGGAAGGTGACTTTTTTCCTATGTCACCAGAAAAGGATGTCCTCATTTGAATGAGGTATTTAAGTTTAAGATCACTTATTGGCACTTCCTCTTCCATCAAATCGTATGGCCTCATACTTTATTTCACAAAGGCTAGTTACATTCCCTGAAAGACTTCATTTCTCTAAATAGCAATTATTCATTGAAGAAAAAGGTGGTAAAGTTCAAATAACTATCACATTAGTACCCATAGCACACATCAGTCTGTCAACTCATTGATGAAGTGCTTAGGTAAAAGAGATATAATTTTTTTTAATATTCTAGGGAAAATGTAAGAAATAGGTGAAGTGTTTATTTCATTGATGAGCAAACAGGAGAAAAACGATCCATTCTCTAGACAACTTTATGTAGTACTTAGGGAGAAGTAAGCTTCTTATCCTGCCTGTTTCGATTTGATAATATCCATGTACATAATTTTTTTCTCAAATTTTCCTGGTTTAAAAGCATGGTTGATGATTCAACGGAGAACATGGAAAGTACTATAAAATATGGGAACAACCAATTAGAATTGTACTTTTTGCTGACAAATTAAACATATATATGTGTATATATATATATATATATATATATATATATGTTTTTCAATTATGTAAACTATAGTTTGTATGTTGCAGTTTGTGTAATAAAATTAGAGACAGTGTGGATTACGTCTGAGATTCTCTCTGTATTCAGCAGCTATTCACCTTGCATTAGAAAACTTTCATTTTAGGTGGAAGGCCACTTGCTATAGTCTATTTTCCAATATAGATATGCGGACTTCTGTTACGTATTGGCCAAAATATCTCTTTAACGATCTGTGAAATTATCCAGGCAGGAATGAATGAGTGAATGTGATCTCCTTTGTACACTTATTAAAAGCTTTTCTTCAGTGTTTGGAAATAGAAATAAATTTCAGTTATTTATATCTTTCCTCTGACTGAAGAAATCTCTTCTAACTCTTCTGAAGAAGTATCCAAGTGTTTTTGTGGGGATTAAACCTCAAAGTGCATAAATCATGAAGCTATCTTTCCTAGCACTGAGAACTTTATTGATTTAAGGGTTTGCTTTAGGGGAAAATGCCACAGTGTCAAGACAATGGTGAGTTTTATGTGAAAAGTGCTTATTTACTTTGCTCTTTGGGAAACAATGCCATGTTGCTATGACAACTGTCATATATATATATATTTTTCCATGTATCTAAAGTCTAATCAAAGAGAATTTGTATACTTAATCACAAATTACTCATCGCAATAGCTGGAACAGGAAAATTGTGGAACAAAAATTGTTTAAATTTTTATTTTTTACTGCATATGAATTGAATCTGTAAGACCACTAGAAAAATTCTTTAATGTAGCTGCTAACCATTCAGACACAAAGCTTTGGAAAATAAATGCTGAACTACTTAAGTCAATATGCTTAACGTTCATTCTCAATTTGAAATGTTATGAACTACAGATACAGTGCTAAATGTATTTTTTAAGATTTAATTTGAGAATCACTGATGAATTTAAGGGTCTTCCAAAGTTTTCTTTTTGAATTTTTACTTTGATTTATAACACAATCTAGAACACATATGTAGATGTTGTATAAACTTTACATTTTTTTCTAACTTTTCAATCTATGTAGTCTCAGTTCATTACTTATGGATTAATTTGCCTTCATCTAAAATGAATTTGGAAACAAAACCATACTAAAGAAATCCCCAATGTTACATATTAAAAAGATTGATGTAACTGCAAAAGACATCATAAAATTCCGTGTGTACATGCAAAATCAACAATATTTTTCATGTAAATTCTCCACATATTTTTTAGTATTAACAAACACTGTCATTCACCCTTTCACACCCTTATCACGAGTCTACCTAATCATTACCTCTACAGATATTAATCTCATCACTTCAAAGTGATGTTATTCAGCAAATAAAGTGGTTTAGCCAATATCAAGTACATTATGTTTCATATCTCACTTTGGAAAAGAAAAATAACAATTGGAAAACAATCCCTCTTCAAGATCCCATGCAACACCTTTTTTTTCTTCTTCTTTTTTTATGAATTTAGTACAGGGTCTACAGGTTCTCCATACATAGATATACAGGGTCTCACTGCACAGATCAGACTCACACACAGGTCAGACTCATAGTGATCCTCCTGTTTTCATCCTCCCAAGCACTGGTATTATAGATGTACGTCACCATGCCCAGTCTCATTCACCAGCTCAGTGAGTCCTGGGGGAGGGCTTAGCACTGCACACCAGGAATCAAACCCACGTCGATGGGTATGCCTGAACAGGCACTTCAGTCTGCTGCGCTATGGGGTTGGCCCTCTGAAAAACAATCCACACTTTCAAAGCATTGAAGTTCTGTTGAGGAAAATGCTAATGAAATTTTGATGAATATGTACAGTGGGAGCAAAAAACATTAACTTCTTTATTTATTTCTTGATTTACAAAGTGGAAACAATGATGGACACATGTACAAGTGATTGAAAATTTTCTAACACAAGAGCAGAGGGGGAGTGAGTTTAGCTGAAATAGCCTGTCTGGGGCACCAGATTGGATACTAGCAGGACTGATAGGCTTGGTAGGTGTGAGAGTTGTGAGAGAGGTGGGGAAAGAAGGGAAAGCTATGGTCTCCAAGGCAATACATTCAGGTGAGAACTTTCAGTCAACGTAGAGTCACTGGTAATAAAAACTGGGAGGGGGACATGATTTATTTTGTGTTCCAGAAAAGAAGGCTTGACAGAAATATGTGCAACAGCATACAATTTTACAACTGATGAAAAGAGAATAAAGGCATATTTCAGGCTGGAATTGAATAATGTATCTGGTTGGCATAGTAGAAAATAAAACTGGGAGATAATGGGCAGACAGAAATGACAGCATTTTCACTGGTCAGATACATGTGTAGGAGAAGATGAGGATCCAGGTTTGCTGTTTGTTTTTTAATTAGTGACTGAAGTATGGTAAGAATAAGTGAAGAAGATGAGTGTGTAGAACCAGGTTAAATCTTATATTCTTGGAGATACACCATGGACACTCTGTCTAACCTTAATGGGAAATGACACACTTTGGAAGGATGATTTGGGAAACAAAACACAGTAGGTATTGATTGAAGATGTGGCACAGCAGTTTGAGAAGAACAATGAAGAAATCCAGATCCATAAAAGAAAATAACACAATTACCAAACAAAAAACTAAAGTGAATTCTAGCCATGTGTTTTACTACTAGAATTTTTGATTCCTTCTTTTTAAAGAGAAATAAATATATGGTAAAAATCTAAAACAGTAAAGACAAAATATTTTGATGAAATATTATATTAAATGCCTGTCTGGTGACTAATGGGTATAGGTTCAGAGGAACAAGAGCGGGAGATTGATGAAAATACTTGGAGAAAATGAAGGTACAATGCTCCTTCTGATATTTGTCTAAGTTTAAAGGTGGAACAGTGATTTGACAGCTGGATAGTAATTTAATCACAGCAGATTGTGTTACTTTTTCTGTAAGAACATTGGAAGACAATTCAACATTTCATCTGTATCTTATACTAGAAGCAAACTACAGGGAAGAAGGATCTCTAATAAAAACAGCATTCCACTCTCTATCCATCCATAATAATGTTCCTTTCCCTCAAGCTATGACCTGATGCTTTGAGACTGCTCTGAAAGTTTCATAGATATTGACAAATAAATGAAGAGTTACAACATGGAGCTCATGTCCAAACAAATTTTTCCCTAATTGTTTTATACGTGGCCCTTTCTTATACCGATCCTACTGAAAAATGTTCTGGGAAATATTATTTATGAAGTGTTTTCTTATAAAACAACACATGATACCCATGTACAAATATGGCATCAAAGCATAATAAAATACTACTTAAATATTTATCTTCTTGTGTTTTGTGTATTTCAGTGCATTTCACTTTCAAATAGTAAACATTTCTCACAGTAAAACTTCTCAGAAATTTAACCATTGACTATACATGAAAAAACTGTTCATATACTACCTCTTATCTGAAAACCACATGTCAATTTGACTCATTTTCTTCTTTATTTGTTGTAGTCTGTCTGATGTTACAGTTCAGTTTATTGAGGAACTAGTGTTTTGTGTTGTACATTTGGGTAATTACAATGAGGCATATGGAAAACCTATTTTGTATGATATCTTCTGCTCATCACTTTTCACATCACTATTCTTTCTGTAGTTTATCAATTTATGCCATTATAGTCATTATTTTGTGATTCAAGAACCTGAGCTTTGAATACAATGTATTCCCCTACTTTAACTAATCTTTCACCTGCCATGCCAACCACTTGCCCCACACACCAAATCTAGTGCAGAGTGTCATCCAACTTCTTGGCATTATCTTTATTAGTAGTAAGTGCGGTGATCTCGAAAGACAGCCAAAGCTGCTCCATGGAGCGGCTTTGGATATGGAGTCCCGAGTCCAAGGGGAAGCATTTCACAGGGACTAGGCATTTAGGTTGACTGGCTCTAGGGAGATCTGACTCAGAAGCACATACAAACAGGGAGTGAAATATATGGTGGATATTTAAATTAAAAATTTTATTATAGTAAAAGACTCACATTGTCACCCAGACATAGAAGTACATACCTGTAATCCGAGTACTTGGGAGGCCAGCAGGAAGATTGTCACAATTTCATCATCACCTTGGATTACAAAATGAGTTAAGGCCAGGCTTTAACTAAGAAAGAAGGAAAGAAGGAAGGAAGGAAGGAAGGAAGGAAGGAAGGAAGGAAGGAAGGAAGGAAGAAGGAAGGAAAGAAAGAAAAAGAAAGAAAGAAAGAAAGAAAGAAAGAAAGAAAGAAAGAAAGAAAGAAAGAAAGAAAGAAGAAAACTAACAAGAAAACACCTTGTCAGTAATTTTCTTCAAAATGTCCCCCCTTCTTTTGAACACAATGATCTCTTCTTTCAAACCCCAGTTTTCATTGCCTAAAACTTCCCCTACTTTAACTAATCTTTCACCTGCCATGCCAACCACTTGCCCCACACACCAAATCTAGTGCAGAGTGTCATCCAACTTCTTGGCATTAACTTTATTAGTAGTAAGTGTGGTGATCTCGAAAGACAGCCAGGGCTGCTCCATGGAGTGGCTTTGGATATGGAGTCCCGAGTCCAAGGGGAAGCCCTGCGGGCTAGAACCACAGACTGCCCTGGTGCAAGCGATGCAAGCAGGGCCAGGAGAGGCAGCAGTGCTCCTTGACTAATAAATGTGATGATAGCTGTAACATTCTACTTGCAGAGTGATTTCAAAATGGAACGTTCTTCAAATACACCTTCTCTAACTGCAATAGAACACACATCTCTGACAAAATAAAACTAAAAAGGTGGATGTGTTGGGAGCCATGAAAGCTAGGATATCGATCAAATGTGTGTATGTGGAGCTAGACCTCAGTGTGCCTAAAATCCGCAATCTACCTCAGCCCTGAGATAAACATCCTGTCAGGTTAAAGTCAGCTACTAGTCACTAGGAAACCTTGTGTCACATGTTACTAACTTTGCAAAAGTGTAAATAAAAGACCGTTTTGTTGTGAAAAAAAAATATATGTATACAGAAGATAGTTAGCGTAGATATACTGCTTCTTTCAGATCACTGAGAAGAAAGGTTTGTACTAATATTGTTTAGACACGATATCATGTCTCAATTTTGTTCTCTGAATACTACAAAGACAACAATATACAATGTATTAATTATGGTAACTGTCCTAACTTATTTTGATACTGTTTCATTGCTATTTTAACATTTTCTCATTGACATGAATAAAAAAGGGGGAAAAGAGAGAAAAAAATTAAAAAATAAAATGGAACTTTGCACTTGTAGTATTCTTTGAAAGGTAACCCAAATGTCCCTACGGTCTTGATCGTAGCTGCATCCAAAGCGGCTATTTTGAATGTGCACGACTCTGGCATATTGTTCCAGAAATATTTCATTGAAGAAAATTGTATTTAAGCTTATCATTTAGAAGACTAATTTCAGCACAAAGCATGAAGTACTTTTGAAAGAACACAGGGCTTTTCCTAACCTGGTGGACTCTTCCTCCATCCCTTTGCCCACTTGCAAAAGCGCCTCAGATCCTAACACTCTCATCCAAAGTAGTGACAGTGCTGCTTTGTAGCAAACAGTTCATGTACAGTGGATTGCTTGCAAGACTTCCTGTGTTACTCTCCTGCTGTCTAAATTGAGGCAGTGGGATCCTGAAGCAACTCCTGCAGAAGAAAAGATGGCTATCATTGTTGGCTGTTTTTTTCTTTTTTTTTTTTTTTTAATGTATTTGGTTGTTGCATGGTCTCACTACGAAGCTTGAACTCATAGTGATCTTCCTGTTTTCACGCTCCCCAGTGCTGGGATTACAGATATGCACCACCACATCCAGACATTGGCTGTCTCAGCCCTCTTGGGGGCTGGGCTAGCACAGCATGTGGTGCCTGGGATCGAACCACAGTGCCTGCACTTGCCTAAGCTTGCTTAAGCAGGTGCTTTAGTATGATGAGTTATCGTACCAGCCATATTGCTGTTTTAACTTCAGTAGCTGTCCAATTGGTCCTGAGTATCAGAACCCTAATCCTTTGTTACTGCTTTAAAAACGTTTGAACTCTCCTTGATACTGATGGTAGGAATGGTCAATAAAGACAGAATATTACAACCAAGGAGCTGATTAAATTCCAGACAATATATTTCTATGTACATGACATTGTGATGCAAACTATAAAACAAACACCTTTAGTCTTTTAAAAAAGAAATTAAATGATCACAATTATCCCATAGTTCTTCTCATTCCTTGAGTGGTTCTGGAAGTCTGCTTTCTTATCTTTATAAATTATATCTCGTGTTTTTAATTGGGTTGAGGTTACTTGGCATTCTGTATGCATCGGTTACCTGAATGTCAGATTGTTTCCTCATGTTTGGGAAGTTTTCTACTATTACTTCTGCCCATATTTTTTTAATGTCATTTGTATTGACTCCTTCTTTCTCATTGATGCCTATTAGTCTCACATTATTCATCTTTGCATCATCTTGCAGGTGATGGATTATTTTTTCCTGCATCCTAGTTGTTCTTAAGAGATTCTTTCTCACCTTTTCACTAACTGCATCAGCGTCTTCAAGATCTGAAACTCTGTCTTCACTTTCACTTAAATGGTTTTGCAAGCTTGTGATTGAGATTTTAATTTCCTCTATATCTCTTTGACTCTGCTTCATGTGATCTATTTCTTTCCTGTATTGCTCATTCAAGGAATCCGTCATTTTTCTAATCTCCTCTATTTTTTTTATCAATGTCTTCTTTAAAAGCAGTTATAAATTCTTTTACTGCAGTGTTTTTTTCAGATTGGATTTCTTCCCTATGTTTCTGTAGTTGATTCTTTACTTCAGATGCTATGAGTTCTGAGAATTCTTTTTTATTTCAGAAAAGAATTCTGCTCTGAGTTCCTCTATAACTTTCTGCTGTTGCTTATTTACTATCGACACTATTAATTCATACATTTGAGCTGGGCTAGTGTCCTCCGCACTTGTTCTGGGTGGGCACTGGGTTTCCTCCATATGTTTCTGCATTTAATTTTTTACTGCAGATATTATTAATTCAGGGATTTCTTTTTTCATTTCCAATCTGAGTGCCTCTATACCTTTCTGCAGCTCTTTCTTTATTTCAGAAGCCATTGATTCATTGCTACCAGTCGTGTGATTCCCAATTTGTTCTGCGTTAGTGTCTTCTGCACTTGTTATGTGTGGGCTTGGGTTCTGAGATTGCATTTTTCTCCTTCTTATTGCCATTTTGTGTAGCACTGTCTTCTGACCTTTGTAGATCTTTGGTGCAGTTATGACCTTAGCACCTACTGAAGTTCAAGTGCAGATCTACAAAGTTTGGATTTACCCATCTGTGCCTGGCTTGGGTCTGGCTGCTGTGCTCAGCTCTTTCCTGCTGCTGCCCTTGGGGCTGAAGGTGTTGTGCCCTCTGGCAAGATGTTCTGCTCCCAACTAGCTCGGTGGTTCTGTCCCCTACACTCTCTGCAGGGATTGCAGCTACAGGGTTTCACCCCAGGCCTGCATGCCAGACTTGAGCTGAGTCTGAAGAGGACAAGGTGGAGTAGGGGGAAGAGGCAGCTCTCCCACACACTCACTGGTCCTGGATTAGGACTGGATCTTGGGGTTCTTGCAACAAGACAGAAATTCCTACTCTGTGGGCAGGGTGTGTGGGGGAGTACTATGGAGTGATAGGGGGTGTACCAAGAAGGTGAAAGAGGGTGTCACCCATGCTGAGCCTGGGCTGGGACCAGTAGGTCACTCCAGCACAGGGTAGCCGGAAGCTCTCCCACACACTCACCGGGCCTGGGCTAGGACTGGGTCTGGTGGTTCCTGGAACACAGCAGAAATTCCTACTTGGTGGGTGGGGTGGGGGGGGTGCTGCGGAGTGTTGGGGGGCATCCAAAGGGGGTGGAATAGGATCTCACCCACGCTGTGCCTGGGCTGGGACCAGTAGGTCCCGCCAGCGCAGGGTAGCCGGAAGCTCTCCCCCACACTCTATCTTTATAAATCATGGTCAAAATAAAGTGAAGGCCCTTGATGAAGGCCAACTTGGCGCTGTGGACCTCTGGCTAATATCCAAACACAAAATGACCATACAAGGCAAGCTTCTGAATTGATTCAGGACCTCAAACAAACAGCACAACCAAAAACTTGCATAAGGGGATATTCGGAACCACTTCAGTGCGTGTGAAGCCAGAGGAGTTATTTGCAGCCAAATGTTGGCCAATGCATCTTTTACTATTATAATTTTTAAAAGTGAAAGCACATCATATTTTCTTGGCTTTTGGTGTGTCCTTTTGAGACATAGTTCAAGCTAGTCTTGAACTCATTTCACAGCCCAGGCTGGCCTCTAACTCACAGTGATCCTCTTGCCTCAGTCTCTGTGCCAGTATGCCTGGATGCACCATATTTTTCTCTCTTATCTTGTATACTTAACTATGACTTCTCACCACCTCTCAGGGGTTCATTCTAACAGATGCTGAAAAGTTGCTCGATAAATGCTAATTCCCAAAATAACCGATTTACTCTATCATGGTCATTTTTTGCTCATTTTTAGCCTCATGAAAAAGTCAATTGGCCTAGAAGACTAACTGATACTTTATTGAGTTCTGAGCATTATCACAAAATCATTTAGAAATTGTAGCTACAAAGAAATCTTTGTTAAATGTATTTCCCTCTTGTCAGAAATGACTTTCGATACAGTACACAGTTTTTATGGTTTTCTTAAGTCTTTTCCATTATATAGATTCAATTTCACATCTAGAAAGTATTCCAGACAGTACTTTCTAAAATGAATATTACATTTGAGGCTTGTTAAAACCACTTGTCCTTCAGTTCTCTAACTTCCCCTAAAGAAAACTATAAACCTGTAGGAATGACTGCCTGTTGAGTTCTGCAAATGTGGAATTCTATAATAATCCTGTTATTCTTACCCCACAAGATATTTCTATGCAGTACACTGTACCTGCATATTATTCTTACAATGCAAAATCCTATTAAAGTCAATGGTGCATGTATCCATTTCATTTCAATATGACTTTGTATAATAAAAATAAAATATAGTGAGGAGAATGCATAATGAATTGTCTGCCAAAACTACTCAAAGTACAATTAAATAACTGAGGAAGTGAGAAATTACCTGAGTACAAAGGATGTATCCATAAATAGATTACCTTTAATTTGGAGTGTACCCCAAATTATGCATATTTGAGGAAAACTTCCTTAGTCCACAAAGCATCAAAAAAAACACACATGGATGATTAATAATGTTTCTCCTTCTGGGAAGAATGTCAAAACATATTATTCATTTGTTTTCTGATTTCTCCACAATTACTCTCTACCTTACTTAATAAGAACTATGGAGTATGTGTCATGAATTATATTTAATGTTTTAAAATAAAAATGCATTGTCCTTTACATTGCAGTTCAAAAATGCAGGAACTTAATAAGTATTACAGAATATTTTCCCATTACTTCCAACTATATTTTCTTCCTACATGGAATGGAAATATTTTAATGTTAATTTTTTGCATTGCTAAATGCTCATTTATTTCAAATAAATGAGTTATAATGAGAAGAGTTGTAATATAGAAGAGCAGGTATGTAAATCCATATAAACATTTTATAAAATATATAATAAAATGCTGAAATATATTATGAGGTGAATTTATTTAATTTAGAAAGCAAGCTCATTGTCATATTCTTAACAAAGAAAATCATCAAGTTCCAGTTAGGATATTTTCTCACAATATTCCCCTTAGCACGATGTCCTTCACTTAAACACATATGCAAATTCTATAGCTTTCCAGATCTCCCTCGCTTTTTACCGGCTGGGGCAAGTTGGGTATTAGGTCTTAATAATAACCTTCAAATTTAATAGTTTGCTCAAACAATTTGAAAAATGGTCAAAATGTCATTTATATGAATAGAGTTTTATTATAAATGATACAAATTAGCATCAGTCAAAGGAAGGGACACATATATTAAAATCTGAAGACTTATAAATGCAAATCTTTATATCATTCTGTCTTGGATAGAATGACCTTTTATTTATGATGTGTGCCAATATTCAGGGATATCACCAAGCTGAAAATACCATCCAGGACTTTACTGGCTAAAGTCTTCATATGCTGTCTTCATGGATGAGCCTTAGTCTCCAGTCTTTCTGGGAATTGTCTGTGAATGTCTTTAGCAGCTAAATTCTCTGGAGGTTGAAATGAATATGGTATTTCTCCAAGCCTTTCTCTTCCATATATTACACTGATAGTCTGTTTATTGGCTAAAATCTTTGGGCCTGCAGGCATATTTTCATCAAGTATCATAACAGGACCCTAGATATTACATCCAAGGAGCTGAAAAAAGAAAAAAAAAAACCTAGAAATTCTTTTGGATAAAGCTAAGTATCATTATGTAGAAAATGATTGCTGGGACCAAGCCCACATCTGGCCCATGTGTGAGACCCCCCACCACACTCTCTGCACCCCTTCAACCATACAGAGTCCCTCCAAAAGCCTGTTGAGTGAGGAAGAACTTCTGCCGCGCTCTCAGGATACCCCAGGCCCAGCCCAAGCCCAGGTACAGCGAAGGTGTGAGAGAGCTTCCATGCTCCCCTGCACCCCTTGAACCTCTCCGGACCAAGTCAAGGCCTGCCGCATGAGTGAGATCCTGCACCGTGCTCTTGGGACCGCACCACCTTTCTGGAGCCCTCCCAAGCATGCCAAGTGAGTGAAAACTTCTAATGCGCTCTTGAGATCCCCTAGAACCAAGCCAAGCCCAGACTCAGCTAGTGTGTGGAGAACTTCTATGCTCCATTGTGCCCCTGGATCCCTCGAGAACCAGCCCAGCCCTGGCATACAGATCTGGGGTGAAACTCTGCAACTGAAGTCCCTCCAGAGAGACTAGGGGCCAGAACCACCCAACTAGTCCTGGAGCAAAACATCTTACCAGAGGGGCACAACAGGTTCACTTCCAAGGGCTACAGCAGGAAGGAGTGGAGCACAACAGGGAGACCAAAGCCAGGCACAGCCAGATGAACTCAAATTTAATAGATCTGCACCCAAATTCCAATAGGTGCTAAGGCTATAACTGCACCAAAGCTCTACACCAAAGTTCATAGGATAGTGCTATACAAAATGACAAAGAAAAGGAGCAAAATGCAAACTAAGCCCTTGAGCCACACAGAACAAATGAAGAGGACACTAGCACAGAAGAAATTGGGAATCACAGAGTTGCAATGTCTGAATCAATAGCGTCTGAAGAAAAGAAACAAATGTGGAAAGGTATAGAGGAACTCACATCAGAAATAACCTCTGAAATAAAAAAAGAAATCTCTGAATTAATAGGGTCTGAACTAAAGAATCAAATGCAGAAACATAAAGAGGAAATCAGATCAGAAATATTATCTGTACTAATGATTAATAACAGATTCTCAAGAAGACACTGATAAAAAAAAAAAAAACAGAGGAGAGTAGAAAACTATGGATTCCTTGAAAGGCAATACAGGAAAGAAATAGATCGCATGAAGCAGAGTCAAAGAGATATAGAGGAACTTAAAATCTCAATCAAAAGCTTGCAAAACTGAGTGAAAGTGAAGACAGAGTTTCAGATCTTGAAGACACCATCACAGCAAGAGAAAAGGTAAGAAAAGATCTCTTAAAAGCAACTACAATGAAGGAAAAAGTAATCCATCACCTGAAAGACAATGCAAAGATGAACAATATGAAACTATTAGGCTTCAATTAGAAAGAAGGAATCAATACAAATGATATAAAAAGAATATGGGAGAAGTAATAGCAGAAAACTTCCTAAATATGAGGAAATAATCTGCTATTCAGTTAACCAAAGCATATAGAACTCCAAATAACTTCAACCCAAATAAAAACACACCGAGACATATAATCAAGATGCCAGAAATCCAGCACAATAACAATGTACTGAAAGCTGCTAGAGAAAATAAACAGATCACATTTAAAGTTAAACCCATCAGAATAATGGCAGACTTCTCTTCATAAACCATGAAGTTAAGAAGAGAATGGAGCAGAGTACTTCAAGTATGAAAACAAGTCCCACCCCAGATTACTATACCCTGCCATACTCTCTTTCAAGTTTGTATTAGAAGTGAAATACTTCCATGACAAAGAACAACAAGAATTTCATGATTACAAAGCCAAGCCTACACAGACTACTAAAAGATGTTCTAGAGAGGGTCCAAAATGATCAGAACATCATGAATGAGAACATAAGAAATTCACTAAACATGGCAAACAATTTAACACAGGTGAAAAAGGACTAAACAACAGTAGATAAATAACAAGTCGATAATAATTCAATATATTTCAATTATATCTAACAAAGTAAATGGACTCAGCTCATGAATTAAAAGAAACAGATGGGCAAAGTTGATTAGGAAACAAAATCCAACAATATGCTGTATAGAAGAAACACACTTAACTCAAAAATAAATTCATAGGCTGAAGGTCAAAAGATGGAAAACAATACAACACGCCCCAGCACCTCAGAAAAAAGCAGAGGTAGCAATCCTGTTCTCAGACAATCTCAGCTTCAAACCAAGAATGATCAAATGAAATAAAGAAGGCCACTATATACTGGTTGGACGAAAAATTTAAGAGGAAGAAGTAACACTCATAAATGTATACGCACCAAATCGGGAGCACCCAACTACGTAAGAGAAATCTTAACAGACATCAAAAATCTAATATTCAATACCACAATCTTAACAAGACCTTAACACCCCCTTATCCCTAAAAGATAGGTCAAGCAGACAAAAAACTTAGCAACGAAGCAGCAGAACTGAATCAGAGCTTGGAAGAAATAGACTTAACGGACCCCAAGTTGAAGAGAAGAAGCTGCCCATAAAGTTCAATACTGTCACAAAGACTAGGGCTGAAACAGGACCCCTCTATTAGGGGTAATCAGAGAAAATAAGGGTGGAAAAAGCTTAACACAGTGTAGAACACCATTCTTAAACAGCTGACTATCTAAAACTCGGGTTCAGAAAACTGCAAATAAATGCAAAATCGTTGAAATAAGAAACAAACTCTACAATTTATACAATTCCAAGAGGAAACTGAAAATGAACTCTTGATAAGATTATACAATGATGAAAAATAATAGGGGGGAGAGAGTGAGCGAGCGAGAGAGAGAGAGAGAGAGAGAGAGAGAGGTATCTTTCAAATTAAACAAAAGTTAAGTTGTAGATAATGACAAAATGACCACTGTTTTTCTTTCCAAATAACTTTCATAGATTGAATTAATATGAAGTAGACAAAAAAGAAAGAAAAATATTTTTTTCCTTTGGAGTACTCTGTAAAAAAAAAAAAAAAAGCAGTAAATAACAAAATGTGATTTCACCATACACTAGATTAAGTTTCTATGGCATTTAATAAATAAAACCAATCAGACCAGACATATTTAGAGATGTTTTTCTAAGTTTGACTTTTGTATAATTCATTACAACAAGGACTAGTGAATGAAGTTTTAATTATCTTTGGAAGAAAATTTTAATGAAGATAAGAATGCCATAAAATGTACTAATGTGACAACTATTGACATAACCAATTAACTGTGCAAAACAACAGCTATTGTTTCAGGTAAAATAATTTTATCATTAAACAAAAGGGATTGATGTGGTCTGTTCATTCTAGCTCCACCATGTGATTCTGCCATGGACGGAAGTATATAAATTAAAAGTCAACTGATGTTAACCTTGGTTGATGACATTAAATTTTAAAATGTCTTGGCATTAAAAATAAGTTGAGCAGGTGGATAAAACATTTAAAATTATGAATATAAAAATTAAATCTAATAGTAAAAAAAGAAAATATTTTATCTTAGGTTTCATTAAAATACAAAAACATATTACTACAGATTTATTTTGTAATCAAAGCAGAACGATTGAGTATTTCCATGTTAGAACTTAAGAAGGGCTCATTACTAACTGTTTGCATTTGTTCTGCGGCTGACTTTCTTTTTTAGTTTGTTTTTATTTCTGTGTGTGTGTGTGTGTGTGTGTGTGTGTGTGTGTATTTTGTGCAGGGTCTCAGTGCCCAACTCAGACTCCTAGTGATTCTCCTGTTTTCACGCCTCCAACTGCTGGGGTTACAGCAGTGCACCACCACACTGGGACTCCACTCAGCACACCCTGGGGGTGGAGCTGGCATGGCATGCGATGCCAGGAGTGCTGACTTGCATTTGCACATTTCTGTTTCATTACTAAAACAACCCAGATTGCCCATCACACATTAATCAGAACTGGTGAGATTTTATGGTGACTATATTTGTTTTTATAAAGTTGATAAAGATTTTCTATAAAACAAATACTGGATAATATTGTAAAGGAAAGGAAGAAAAGAGAGAAGAATAGAAAAGATGAGAGACAGGTCAAGAATGGAGAGTGAAGCTACATAGCAAATGACTAGTTATTTTTATGAGACTACTTTAATAGAGTTAAATCAAATTATGTTCACTGGGGACTAGGTGAATGTATGTTTCCTCAAGCTTCTATTGTATGTGCCTATCGTATGTCTTTATATGCGCAGCTGCACATATTCACACGTGTAAACACACACCTAGGAGACGTTTGCATAAATTTCATTTTGCAAGAGATGGGATAGAGGTAGAGGTATGTGGAGATAATTTTGTGTAAGGTTATACATTTGGAAGATATAATGAAGGATTCACTTTCTAACAAAGATACATTCATGCCATTTAGAATCTTATTCATTATTGGATTCTGAAGTTAGAGGGACTCCTCCTAGAGGTCTTTTGCTCTGTTTTTCTTGTCCTTCACAAGAACTGAACAAATGAAGTACAATATATAGCAAAGCTTTACATTTCTTTTTTAAATTTATTTATTTATTTATTTTTTGCAGAACCAGGGATTGAACTCAGGCCCTTGTGCTCACCAGGGAAGTGCTTATTCCACTGAGCCATCTCCCCGGCCCCTACATTTCTTAAAGGGAGGGAAAGGCATGCTCTGCAGAATGAGGGTGAGCCAATGAATGTAGGACAGAGGCACCATGGTGGATGAGAGTAGAGTGGGGGGGGCAAGGGAAAGTTCAGTGGTAAACAGTCCTCCCACCTCTCAGCGGGGGACCAGGTCTGGGTCACCCTGTCAAAAGCCTGCTTGTGTTTTCATAAAAACTAAAGATAATATTCTCTTATTAGTTCCATGTGCAGAGTTTTGGAAATATTTTCTCTATGCATTCCCAGGATGACTTTGTTGAGAGGTCACACTCCTTGCCACAATCTCTTGCCTCATTTCCTCTGAAGATAGACATCTCCATAATTCTTTCTTGGCTGCTGTGGGTGTGGCATTATTTATTCCCATCTAGCTACTCCTGGCTGAACAACATTGTAGAGCCTACCTATCAAGGATTGTGTGCCTCCAATTACCTTAGAATGTTGTGGTTCATTGGCTGGATTGAACAGAAACACCTGTCAGTGGTAAATGAGAAAATAATTAGCGAACTTTAGAGCTGAGAAAGCTTGGTGAATTTGTCAGGAGAATGACTTTGCTATTAGGTTGTGATGCACAGCACGAATAATATAAGGGAGAGGAAGTCAGATTTCCATGCTCCCTAGAGAAGAAAGAGTATGCCAAAGAGAGTCAATAAATAAATCACAAGGAGCCTGAAAGTCATGGGCCTAACATGGTTAATTACATTATGGATCTATTTAAAAATGGGAGGGCCTGGGAGATAGCTCAGTAGAATAAGTGCTTGCCTGGAAAGCACAAAGTCCTAAGTTTGATCCCTGGTACCACAGGAAAAAAAAAAAGAAAGAAAGAATCCCAGTTAAACTGGGTATGTTGACAAATGCCTGTAATCCGAGCACCAGGCAGGTTGAGCCAGGAGGATCTCTGCAAGTTCGAGAGCAGCCTGGGGGGTACGAAAGTGAGCACAAGGCCAGCCTGAACTGCATAGTGAGAATATCTCAAAAATAAAATTAAAAATAAATAATAAAAATAGGAGTCTTAACACAAGTGTCCATTTAATCTGTGGTGAATTAGGGTTATTCATGACTCTACACATGAATACTCAGAGCAGTATTGGAACTATGCTTTTTGAAAAGGAGCCACAGGTCTTTTAGAAGTTCACATAAATAATGTTCTTTTTTTGGGTGCTAATTTTCTTCAGATGGTCTAAGTAGGGCTGGCTTTATTCTAGCTAGGTGAATCCAACTATATCTGCCACCTTACTGCAGTGAGTGTGGCAAGGACCATTGGCAAGGGGCCCTCTCTTCCTGCTTTGACATGCTCTGCAGAAGTCCCTTCTTTGTAACCTTTAATGAGCACTTCATCTCTAGAGCAAGATGCATCCCTGAGCCAGGAGTTGGTAGGACTTTATTCCTACATAGTTGAGCATCCTGTTGCACTTGACCTACACTCAAATTATTGTCAGACTCTCATAATCTCTGAGTATACTACAATATTAGAAGATTGAAAAGCCTCCCATATAACATCTTAAATAGATTCATATTTAAACAAGATTTGGGGATGTTTCAAATCTTTATGAAAGCTATGGACAATAATTGGAGCCAGTTCTCAAAAGATTCCTGTAAAGTTTTGCCACAGCTTGCTTTGGGATCTGCTTGATCCACTTGATCTTTCCAGAGAAGTGAGTCTCTGTACAAAGGAGATAATCTTTTATTACTACAGCCTTTGCCACACACTGTTATTACACAGGTAAGAAAGGCCCACTGTCAGTCTGAAGGGCCTTGGATAGTCCAAACTGAGGAAAAATTCCTTTGAGAAACCTCCACAGTCTTCTCTGAACAGGAAGGAAGGTCTCCATCAGCTTATAAAGGTGTCAATCAGGACCAATATTTGTTTTAATCCTCCAAATAGTGGCATGTGGTTGAAGTCTAATTGCCAGTTCTTCCCAGGGTATGTCTCTCTCCTCTGTCCAAATTCTAACCAAGGAGTTGGCCTGATTTTGTCAGGGTTAGTTGGAAAGGTTTGCAGATCTGTCAAGTGGCTGCCACTAGTCCTAGTTGTATGAAAATTAAAATGACCATTTTCCATGTAGGATTTTTTTTCATAGCATCTCATTACATCTCTTGAGGAAGGACCAATTTCATGGAATTCTAGGAGCTGGGGATACATCTGAGTCTTGATGTGTTGGGAGGCTATTATTGTAGCCTTTCTAAGAGCCTATTGATTTTCAAAAAGGACTTTATATATGTCTCTTCGGTGTCCCTTTCAATTAATGACAACCTGCTTGGAAAGAGACTGCCTCTATTTGTTGCAGAATTGTATGATTGTGTTTTATACTACAGTACATTAGTTAGAAATAGCATCATAAAATTGTATTTGGAGTCTGTATATTTATTTGGCTTTTTGATTTTTTAGTACCACTGCCCAAGTAATGGTTATGAGCTCTGCTTTTGGAGCTGTGGTGCCTGGGGAAAAGGATTTTGTCTCAACGCCCTATTGTGAACTGGCCACTGTTTAACCTTCTTTCTGATGTCTTTCTTGGGCAGAGTTACTTTCATCAGTTAGCCATACTTTCTCGGGGTCTTAGAGTGGCAAGTCACTGATATCCTGTCTGAAATCATCTGTTCAAAAGAGTGGATAACCTCTGAGCCTGTAGGCATCAGTGAGGCAGAATTAAGGGTAGCAAAACATTTGACCTTTGTACTGACATGTCAAAGCAAGAGCAAAGAAGCTCTGACTTGGGCTTGAGTCAGAGCTCAAGACCCCAATTATGGCTATAGAAATAAAGGAAGGGTTTTATAGAAAGAAGGTAAATAACTTCCACTCTGTACCCATCTCAACATTTCCTAAATCATTCTAACAGTAAGGACAATGGTATCTACTTCATGTTTCACACAATTCTTCCTGGGGCACAGAGACTCCTGGGAGAATGAGGTGCCCCCTAAACACACACATTCAATGGACTGCCTTAGACACTTCTTTTTTGTTGTTGTTGTTGGAACCAGGGTTTGAACTCAGGCCTTTGAGCTTGCCAGGGAAGCACTTATTCCACTGAGCCATCTCCCAGGCCCCCCTGCCTTAGAATCTTCTGTAAGATCAGGTTGGAGCCACCTCCCTGGAAGCTCCCTTACAAACATGCCACAGTTCTACCAGGTTAGTACAAAGCCATATTTAGGGTGTGGAAGCCATCGTCAAACTTTAGAGTACTCAGAAAACTTACTGAGCTTCTCTTTGCACTGCTGAATATCTCTCTGAGAAGGCATGCATACAGGGAGTCAGGTGAGATTGATGAATCTTGCCCAATATGGGTTTCCATGGCAGGAAGAGGTACAGGACATGGAACAGGCCTACCTATGAGTCAATTGTCAACCTGTTTATGAGGATCTTACAAGGCATCTGCTTGTGATTCCTCAGACTTTCAATCCTAGGTTGTGACCTGAACAGGGAGAACTTCTTATGATTAAGTCACAGAAATCTTACAGAGCCTTTCACTGAGTCAATTCCCACATGGAAATCTTCTCCAGCTTCTTCTTGGTGAGTCTTGGACCTGCCTAACTATCATCCAGATGACTCCTGATGAGTCTTAACTCCCTGGGGGCCAGAAATATCTGAGCTTTAGTAGAAACCAGTGTTACTTTTCTTGAACATTTGGATCTCCCTCTGCAGCTACAATCCATCTTTTGTAGAGAATGAAAGTGGAGTGTTCTATTGACTCTTAGCCAAAATTAAAAGTACTTAACATCAGACCAGTGAGATAGGTCAGTAGACTGAGCACCTGCTTAGGCAAGTGCAGGGACTGAGGTTCCATCCCTGGTACTGTTCCCAGGCATGCTGCGTAGGCAACCAAGTCCAGGTGTGATGGAACATGCCTGTTATCTCAGTGCTGGGGAGGCTGAAAACTGGAGGATCACTATGAGTCCAAGCTGCCTAATGAGACCCCGTATAAAAAAAACAAACAAACAAATAACAAAAAGAGTACTTAACATCATTACATGCTTGTCTAAGGAGCAGAACTAGTCACTTTTTCTCAACAAAACCCTAAAACCCTTGATAGTCTTTCTGCATAGGTATTACCCCTTTAAATTATCTGATTAATACCATGCCACAAAAATTACAGCTCTGGTGACAAAAGTCACAGCGCAACAAACACAGGTTATGTATTCTTTTAAATAAAGACATAAACTTGAGACCACAGTTATCACAGAAAAAGCAACACCAAGTGATATGAAGAGAAAAAGAGAGCTAATATACTACTTTGCATATATATATATATATATATATATATATATATATATATATTTGAGTTGACCTTCTGTCTCTCTGTTCTCTGTTCTCCTTAAGCCCCAGGGGAAATGCTTCTAAATTGCCTGAATTTTTGTTATTAAAATCAAGGAGAAAATATAACCTGACTTGGAAGAGAATAAGGAAAGAGTCCCATATTATCTCTACATAAAGAGGTTTAATCTCATTTAATGGTGACATTTCCTGGTATTCATGAGCTTAGTAGAGAAAAAAGAAAATGAAACCATGTGACCAACCCACATAACAAACCAAAATGTCCAACAAATATGGCAGAATCTTGTGACTAATTCACATTAAAAACCAGAGTGGCCAGCAAGCAATGAGAAACCATGGAGTTAACAATATAAATCCAAGATGGCTGCCAAATATGGCAGAACCATGCTACTAGATAAACTTAAATTGAAACTAGGGGCTCCCATTACCAGCCTGGAAAAAACAAATAGGCTTTAAAAATCCTGTCCGTCATCCAACATAGTGAGACACAGCAAGAAACTGTTCCCCGTTCCATGAGAAAAATTCCTGAGCTCCTCAGCTTTCATTAGATTTCATGACTCTCTAGTTCCCTAACTCTCCCCAACAATCAACACCAATGATCTGACTGATGAAAGCCCTTCAGGAAAGAGAAGTGGGAAGGACTTGCAAGCTTTTTAGGGAAGGTGAAAAAGTAAAGAAAAATTTATCCAGTGTTTCTAGGTTTGAGCTCATAGAGTTCAGAAAGGAAGAAGAAAAGAAAATTTGCTCAGTGGGTCTTCCTTCTTACTTATTGGGTGTTCAAATATTAGTTAATGGATTCTGGAATTCTGGAGATCTTTTTCTAGGTTCTTCTTGTCCTTAAGAAAGAATTTGATGAAACAAGCACAAAAGTTATCCAGGATTTACATGGATTAAAGGTCAGAAAAGAAACATGTTTTGCAGAGTGAGTGTGGCCCAACAGTCAGAAAAGAAGTACATTTCCTTTTGTGGAAGCAAGATCACAGTGGCTAACAGTTCAATGGCAGCTCTCTTTTGTACTGTCTACTACTTTGGCTCATGTCAGGTGCAGATCATTCTATCAAAAATGTGCTTGAGCTCACACAAGAAGAAAGGAAGACAGCATTTTCTGATTAGATACAGGGCATGGTTTGGCGAACTATTCTTCTGCACATTTTCTGGATCTCCACTGTTAACAAGTCAAAACCACTTGCTCAGCCAATTTGCCTTGCCCTAGTCTGTTGGGAGCCACTGCACCTGAAATCAATCCTATGCAGGAGTGCAGGGATGTGGCCTCATTGCCGAAAACAGTCAAGCTACCTCAGTCTTGAGAAAAACATCCTGCCTGGACATTGTGGGCTATTAGTTACTAGGCAACCTTGTGGCTTGCAGCTCTGTAAAAGTATAAATAAAGGCTCTTGCCATTGTTCAGGGGGTCATTTCCCCAACCAGGCAGATGAGTCATTGCCTAACCCAGCTCTTGCCTTCTTGTCTGTCTTTTCTTCATTTGTGCTGCCTTTCTCCCCAGGCACAGTGGACCACACTGAGAGAACAACATAACCCTACATTTGGTGCCCAAGCAGGATACCTGGTAGGAGAAAAGTGTGGGCTTCAGGAACACTTCCAAAGACCATGCCTAAGGAAGGCAAATGAATTGGTTAGAGCCAGTATTCAGCACAGGCCTGCATTGACACTGGCACATTAGATATAAAACTTGGAGATGGAGGACCCCTAGGGCCAGAAACAGGGTCACTAGGGATAGAGACACAAAGGAGCATAAAGAGAGAAGCAGATTTGAGAGAAGCCAAATGATGAAAAGTTATACTGAGTTAAAAATGGGATAAAGAGAGTTTCAAAAGCCACAGAATATATATATATATATATATATATTCCCCCCTTGGTTCCTGTATTTACTTTACTTTCTAAGCCCAACACAAAGGACTTGGGAGTGGATTACTCTTTTAAAAATTAAGTCCCAAACAGAACAAGGAGGGAAGAGCAAAGTTACAGCAGATAGAATTTAAACCCTCTAGCTTTGCTCCATTAGATGTGAAAGGAAAAAGTTATTTTAAATTGCAAGTGGTTGGTTCCAAGCAGGGTGGCACTGCTGAGGGGCAAAAACTAGCTCAGTGAGTCCCCCATGCTCCAGTCTTAGGAAGATCCAGCGGGCATTTGTCAGCCACTTACATCATATCTGTGTGTCTGGTCCAGCTGCAGAGGTTGACACATATCAACAACTACAGGTCTGTGTGCTGGGTGCTCAATAGGAGGGTCATGACTAGGACTTGTCATGGCCTTGACATTGGCTGTGCATGGTGCAAGCATTGAAAATTTGTTAGGCTTGAGACAGTGCCTTCCTGAACAAAAACAAAACATCCAGCTGTCAGAGCCAGAGTGACTGGACACACAGTGGCTGTAAACAGAGGTCACGGTTACAGAGCAATATCTACCTTGAAGTTTGGGGAGAGGATTTGGGCCTAAGAAAATCTATCCCAGGTATTAAGACAGTTCAGCTGCTGCTAGGAGCATGCTCATCCCCAAGGCAAACACTGCAACTAGAAGCAAGCCTCAATACAAACAAGTGTCCAGCTTATGCTTGGAGTCATCAGTGCTGATCATACAGAGAAAAATCAAAGGTACAATTCAATTCACCCAAACTATTGTTTAAATCAATCCAGACTCACTTATCACTCAATTGATCACTATTTCTTTCTTAAAAAATTTAGAATTATTAAAAATAAATATTGGCTTAGCAAACTAAAAAAAAGAAAGAAAGAAAAACCCACCTTAAAGGTCTTTTCAAATGCAAGTGTGGATGCCTCCAGTTAGTAGTTACAAAGGTGCTGGATTGCCCAAAGGGATAGATACAAAGGGCCATTCCCCAAGGAAGAGAGCTTACTCTCTCCATTATAATTGACAGGCACACACACACAAAAGGTTTATATTTTCCACTTAAGGTGATTATAATAAAATGCTATTTCCATCAAAAAGAGATTGTTTTTTCTTCAGGGGCTGGGGAGGTAACTTCATCTCTTAGGCACCTTCTGCCTAGCAAACTCAAGGACCCTGCATCCCAGGTACCACATGCCTGGCCAGCACAAGCAGCACACTGAGACTCTGTACCAGAAAAATGAGTAATTAATTAATTTTTGACAGCAGTTTGTTCTTTAAAAAAATTCGTATTTCCTAAGATTTTAAATGATTAAAAGATTACTTAAAATTCCTTTAATTGCTAATAAAGTTAATTGCTCTTTTTACAGTTTTAAATTAAAGTTGGTATAAAAAAGGCTTTGATATTTTACAAACTGATATAGAAATCTGGGGGACAATCTAAAAACAATGCAGTTTAAATGCCAACTTAATTTTGACATTATATTTAAATGATAAAAGGCCTAGTGGTTAGCCTCTAAAGGGGTACAAGTTATGAGAACTTCCTCATATTTGGGTCAACATATCCAACAAAGATATATTGTGACCCCAAATGTTTGGGTCAACAATTCATGACTTTCAAGCTTCATTTGGTAATATTATTTGGCTCCATCTCTAGCAAGATTTTGGGCTAGTTTCTGTGAAATTGTTGACAGTCATTCCTTAAGATAAGTTAAATTATTATTTTTTTCACAAATAGGTTATATTAAGTTAAGTGAGGCTATGTGAAATCTTCCTCTTACAAAATATAAACTATAGGTTTCTCACCATACAGTCAAAATTCTATTACAAAAGTAAAAGAGGGAATCCATCCCTTCAACTTCACTAGTCAATATGCATTATTAAATTTTTAAACTCTATAAAAGATGGAAGTACAGCAGAAAAAAAATTCCATCAGATAAGAGAAAAGAGGTTAGGAAGGATCCTTTGGAGAGATCTTCATACTGGACAGTGAAGGGGACCCTGTCCACTACTAACCTGGGGCAAAAGGTATGCTTGTGTTTTTTCTGGAAAATGCTAAATGTCCTATTTGGGTATCAGAGTGTGCTGTTAGGCTATACCAGGAAGCCAGATTTAAGAAAGAAGTTAACAACTTTGAGGTTAATTGCAACTTGTGGCCTATTGAAGGAACTAAAAGAAATAAAATTCTATGATCTAAATAGATGATAAAATATTAAAAAAATACAATTGAGTAAATTTTACTAGTTTTAAGACAAAAATATAAAAATACAAAATATGCATATTAATTATAGATGAAATATTTTATTCATTCCAAATTTTAGTTTTCTGTGCTAATTGACAAATTTAAAAAATCTAAAAATTTCAATAGACTTACTAAATTTAGTTTGGCCAGGAATATATTTGAATGAACTCTGATTATGAAAAGACGTTTGTTTGTGTGTTCTGTGTATTTGTTTATCTGTTTGTACGTTCCTCTTTCTTCCTTTTTTGATAATTGATTCACAATATTTTGGCATATGGGCTAAAAAGTAGGCTTTTTCCTAACTTATCAGATAGTTTGAAAGATAAAGTTTTTCAAAAAAATTACAATAGGAATTTCTCTTAAAATTAATTTTGGTATAAAACTAAACAAAGGTTTTCATATGTTTCTGATAATTCAATATTGTTAATATTGTACTGCCTTAGTGTATTCATAATTCCATGTATTCTTTGTATTTTAGGGAAGTGTTTACAGGGTGTTCAGGGTCTCATTAGTAGATAGAACTCATAGAGATCCACCTGTTTACAGTCTCACAAGAGCTGCGATTATAGGCACGTGCCACCATGCCCAGTCTCCATTGCATTCCCTTGGGGCGAGGCTGGCACAGCAAATCCAGGGATCAAACCTCCAGCCCCTGGGCCTGCTCCAGGTGCTTTAATCTCCTGAGCTATTTGGCCCACTCTAATTCAGTGTTTTTTTGTCTTATAAAATATAAAACAAAGTTTGCCTATTGTGATAAGGTTTTCTCAGATTCATACCTCTGCCTTTAACAAAAAACTTGTGATATATATCCCATTTTAAGATGACTCTTCAAGTGAAAATTTCTTAGGTATTAGATGTAGATGATTGGTTAAAACTGTTACGTTAAAATGAAAATTTAAGTATGTCACAAAATGTCATATTGTCTTGTTACCATGTGGTATATTGTTTTTATTTGTAAATTTTCTGCGTAAAAATGTATAATTTCTCTATTTTAACATCCTATAGGGATTTAAGTATTAGGAAAACCATGGTTGTTAGAAAATAACACTTCCATTTTATGTCAAAGTAGTTTGATATTAAGATAAATAATAATGTTAAACTTACCATCTACATAACAGGTAAATGCCTTTAAGCTTTTCTTTTGGACATTTAACAACTAAATTTTGGAGACCAAAAATTAGATAGATTGGCTAAAAGGATGATCAGCATTTTGACCCTATCCCTTCAAGGTTAATGAGGACTCAGAACGTAAGAAAAACTCTTTTGTGACAGGCTGTACCTCAGTTGAATCCCTAATTTTCCAATCAAGGACATTACGGGAACACAGAAAGCTGATCCACGATGCATCATTTGCCTATGGAAAGTCACTCAGAGAAACAATGTCTCTCAAGCTTTCACAGAAAGCAAATTGGTCAAGCGATGGCTGTGACACATCCAGATGGCTGACACTGATAGAAGATCTAAGAGGTTATATATATGGTTCCAAAGTAAATCATGAGGAGAATTGACTGATCTTGTTAAATAGAGAGAGGTCATTTTTCTAGTTATATAGGTAGCACTTTAACTTGTCTTACCAATCCAGCAAAAAAAAATTTAACCATGAGATATAAAAATAATGCCATAATAATATGCTACAGTATAAGAGGCTCAAATCACTAACAACTACTGTCAATTGGCAACTCTATCAATAACTCACTACTGTTATTGACTATTGGAATGTATAATGTAAATCTGCTAAATACAAGGACCAAAAAATATTTGGACTTTCATCAAAAATAAAAAGTTTTTCTACAGTTTTTCCATACCATACACCCCTTGCTACAACAGAACATCCATCACTCATATAACAAAAACAAAAATAGAGATATGTTGGGAGCCACTGAAGCTTAAATTGCTCCTATGTAAGAGGGAAGGATGAGGCCTCATTGCCTAAACAGTCAAGCTATCTCAGACTTGAGAAAAACATCCTGCCTGGACATTGCGTGCTATTAGGTGCTAGGCAAACTGTGTCTTGCAAGTTGTGTCTTGTGTCTTGCAATTTTGTAGAAGTATAAATACTCTTGCTATTGTTAAGGGGCTCATTTCCCCAGCAAAGAAGATGAGTCACCACCTAACCTAGCTCATGTCTTCTTGTCTCGCTTTAATTCATTCCTGCCACCATTTCTTCTCAGGTACAACAGACCACACTGTGAGACCAACGGATCCCTACATCAGTCTATTTCTTTATTTTGAGAAGGACATAACAACGTAACCTCAAGTCACCAAATGTGTTTCCTTGAGATTATATGAACCAGGAGAATCATCCGTAATTTTGGCTATGAATTAAGGCAATAGACTAGTGGGAAGTAAAACACAAATGCATGACTTTACAAATTCCTTACTGTGTGAGTCTCAGTGTATGTCTCAAGGAGAGAGGACCAATATCTGGTCCTCTCCTCTAGCTCTGAGATGGATTGTGCAGGTCTCAGTACATGTTGTCTCTGGGAATGGAAAGCCAATAGATAATCCTTTACTCTCACAAAATATGAAAAAAACAAGACATCCCAAGAATACTTACTTCATTCCATACAAAAGAAATCTGCCAGCCCTTCACATTATGTAAGTGCCCATTCTCCAACAAATTATCTTTACTTACCCCAGTTTGCTTTGTTTTACTCAAAAAAGAGGGACAGTTATTGGCAAGCCTATTACCACAAGACATCATTTATATTGATTCTGTTTTTCTATACAACCCAATGAAAATGAGATGTGTCCAAAGCCAAAGACCTCTCTTAATATGGTAGAAGAATCTCTCCGCTCATCTCGCTTTCTTTGCTGTCCTCGTTTCCACATGTCAAAAAGGTTCACACATTGAATCAATTGCATTAGCAACACTTCTCTGCTCACTAACATATTCACCAACACTCTCCTTTCTTGTCTTGGCAGACTCCTTACAGAAAAAATACATTACAGTGGCATACATGAAAATATAGAAATTAGTATTTTTGGTTTGTTTTTATTTACTTCCTATAATCTTTACAAGGCAAAGAGTTTAGAGCAAATATTAAAAGTTCTTTATGGACTCATTATATTTTTGGTAAAAAAGGAGGGTATATTTTAATGATGACTGTCGGGCGCGGGCGCCCTGCTCCTCAGCCTTGCCCCTCCCACTGGAGCTTCTGCTACCAGTCTTGTTTCCTGTATAGCCCTGGTCCCTGCTGGCAAGATTTGATTGGTTCGCACAGCCCTGCGAGGCAACTGGCTGTTGGCCTATTGCCTGTGTCGGACGATATACTTGGCTCCCTCTGATAGGTCCGGGGGGGGGATATAAGAAGGGGGGTTAGGAGAGAGGAAGGCAAGGAGGGAGGAAGGCCAGAGAGAGGAGGAAGGCCAGAGAGGGGAGGAAGGCCAGAGAATAAAGAAGTCTAAAGACAAAGAAAGAGTCCCCGTCTTGTCTTTTCTCAGCGCCGGTCAAGTGGTGGCCCGTACGGGGAACTCTCCTCTCTCTCAAAGTAAGTAATAGGAGGTGAGTGCCTTCCCAATTGTTTCACTTTGGCGGACGCGCCAGTAGAAGTGGCGGGTTCATAAAGGAAACCCGGGCTGCCGTGGAGAGGCAGGTGACACTGTAAAGAAGCGTGTGCTTGAGCAGAGCAAGCACTACTGCTTAGCGGCAGAAAACGAAAGTGATATGGGAAACGTAAATGGCCATCACCTCATGATTGCGCTTAATAAGTTGTTAAAATCGAGAGACCTCCAGGTGCACAAGCGCAGTATAAGGGATTTTCTGAGTGAGGTCGATGAGATTGCACCATGGTTCCTACCCAC
>NW_004524587.1:22196481-22197329 GCF_000260255.1 Octodon degus
AAATCCTGCTCGGCCCTTCTAGAAGATAGTAGAAAAGCTTTTGAGCAGGCAAAAGCAGAATCCCTCTGCTCCGCTAGCCAAAGCTCAGACTCCTCCGAGGAAGAGGAATTGTATCAGGAGTCATCCTTTGAAAGGGACAAAGCAAACTCATAAGGCCTGAGAGGCCTTGCGGATTCTCAAGTTCAGCTAGAGGCCGAGGTGGGGATACCTGATACCCCGAGAATAGGGAAGGAAAGAGGAAAAGCGGAAGCTAGAGACTGGCAATCGGCGCCATTTTGTGAGGCTGCCTCGCCGTTTGGCGCGCCGCCGGCACCATCTTACATGCCTTCAGCTCCCTTCAAGCCGTGCCTTTTTGGACCAAGTCTCTACCCCGCTCCTCCCTCATGGGTCATGCCGTCACCCTCTTCTTCCTCTTTTCAGCCAAACTTGTGGCGACAACTGAGAGCAGAAGTCCCCGCGTGCGTTAATGCCGCAATAAGGGCGTTTCCCATTTTTCAGGACCCCCAGGGCAACCGCTCGCACCATCCTATAGATATTAAGACCATACGCCACCTTAAGGAGGCTTGTGGGACCTATGGGGTGAATGCAGCCTACACCTTGGCCCTAGTAGAGAGCCTTAGCAGCGAAGCCCTTACCCCGGATGATTGGAAGGGAGTCGTTCGGGCCTGCCTGTCTCCGGGACAATATTTAGATTGGAAGTCCTGGTGGATGGAAATATCTACCGAACAGGCCCAGGCTAATGCTCAGAATAACCATCCGGCCTGGGACGCAGACATGCTACTCGGACAAGGTAGATTTGCCAACCAACACTAAACAATTGCTGGCAAATCTCTCTGTCCCCTCCATTG
>NW_004524587.1:22198701-22237545 GCF_000260255.1 Octodon degus
GGGGGGGATATAAGAAGGGGGGTTAGGAGAGAGGAAGGCAAGGAGGGAGGAAGGCCAGAGAGGGGAGGAAGGCCAGAGAATAAAGAAGTCTAAAGACAAAGAAGGAGTCCCCGTCTTGTCTTTTCCCAGCGCCGGTCAGATGACATTAGTAAAAAAATGTGTAGTCATCAGAGCCATTGTCAGCATCCTCATTCAATCCACTTTTTGCTGAGCAAAGATTAACAGGCCAGCAAAAGGTGCCAAGTTGTGTGTAATGCTTTTCTCGCTGCAAGCTCAGCCTCTTTGCTTCTCATCCTCGTTGGCAGGCTTCTCCAGCAGCTTGTAGGCAACAGTGACAGAGTCTATCAGACAAGGAGCTGCTGAGCCTTCACAACCACCATATCAGAACACTTAACATTTGCTTTCTACTCCCCTACCAGTCCCTGAAGTTTGTGAATGAACCTTGCTCATCCTCCAATCAAAACCCCTGGGAGAGTTACTGGCTGGAAAATGATTTTTGTTATGCAAATAGATTCATAGGCCTTGGGGCTGTTTCCTTACTCACTGGGGGCAGCAAAGAGGAGCTTAGGCAAATGCTTAAGGAAAAAAGATGAAATGTAGGTGGAAATGAGGATTTTATTTATCAGAAACAAAATGTTAAATAAAATATTTATGGGATTTGTAATACAAGAGATAAGCAAGAATATTGCTGATGTGCATTTCCTTCACCTCTTTTGCATTTTTCTTTCTCCCTCACCTCATAGCAGTGTCTAGGCATTCCTCTAAATCACTTATTTAGAAGTGGTTTAGAAAATACTGTGTATATGTGCATATGTGTACAAATGTGTGTGCATGTGTGTGATTTTCCCAAATACTAAATACACTTTACGAAAAATTTCTGCACTGAGATTTGTAAATGAGTTATAGGTGTGTGACAGTAAAAAATATAATATTTCTCATTCTAACCAGCATATATTAGTTATGTGGTATAATGGCACATGCATGTAGCATGTTAGACCATTTACAATCCTGTCCCTCCTTGTTCTTCCTATTCCCTTTTAGTCTCCTACCTTCATGTCTTCTCATTGTTTTCTGTCTGTGTGTCTCTCTGTTTCTTGCTCATTCCAAACATGAAGTAAAATTTGGAATGCTTGACTTCATCATTTAGAATATTTTGCTTAACATGATTTTCAGTTGCCTCCATTTTCACACAGATGACATAATTTAATTCTTTTCAGCCAAAGAACACACCACTGTATAAAGATTTTAGATTCCACACTTTGTTTAACCATTCAATATTAGATATATATTAGATATTTAAGCTCTCTCTCTCTCTCTCTCTCTCTCTCTCTCTCTCTCTCTCTCTTCCTCTCCATTCTGTTTGTCTTTCTTGAAACAGGTCTCACTATGCAGTTCAGGCTGGCCTCTCAAATTTATGGCAATCCTCCTGCTTCCACCTCCCAAGTTATGGGGTTGCAGAATATATAACAATGTCCATTTCTGAACTAATACTATAGCTTAGATATTGTGAACTGTGCTTAGATAAACTTGACATTGCAGGTATCTCTATATTATGCTTTAATTCTTTTTATCTTTAAATTCTGCAATACAACAAGAAATGATACAGCTAGATTAAAGTATAGATTCATTTTTAGTTTCTTAAGAAATCTCATATTACTTCCACGGTGGCTATACTAATTTATATTCCCACCATCTGTGTAGAAGGGTTCAATTTTCCTTAATCCATTTTACCAGTTAATGTTCTTTGTTTTCTAGATGATAGCCATTTTGACTGAGTTGAGATGTAATCTGAATGTAAGTATAGGTATAGGATCACTGGAAGACTCCCCTTGAAGAAAGAACAGTTATTTCCATTTTGTCTAACTTGGTCCTATTTCCATGTATTGATATGTACAGAAGTGAATACCATTTTCCTTATCCATGAAGTTTATTTTAAGCAGTGCACATTGGTCTAGTGAGGTGCTGATGTGTAGTCTTTTTAAAAATTAATTTTATTGAGAAACAAATAGCAATAAGACAGTTTCAAAACAGGTTAGTAGGACAGTTACAATAATTAATACATTGCATATTGTTGTCTTCATAGTAGTTGTTCATAGTACATGATGCAGACATGATATCCTGTCCAAACACTATTAGTACAAATCTTTCTTCTCCTTGAACTAAGAGAAAGTAGCTGTATATCTATCCTAATTTGTATATACAGGTACAAAATGGTCCTTCATTTATATACATTTTTTTGTTTAGTTTTGTCAGAGAAGGGTATTTCTTTGTCATTTAATTATTGTAGGTACATGAATTCAGCAAAATAATCCAATATAGTCCAGTAGTCTGTAATAGTGGTGGGTTATCCATAGGACTGGCAATATCAGAAGTTGTTGACTTGAGCCTTTTACAGCTCAGCATATTAATATGGCTTTACTTTTTATACCTTATTTTTATACTTTTCTGCTGGATGGTTAAGAACAAGGAGAGACATGTGGAGATAAAATATTCTCTCAGGCTTTCACAGAGAGCAAATTGGTTAAGCAATGGAAGTGACTCATCCACATGGCCGACAATAACAAAGGATCTACAAACTGTGGTCCAGGATTTCAGGGTAAATTCTGATGGGACTTGACTGACCTTGTCAGATACAGAAGTTACATTTATTGATGTGTAGTCTTTACAGCAAGACAGCAGGTAGGCATTACCCTGCCTCTGTAGCTTCCAAAAGCATATGTGAGCAAGGTAAGATGGAGAGTCATGCTCCATGCTATGATCTGAGCCTCCAAATAGGAGGTTGTAACTTCTCAGGGAATTAAAAACTTACACATCTGAGCTGAATAATTGATACCAAAGCATTAGATACTACTTGAAATTTTGTCATGCCAATTATTCCTTCTGCATATCTCTCTCTCTCTCTGTGGAGTTGGTTTCAGGCCACCTACCTAACACAGTTCACAGAACTCACATTCTTCCTGCCTTTTGCTCAGTAAGTCACTAATCCTCAAAACACTCCATTCTTCATGAATTAATAAAACCTGAGTTTGGCCCTAGGATGAGGATTTGTTTCCATTCATCATCATCCAAACTTCATTTAGGTACCCCTTGACACCCCACCATTACAAATATGTTTGAATGTCTTTATTCCCACCATGGGTTTACTGGAAGTAGTAAATTGAAATTAAGTTGCTAAGACTTAAATCATTGTTCCATGGGATTACAAATATAAACTTCTTGGACCTCAGTGAGGACCAAGAAGGGCTCCCTATAAGTATACAATTTTTAAACTATTCTACTTTCGCTCACTCCCCTTTCCATTCTGCATGGATGCCAGGGGAGATAGAAATAATCTGAAGAGTTCTTTCTTTACATATTGAAGCTATTACTTGAGAGTTACAGCATGCTAGTGAAGAAAGATTCTACTGAATTTGTGCCTAAAACCCTCTGAAAACGTAAAATTGCTATAAATTCTCTTGAGATGAAAAATTTAAAAATTAATTTCCCTCATTCCTAGGCCTCAGAAACAAAGAAAAGCCTATAAGGAGCCAGCCAATATTGAGTTCACAACCAACCACTGGCAAGCGGAATGCCTGTGGGAGATAGAGGTGTACTAATAGGGCTTTTCATGGTGTAGAAGGAAGTTAGAAATGGGATTAGAGTGCACAGACAACCAATGAAAGTAGATGGCTTGAACATGAAGAAGGCACATGGAAAAATTATTCTCAGGACTATTCATTTAGATGTGAATACATTAACTAAAGAGGTCACATAAATCAAAGAAAAGATACAGCAGGAATAATGAGCTAACAAGGATGATACATGGACTCCGAGTCCAAGATCACTTGGTCAGTTCTTCAACAATCTTTCATTGTAGTTTTCAAGAGAACAAGAGCAATTTAGTATTTACTAACAACTCTATGCATCAGTATTGTAACTCTAAGGATTCTCTAGTAAGCAGAATACAATGGATAAAAATAAATCATTCTTCACTCTGTGTTTCATACTTGAAAGTTATCAGAGAAAATGAGTGTATCTCTTATGGTCCTATAATACATGACTTACCTCCTAATGGTTTTATATACTTTGAAGAGAGGGAAGTGATCCTCTATTCAACAATGTCACTTGTATTCCCCCAACTAATGAATTTCAGTAGGTGGCAATGTTTTTCTTTTTGGCTTTATTACTTAGGGAGAACCAGAACTGCATTCAACTTTCCCAGTTAGTTTACCCTATAAATGTAAGAATGTAATTTTAAAATATTTCTATCATATTACCTTGTTTAGGATTCTGAGAATAGGGTATTGATCATCTGAGAACACTAAGTGAATTTTCAAGTAGGACCTGAAAGTACAGGAAACTCAATTTAATATTGGGTATTTTTTTCTATAATTGTAGTATTCTATAATTCTAAGCTCAAAGGAAGCTCCATTATTCTTTTTTACTAAGTTCCCAGGAAGAATTATGTGAATGAACCAAAATCTGGTGTCAAAAATTGAAAGAGAACAATATGTAGCAGCAGAATTGCAGTAGATAAATGTCTGATGGGCTAATTATGGGATTCTTCATTTGCATTGAGTGCTCAACTATAGCCCATGTGCTGTGGCTGTGGCTGTGGTGTTGACTAGGTTGCCTTTGGGATCTAGGTGGTACACTTGGTGAAGCACCTGTGTAGGAATGACTGAGTAGGTCACAGACACATGACCCTGGGGTCAGTAGTACTAGATCCCTGATCCACTTTCCTCTGGAGCTCTTTCCCCTTCTCTGTTTCCCAGCTACCATGAAGTGAGCAGCCTTGCCCCTACCTCCCATTTCACTATGGTGTTCCTATCTTGGAGCCCCCTGAAAACATTATACAAATCCAATGTTTTTTGATTGAATTTTTGGGGGTGTGGCTTTATGTCTCATTGACAAGAAACCTCCCTAGTACTCCTTGCAAAAGAATTGCTTACATCCATTTTACAGTTGAGAATAATGAAGGTAAAAATGAGGTGGAGGTGATAAGATTGGATGCTGACCTGAGTCCAAGGAGAGTGCTGCATCTGTCCTTTGCAATTATTTTTTAAAAAGGAGATGAATTATTGGTTCAGTTTTCCCCCTTTAGATAAAAAGTCATAGAAAGGACATTGCTGAAGAAAAATAATGCCCATAGTACAGAGTAATACTAATCCAGCTCATTGGTAAATATGTGATAGGAAATTGCCATACTGCTCAGAGATTTGTTTTAAAGTCACTGTTCTCATTTAGTAGAAAAAGTGGAGAGTGCAGAAATATCCATGAGTTGGGCCAGTGAAAACTCAGCAGACTAAGCACTGGCTTAGAAAGCTCTGGGACCAGGGTTTGATCCCCATACTGCATGCTGAGCTGGCCCCTTCCCTGGCTGTGCTGAGCCAGTGATAGAGTCATAGTGTGGTGGAGCATGCCTATAACCCCAGCGTTGGGGAGGGTGAAAACAGGAGGATCACCATGAGTCTGAGCTGTGTAGTGAGACCCAATACTAAATACATAAATTAAAAAAGAAATATCCATGAGTGGAAACAATCATCCACATTTTCTTTATGTTATTTAAAAAGTCTTCTTCTTCTCCATAAACAATTTTTATCATTAGCCAGAGCCACAAAGCTCTAAGAGCCTGAGGACATTTCCTTATTCCTGACTCCAAAGGTGACCCATCTAAAAAAAAAATAATAACACACATGACACACAAAACACATTCTACTTCAGTATCATTTATGGATTTCATGTACCTGAACATACTTGTATCTATAATATGAGGTAGCTGTCCAAATCATATTTTTCATTGTATTTTTAAAATATTAGTATAAAACTCAATAGACAGAAATATTGGAACCTATGTTTTGATACAAATGCTTGTAAATGTCATTCTTGTCAAATATAGTATTTGAATGTGAAATGACATTTTATATCTAGAAAAAAATGGTCCACTTTAGGAAGAGTTTGATTACAGGCCAAACGCAGAATGCCAGGTGGGGATTCAGCTGCTTGGGCAGTTTTCCAAGGAAGCTTACACCTGGATTACCATATGTTTCCATCTAGCCAGTAAGTTATTGTGCTCAAAAATAAACGCATTTATAAAACCAGAGAGTTCCAGTACAAAGCTAGAACTTGCAGGATACAGAGACATTGTGAAACTAATTAATTTATGATTAATAGGAGCAGAGGCAAGTATTTATAAACACATTTAAGTGTTATTACACAAATGTTAACACTGAGATTATTTGAAAGTAGTATTTATATAAGTATTTAAAAGGGATATGTTTTGATCAAGACGTGTTAGCAGCAATTTGGAAACCATTAGCAGGAAGCCTAGAGAACTGGATTGACTCCTTTTGCTACATTATATTAGTGGAGATCAAGTGTGTGTGTGTGTGTGTGTGTGTGTGTGTGTGTGTGTGTGTTACCTTAAACAGCAAGCAAACTATGCCACTTCCCCCAAAGAGGGAAATAACTATGAAGCTCCACGAGCCATATGGAGTTCTGCTTAGAACAACTCCTTAGCATGGTACATGGCTGCTATGGATATGTCTCTACATGTCACCAAGTACCTTGTGAGGATCAGGAAACATATTGCCTAATTTCTAAATTGTAGTCTGGGGACAGATGGCAGGGAGCTAGAGGAGACGCAAATGAACCAGATCAACAAAAAAAGAGGAACAGATAACATGGCTGGTGGCATAGATTTGGGGGATCATGTGCTTTCAAAGCTGAAAAGCTTAAAATTTTAGTGGCCTCATTGTTTAAAATACTATGCGGAACCAAACCATAAGTTTCACTCACTGACAGTACAATCTTGCATGTGCATACACAGAGATGCACCTATGTGGCACATGGAAGCTTCAGGGGTGATGCAAAACTTCTGTCTGCATGGAGTTGTCCCGAAAAACTACCTTGAGTAATCTATGTTGGAGTTTTTATAGAAAGATACAAGTTTTTACTTGTGCATTTAAGAAGTCACCAGAAGGCTAGGGTTTAGGTTTGAGAAATCAGATCTTTGTTTCACATACATGTTGGACAAATTGGTTACATTCTATTCTGCATTTCAAATGTAAACTTGTAAGAAGCACATTGTAAGAATGGTGTGAACTGAGTGCATGTCATCAGAAAATAGTGCACTCGTTAGAACAGGAGTGGTAGAGAAGAACATAAGAGGATCAGAAGAGGCAGTGATGGGAAGGGAGTACAGAGAGGGGAGAGCAAACATCCCTGTGATGGTGTCAGGCTGGAATCATGGAATTGAGGGCAGAGGATTTCCCCCGGTTTAGTCCACCATTGCTTACATTTCTTCCTTTGTCTCCCTTCCAAAGACAAGAATTAAATCTTTGTAGTTTACTAAGGAAGTTGGCTGGGTATAACACAGCGGTCCAGAATCTATTTATAAGATTTACCATCAGTTAAAGGGGTGTAAGCCTCAGCGCTCAGCACCCATCTCTTTTTTGGAAGAGGGAAGGCTCAGCGACCTGTTCACACAAATGTGTTATTTTTTGGAAAAGTAGATCTGAGTGTTCTCTCTTCAGTTTGACTTTTATCCTCGAGGCTCTACTGAACATATCATGGATATGAGTTCAAGGGATGAGCACAATCCACCAACACCTCACTTTGTACTGTACATTCCTAGCATTTTCTGTTTGAATGTGTTCACTAGAAAACAATTCTGGTTTGGGAAAATCTTGTCCATAAAGAGAAGACTTGCACGTATCTCTGTTGGTTTAAGGAATATACTAAAAAACACAAAGGTACTGGTACAAATAAAATTATTTAACCTAGAAAGAATAATATATTTCTTAAAATTCTTCAAATTTAGCTTCAAATTCCTCATTTGGTTCTTTCAAAAAACTCTTTATTCAACCTTAAGCCTTGCAAAGATAGATGCTCTTTAGAAACCAAAGCTTACTGTTAAGTGGGTTTGCCCATCCCATGGTCTTATTAACAGATTATATATTTGTGCTATATTTTTAGAAATCTAAGATTTTCACAATTTTGTTAAGAGCAAATGAAGCTTGGAATACATTTCATTTAATAGTCTATAATGAAGTGGTTCTCAGTTTCTTCTACGCTGGATTTCATCAATTCTGGTTGTCCTGCTGTTGGAGTCACTCTGGACTTTTTCTGCCTGCTGTGCTGACAGCCATGGTTGTGGCAATAAAGTGGAAGTGCAGAGGTCTTGACACTAAAAGACCATGCCCCTCAGAACAGTGCCAAGTGGCACATTTGTATAGATAGTGGAGGAGATACAAGCCAGTCTATGAAAACCTTTTTTTTTTTTTTTTGTACTGGGAATCAAACTCATGAACTCACACCTGGCATGCAGGCTCTGTGTCATTGAGCAATATCACCAGCCCTATGAAAACCTTTTAATCCATCTTATATCCCCAATGGAAAAAAAAAAAAGAAAAGAAATTCATTGTTCATCCATATCTAATCAAAATAGAAATTTTCTTTTTCCAGAATTAGGCTATTAGCACAACCTATAGATTTGCACACCGATCGCTGCTTTTCAATACATTTTAAGCTCATAGAATATTTAATATTAATTTACAGAAAAATTAGAAATATTCTGGATATTAAACATATATATGTATATATGAAAGGAACTTCATATAATTTTCAACAAATTTCATCATAAACTAAATATTTTCTTTATACTTGTAATAGGTATGTGAAATTAAGATATCAATAATCTTTTTAAAAGTGTTCTTATATAATCTAGAGGAAAGCCTGATTTGATCTTTATTTTCTAATAATAAGTATCCCACAAATATCAGCATCAAAAACAAGAGGCAATCAAAGAATGTACGTAAATAAGGCAAAAGTTAGGGGAAGAGTTGCGCAGATGTATGCATTAAGGTTTAGATTTAAGCTTGTTTAGATCTAAGGTTTAGATGTGTACTTGTTAGGGGATTCGTTTGTTTGTTTCTGAGCGAAGTAGCTGCTTGGATGGGGGATGCTGATTGGATGTGGGTCGTTGGGGGCAGAGACCTAGAAAGCTGGCTCCTCCCCTCTCCTGCTGCTACTGAGATGCCCTGGAAGAGCACCTTCAGCTCCTTCCACCCACTTTGCCGCTCAGGTTCAAGTCAACAGACCACTATGAACCAAAATAAAATCCCCTTTCTTTACCACGTGGCGTCCAGTGTGTTTTCTCCTGACGGGGCACAGGCTAGCGCAATATGGGGATGTTTGCCAGACGAATGTCGGACAATTGTGATGACAAGTGTAATTATATTGCTTTTATTCTGCCTTTTGTGTCATTTCTGGATTAGGTCAGTATTATTATTTTTTTAATATTTTTTTTCTTTTAGTGAGAAGCTTTTTGATTCTAAATCAGTTAGGTACTGAATTTGGCATTTCTGAGGCCTTGAGTCCAGCAAGCCTCTTTAAGATTAAGATTCATAGATTCTGTGATGTGGTTTCAGGGAGGGAAGTAAGAGCACAGTGAGAAAAAATGTGTTTGAATTTTACTTTTAATAGCTTGCTGTGTAACTTTGAGCAAGTTGCTTAGTCTCTCTTGACCTTAAACCTGGAAAAAAGTTTTCTTTTGTTGTTGTTGTTGTTGTTTTTTTCCATCCTATGTGTAACTCAAGAGTCAAAGTTCCCAAAATAAGAAGAAAAATGACTTTTTAATAAACATTATGTGGGACTGGGCAGGTAGCTCAGCAGCATAAGCACCTACTTAGCAAACACAAGGACTCAGGTTTGATCCTTGGTACTATCTGTCATGCTGGCCCTGAAACTGGGCTCGATGGCTCAGGTTTATTATCCCAGAGCCTGGGAGACTGAGACAGGAGGATCAGTAGGAGTCCAAACTACATAGAGAGACCCTATGTCAATAAAGAAAAACTAAACTAAACTAAACTAAATAACTGTTACATGAACTGTGATTCTTTCTCCTCAGGGGACTTTGAACTCAAGTGAATTTCCTGCCTCTGGAAAACAGTTGGTATTTATCCTACAGATGAGGTACATAAGAATTGGTGGCAATGTACACAAAGCAGGAAATAACTGAGCTAATGTCTGTGTGTCATTATCTGCACAGTTCTTTCAAAGAGATCACAGAATGTCTGCATTTTGCATTTATAAAAAGAGGCAAGAAATCGAAATATATAATTTTAAATAGAAATTACAACATTTTGTTAGAAAATATGTCCACTAAATACTTGCTATTCATAATAAATGGACTCTTTTTGAGTGTCCTGATTACCAAGTTTAGGCTTTTATTTATGTTGTATTAAAAGAACATTGGACAAAGGGTACACTCAGTGTAGCTTGATTGATTTGGATTACTAGAAAAGCAACTTCACATGAAATCTCCACACCAGCCACATCAAGAGTTGGAGATAAATGTGACACTTTTGTCTGCTAGAAATGCTTCATCTAGTAGGAAATATGACCCTGTATGAGTTACACATTTCTGAAGAACACGTAGATGCCAAATGTGTTGGCACAAGCCTAGAATCCTCAAGAGGCTGTGGCAGGAGGATCACCATGAGTACAAGGCCAGCACCAGCTTGCATAGTGAAGTCAAGGCCAGACGGGACTACATGGACAGAGACCCTATCTCAAAAAATGAAAACAAGACCAGGAGTGGTGGCACAAGCCTGTAATCCCAGCCCTGGGGAGGTTAAAACAGGAGGATCACTATGAGTCCAAGCTGCATAGTGAGACCTTGTACCAAATACATACATACATACATACATACATACTTACATAAAATAATTAAATAAATAATAAATAAAATAAAGAATGCATAAATTCAGCCACTCAAAATTTTGTTTAAAATTCAGGAAAAACAAACAAACAAGTCAGAGTGACTTAGTAAAACTGAGTTTAAAAAAAAAAAAAAACAGCCTCACATTATTATTGGGTAAAAGTCAATTAATGTAAGATTGAATTTGTCTCACATTCATTCACCTTGCATTATTAAAAACAAAACAAAGAAAGAACAACTATGTAAAATACTCAAATACCTGATTCAGTTTTGTTTTAGTCAACAATGAATACAGTAGCCCTTTGCTATTTCACGGTTCTAATTTCACGGATTGTTTCACAGGTTTGTGAAAAATACTAATATAAATTATTTATCACAGATTTTTCACTATATTGCAGGTTTTTTCTGTATATACAGCACTCTATATGTATTTATATGCATAGTATTTATGGTTTTAATGATTTCTGCCTAAAATTTTAAATATATAAAATTTATTAAAATGTTAATTTCAATATATTAAAGGAATATTAAATCAAAATAAAATACACTCTTTACAGTATTTAGCACATGAATACATAATATGCTGTACAGTATACTTATATTGTTAAAATTACTTTGGTTTATGACTTTAGAAAATGATTAAGAAGGTTGGAAGAAGGGCTGGTGAGATACCTCAGTGTACTAAGCTCCTGCTTTGGCAAGCTCAGGAATCCAGGTTGGATGCCTGCCCCGCCCCACCCCGCCCCTGGGGCTCACTGAGCCAACAAATGACTCTGGGTGTGGTGGCACAAGCCTGTAATCCCAGCGCTGGGAAAGCAGAAAACAGGAGGATCACTATGAATGCGATCTGTGTAGTGAGACCCTGTACTAAATACATTAATAAAAGAGATAGAATACGGTATGATCTTGCTCTTTTGCTACAATTCCAACTGACCTCTGTCTCCCTCACTTTAAGAGATGCTTCTGGATGTTCTCAAGTCTTCTTATTTTTTTTTTTTTCTTGTGTAATATAGAGTAGAATGTTTAAATATTTTTTGTGTCCAGGCTGCAATCCTGGGTACAATTTAAGTACAGTTTTATGGGCTTATAGAACTCCCTAAATAAGTAAATAAATAAGAAATGCAGTTCATTCTTAAGAAATGATGGTGCTAATTCCTGATTTCAAATTGGCTCACTTACCTATAAGCCCAGGACTCTGAGCCAATGTGTGTTCCACAGGGAGAGGAGTAAGTTTCTCGGAGATTGGAAAAAGATTCCCAGAAATGGATTCTTAGAGAGAGAGAGAGAGTGGGTCTTCTGAGACTTATTAACAGTAAAGTATCCATGGGAAGCACATATGAGACCAACAGCACTACTGGGTTTTCAAGGGTGGAGTGCTGCACAGAAGTACCTCCCTTCCTGGGGATCCCAGTGGCAACAAGCTGTGCTAGTGGAAATTATCCTCTCCCTAGCATTCTCTTCCATGCCTGCTTATCACAAGAAGAAGATTCATAAATTTAACTCTATGAGCAATGGCATCATGAGCTTGCTTTGGTACATTGTATGACCAGCATTCTAGAGGAGCTAATTCAGCACAGTGTTCATGCCGGAGAACAGGTTCTACAGAAAAGTTTGCTCAGTTACCAGTATCTTAATTTACAATTTAGCCAGACAGTCCGGTGAAGGCAACTTACAATTTCCTCTTGACTTGGCAAGATTTCCAAATCCAAAAGGGCATCTCGGAGACATGGTGTCAAATACCATACTTTTTATCAGGGATGCTATCGTGAATCACTCAGGCATTTCTCTCTATCTCAGCATACTAATCTGTAAAATGAAAAACCCTAATAGCTTCTTCTAAAGAATTGCCATGAAAATACATCTAAAGCTATGGAAACATTTCAGGAATAGTTTAAGCAAGGCATTATACCTGTGTTACATTTCATATGCAACCAAAATATGATACATCCTAGTCCAATATTTTAACTTAAATCCCTGTTACATCTTAAACACCACATGTAACAATACATCAATTTGTTCCACAGCATTCCAAATTGTGAACTAACCACTTCAAAGATAAAAATCTTCCTATTTTGTACAAATAGCATTAACTTCAGGACCAGGACAACTGAACAACTCATTCTAACTTCATGAAAATCAAACTGTGTCCTATATCTCTCTCTATGCCTCAGTTGCCTAACTCACTCAGTGCTTACACGATGAGTTAGACCTTAGTTGACTTCCACAAATCCCACACACAGGTGACATAATGTCCAAACTACAAGGCAAGTGAAGCGCTGAATATTCTTATTTCTGCTCAGCAGTCTAGAAAACACTGAGTACCCCATGGGCAGCTTACGCTTGCCATTGTTTGTAACTCACCAAAAACTGTAAACAATGAAATAAATAAATTACTGAATCTCATCTACACAACACACTTCCCCTAAAAGTCTCCTTTTCTCCTCATTTCTAGTCACAGCCCAGTTGCTACAATTCCTGTCTCTCAGAGGTAGTTAACGCTGACTCAGCACACACACATTGCAGGTAAGGTCTTACTGTCTCTGTTGTTTTAGTTGTATGTAGCCTCTGTTGTTTTAGTTGTAGAACAGCATAACAAAGGTACCAGATAAAAAGCAAGGGTTATCTAGTGCTCTAATGATAATAAACAAAAGTCCTAGACTGAAGTAGTTTTCTCATTTTGAATTCCTATGTAAACAAAAAGAAACTGAATTCAGAGTGAATGTCAGATTCTAGGAAATAAAAACTTGGGTTAGTGAACCAGAAACCATCCATTTGCATCCACTCCCCACTATTTAAGGGCTCCCTATTTTAGCCAATCAAATATGCTCTTTCTTGCTGGCACACACACCTTATAAAATTTTTCTCTTGCCCCTCCTTGGTAGAAATCAATATTTTACAATCTTCAACTAATTCATGAATCCCTGAGTGTTCAAATACATTCTTTAAAATTTAAATGTGCCTACATTAATATTTTAAAAGTAGTTAAATTTGAATCCTAGATATACAACAAATAACGCTGTTCTTGGTATAAGAAGCAGTCTGTGTGTATATATATGCTGTACAACTGAAAATCAAGTTAAAATCATTGTCCTATATGTCCAGTTGCTGCATCTACCAACCATTCCACAATGTTAATGCTACTCCATGCTATTTCTTTTTCTACACCCTCCAGCATTAAGTTTGTGACTTCTAGACCCATAAATTTATATACTAATTGACAGAACATACTTGATACTAGGCTCTTAAATATCTAGTTCATTTTCTAGCTTGCTAAGAAATAGTGTTACAGGTGCAGAAAGCCCGAGAATCAGGTTACCCTTATGTTCTCAACTAAAGACCCAAATACACAACCAGTGAAAATAATATTACACCTTCAACATTTTGCATTCATCCAACAGTTTAGTAAGTCCAAACACTTCCCAATGTGATATTGTGACTTCATGGTCATGGTTCCTGGGGAAATGCAAAGGCCTTTGCAAACTTAATAAAACACTTGCTCATCATTGCTACCAGCCATAGGGCTCTGAAATGAATGTGGGTTCAAAGGAGTGGGCATTGCTTTGTCCTTGAGGAAATTAAAATGCACTGATAGCAATGACCTTAAATACTTAACTGGGTCTCTAGGCCTATGTCTCCTTCTAATTTATTATCCTTTAGACCAGTCCTGTGAAAGGAAAAGACTGCAGGGTAATCTAAATGTCTCTACTGAGAGATCTTACAGAGCAACATTAGAAAGGCTTTGAGTAGGAACTAATTTAATTTTTGCAGATGAAGAAGTCTGAGCTAGATCACTAGTTCACACCCACTTGATGATTAAAAATACCTAAGCAGTCTTTCAGAAATGCAAGTTGAAAAGAAAAGAGACATGAAAAGGAGAGAGAATTCTAGTCGAAGAAACAGGTAAGTGACGTACCCTGAATTATGAAAGAGCTTACACTTCTTGATTGTTTGAACCCTTACTGGTGTTCATGTCTTTCTCTTTGAAGAGTCATCATATTAGTGACCACACCTCAAGTTGAAATAAGGCAATTCTGAGATGATTGATATCATGTTTTATAGAATGTCTATCTTCTGCAACAAAACAGCTAATTTACATTTCATTCAGCTGTTAGGAATCTAATTTAGACATAAGTCAAAACAAACACACTTTTCAGAAACTTTCATAAAAACATATGCCTACTTTGATATTTTCATCCCTCTAGTGAGTTTTCCAAAATAGTAACATATGGTGGGATTATCACAAAAGTCACTGGAACAGAAGATTCTTTTTAAGAGTGTTTCACACACTCCCTTGTATGTCAAACAAGAGAGTCCTTGAATAAAGAGTCCGAGGCTTTGATTGCACAGATAAGTATGTTCAGTTACTCACATTATTACTCCTGCAGTGATTTTCTAAACTCAGGTAAGCCCGGCCCTTGGACACACAGTTAATATTAATGTTACTAAAATGTATTTTTAAGTGTACACTACTAAAAACTTGATTTAAAAGTAAATTTTATGTTATTAATATTTTGCTCCCTATAAGTAAAAAATGGATGTAGAAATATACTCAGTTTATATCTCTCTTTCTTTTTCTCTCTATCACACACACAGAGAGAAACACAGACACACAGACACACACACACACACACACGCATGCACACATAGTCTTACCTTGACTTCTGTAGTTCTCCAAATCTGTCTACCTGGTTTGGGCTCTTTATTCTCTCTCTTCTTTCTTATTGTTTCTGTTTTTCTTCTTCTTTCCCTCTTTCTCTGGCTCCTCAATGTTTTTTGCTTCATCTTCCTCCTCTAAAAGAAAGAATGACAAGGTACGTAATACTATAATTATTTTGAATGCTTTTTTCTTTGACACAAATATAACTGAAACCAAATGATTCACCTGCTACTTTCATAAAAATTATTTAATTTTCAAGTTGTCAGTATCAACTCAAACTACCATAGAGGAGTAAGACTAAAAATAATCTTTGATGTGAAAGACATTAATAATAATAATAATATGAAATTAATAAATAATACTATGAAAATTCCTAATATCTATTTAGCAATACAGTTGGAAAGCTGACTTGCCATTTGTCAGTAGCACTTGCCCTTTTTCTTTATAAACAAGGAGCAGAATACTGTACCAGAAAAAAGTTATTTGATTCATGGAATTATATCTAAGTCCATCCCTGGAACATGCAGTTTGCATATATACTTGGATTACTATTGTAGTTTCTTAAAGGTAGGGAATAAAGATATCAGAAAAACACAATACTCAGCAAACATATACTAATTATTCTCAGAATAACTTTACATGATACTTGAAAATAAATATGTTTCACAGTTTAATTAAGGCAAATGATAGGAGTAAATTCAAGAGCAATAGAAACATATGATTAAACATTTCCTATAAACTAGTGAAATGAAAATGAAATGGCGGAGGTAGCACAGTAGAAGAAACCCTGAACTTCTAAGGTTTGGCTCTCATCCCAGCAATAAAGTTATTTAGTTTCCTTACTTGATGGGTCGTCACCCTGAAGGTACTATCCTAGGCAACAAGACTGTACTGAACAATATGATGAAGGTGAACTCTGTTCCTATCCCAAAGCTGACAGGAAGTATCTTACTTATCCTCTACTTGTGTGTGTTGTGTGTTTCTTATGTACTGAAAAGAAAATACATGCAAGAGGAGATTAGATGAAATCAGAGCAGAAAACTGTTATAGCTGTGAAGGAAATGAGTTTAGGAAAGGTTTGTGAAGAACCGATTTGGAGCCCCCTTCAAAGCCATAGTTGTGAGTGAGTTTGGCTGTGTGTGTATAATATTGGCCACATATGAGGGTCCCTTACATATTTTTTTTCAGAAAGGAAAGCTATGCATGCCTTACCTGCCAATGCTTGCCATGAAAGTTAGGTTACAAAGTACAATTTCCTAGTAAATTCTGAACTATTGAAAGACATAGACATTTATTTGTCTAATGAACGAAGTGTTAAAAAAAACTATACACCAGGACTTACTTTGTCCCTGCAAATAAACTAGCCATTCAAAATGTCCATAGCTTGTATCTCATGGAAATCACAGTTGAATATCCAGGTCCTGGACTCAAGCATTGTACGTGTGAAGTCCTGCAGCCACCGAGTTGAAGAATTATAGGATTGTGAGGAATTGTTAGTGCTGGCTTAACCAAAGTGCCCAATATGGTTCTTCCCATGAGTTGACATAAGACAAATCGAGGGCTACTTGGATGTCAGCCATGCTCACACAGCAAGGAACATAAACCAGGGCTGGTGATAAATGGCACCTTCTGGACATAAGGATAGCTGGCTGGAAGTTGAAGGAGGTGAGGGGCAGTAGCAGTGGTGGCCTTTTTGTTTTTCCTTCTTCCTTTATTAATGATCTGATAGATCTAAATAAATTGAGTAGTAATCAAATTTTGCAGATAGTGTGACACAGGGATCAATCAGAAAGCATCTGAACCAATATCACCAGACACCAGAAGTTTACTCAAATTAGAGCACAACACTGTTAAGACAGACCTGAGGGTGTTAAAATGTGATATACAATGAAGTTGGAGAGAAAAATGCCAAAGGGTAGAGAAGTGCCTGGAAGCAGCTTGAGTTCGAAGGGGAACTGTGGGAAACATTACTGTGAGCCTGGGTATAGGTGTTCATTCTTTTCTTTAAAAGGGACTGTTTCCTAGTTTATTTTATGTACTAAAATACCTTCATTAATTTAACATTGAAAATAATATATATGCTTTTAAAAAACCTACCACTATATTGGTTAGGTTCAGGAGATTAATGAAAAGAGTCAATGCTGGTGAAATTTGGGGATCATTTAGTACATTTTAAAAAATACTTTAGAATTTGTGCAAACCAAATAAAGTTATACTTGACAATGATTTCTGATTAGCTTAATCTAACAGTTTTACTCTGAGATGATGATATTCTAGCCCAAAGCAAATGCATTTATAGGCTTGTTAATTTGGCTGGTCAATTTGAAGTGAATATTTAATTTCTGGTAGAACGGTGCAATATTTAATTACTTGAATTTTCCATGGAGCACCTCAAAACAACCCTCCAGGCCTTTAGAAGAGCCACTAACAATTCTCTAGATTCATATTTTAGATTCTTAATCCAATTGGTGTCACTAACTTATTTACATTTGGAAATAAATTTGAAGTTAGAGTTTGATCTATGGAATGATTAAAATTTTAACTATCTCATAAAGTTTCTGCCTTAGTTACTTTCTTATTGCTGGGACAAATACAAAACACCAACAGTTTAAAGAAGGAAAGGTTCATTTTAGCTCATAGTTTGCGGAGGTTTCAGTCCATGGTCAGGTGGCTCCAGGGTAGGACCAGATGGTGGAGGAAAATTGTCCATAATATGGCAGGACCAGGTAGCAAAGCCATGTCACTGAGCTTCACTTTCGCTTTTATTTCTTTCAGACAACAAGTCTACACCCAGAGCGGGCCCTCCCATTATCAATATGAAGAACTTTGCTAAAGCATTCAGTGAACCAATTTAGTTACCACACACTCTTAATTTATATTCACACTCCCTGGATCCAGCCACCTTCAGAAAGCTCCACCTTGAGCACATGAGGCTTCTAGCTGGCATCTGGACATAAGCCATGAACACTCTCATCCCTCATCTAAAAAGCTTGTGGTATAAATACCCCAAATACACTAGTCTGCCACAATATTATTTTAAGGGAAAGATAATTTGAAATGCAGGCATAATGCAAGATCTCTATCATTTTTTTTTCTCTATCATAGAACATTATTTGCTCCTGCAAAGAACTCCCTTTCACATAGTAGGCAGGGAGACATACCTGCATCAGAGATGAAATGGTACCAAATAATTCTCACTTAAACAAGCTTACTAACTACTGATTAGTAAATCAAACTACTTTTCACCTTTAACTTCCCTATATATCTCCTCGCAATTTACCACCCCTAGAAGCCTGAAGTCTTTTTCCTTTGTCTTATCACTTCTGCACACAATTACTGTTCTTTCATTAAGGTTCTATACAAAGCCAAGTTCTGTCCACTTGTGTTGGTTACTTTTCCATGGCTAGGAAAAAGATCCCTGACGTCTGAAGCTTACAGTAGAGATTTCGTTATAGACTCTCAGTCTCAATGGTCACTGTCCTTGTTTGGTAGGGCAAAGCTGTGCACTTCATGGAAGCTGGGAGGTAGCACCCAGGCAAGAGTGCAGGTGAGGGGTGAGCATGCCAACCACACTCCCCAGGGACCTACCACACCGGCAGGCTGACTCCTATCTGCACATTTGGTGTAAATATTGTTTGTTAATCCCATGATCTGATCACCACTCTACACATTTCTTAATTCAGTCCAGTTGACAGATAAGATTAAGTGGTCCTTACCCTTCGAAAACTTCTCTGTATATGTGACTCATACATTATAAATATTTCTTTGTTTTTCTTTTGTTAATAAGTTTTCCTTCAGTCTCATTAATAGGTCTCAGGCCAATGAACTTAAAATGGATAAAGTTTTCTTTTCCTCCCTTATAGTTGTTTGAGAACATTAGTACATAATGGCTTTAGCAGAGGACCTAATACATAAGTTTTTAATTAGCTATCAGGCTGTTGCTATTTTGGAAATTCTCAAAACTCCATAATTAGAATCACATTGTTAATTCATGGTGAATATTTTCTTACTTCATATTCCAGTCCTGTTCTTTGTAAGGACAATCTCTATTACATATTTTATATATATGTTATATATATAAAACAGTGGACAAAACCCAAAATATCACTTGATGGAAAAAAGACAGTTTTACAAACATTGTAACAAAAATACATAAGTAGACTTGTACAGAAGAAAAGAAAAAGAGTAAGAAAAAAACTACACCAACATCCCAATAAGAATTTCTTAGAAGAGGAACATTAAGGAACAGCATGATGGTATGGTTTCTAGTTACAGATCTCTCCTGACATCATCCATGTGATAAGGCATGCATGTATCTCAAAGCCGCACTAGAGGTTCTGCTAAATATAACCTCAACCCCAAACTTCTCTTCCAAGGCCTTGTGAAAAAGCTTGACTTTAAATGTGATCTGTTTCTTTTCTGTAGTAGCTTTTAGTATATTATTCTTTTGCTGCATTTCTGGGATCTTGACTATTATATGTCTCGGTGTGTTTTCAATTGGGTTAATGTTATTTGGAGTTCTATATGCTTCGGTTAACTGAATGTCAGATTGTTTCCCCATATTTGGTAAGTTTTCTGCTATTACTTCTGCCCATATTCTTTTTATATAATTTGTATTGGCTCCTTCTTTCTCATTGATGCCTATTAGTCTCACACCATCCCCATCTCTGACAAAATTAAACAAAAAAGGCATATCCATAAAGGACCATTTTGTATCTGTATATACAAAAAGGAAAGATATAGAGCTGCTTCCTCTTAATTCAATGAAAAGAAAGATTTGCACTAATAGTGTTTGAACAGGATATCATGTCTGCATCTTGTTCTATGAATAACTACTATGAAGAAAACAATACGCAATGTATTCATTATTGTAAATGTCATACTAACCTGTTTTGAAACTGTCTCATTGCTATTTGTTTCTCAATAAAATTAATTAAACAGAAAAAAAGAAGCACCTTTCTTTCTCTAACCATCATGGTATCCTGTAATCACACTCTTGTTTCGTCTCTTTCTGCAAACTTCCATTCTCGCTGATTTAGCTGCAATATTTACAGCTGTAAATCTGGTATAAAACTATATCCTATTAACACTTCTATTCAAATTCCCTAGTGCTAAGGGTGTCATGCGTTTAGTAATTTTACTGAATTGAAAGCAAAATAGCAGAAACTCAAGAACTGTGTCAGAGAGTAACTGCAAGGATCATGAAAACTGAGCCTTTGTACAAGTTTCATGCTTCACATCCTTACATTTAGGATGCAGTTCATAAAATGCATATATTGTCTCAAAGTAACAGTTTTCTGTTTTGCTTTTGATGACATCTATTGAGTCTCTGGAGGTCTCAGTTGCAGAAACTTTATAAAATTAAACAGTATGTAACTTCTTAAACAGAAAAAGAAACTGGAATGAGGAAAAGGATTTTTAAAAAGAAGGAAAAACAAGGGGAAGATGACTGCACTAATAATTTCTGTTGGTTTACTGAAAGGAACAGTTAATGTTTAAATTGTTTTTCCTAATTTACATGCTTATATTTGGTATTCTGAACAACTTTGAAGACAACAATACACAGTGTAACAACCATTGTTGAATTTCTATCATCTATCTGAATTTCTGTATTGCTTTTAATTATTTTTTATTTTTAAAAAAATTATCCTAGACAATTGCCCCATCACTTTTAGAAAAGTAAATTGTCTGTATTTCTGTAATAAGTTGATAGATTTTCTGAACTGTCTTTAAATATGATACTTAAACTGTGAAAGACATAGAGAACATTTCAATTAACACTGGGGAGTTACATAAAGGAGTACACATCATTATGACAGATGTATCAATCAGTGCCTTCTAGAGAAAATAGACTGAATTTAGGTTATACAAGTATGTAAGAATTGCCAAGATTGGCTTACAGTTCCCGCTCACAAGTTCAGGTGTGCCGCAGTGCAGAAAGGCTGTCTATGCTGCAGACCTGAGGGATCCAGGTGAAGAGTCTATTGAGCTGGAGCTCAGTGCAGTGTCCTGCATGATTCCACATTAAGGCTGTCTATGCTGTAGACCTGAGGGATCCAGGTGAAGAGTCTATTGAGCTGGAGCTCAGTGCAGTGTCCTGCATGATTCCACATTAGGAAGCCAAAGGGTCTGCACAGGAAGTCAGGTGATGAAAGCCAAGATCAAGGTGCAAAACTAAGCCCTCCAAGGAGACAGAAGCAAGCCTTCCTTCTTCATGGGCCTTTCATGCCGTGCTGGCCACTTCCTAGGAACTCTTCTACACCCACAACTATGCTAAGCCAATTCAGTCAGCATTACTTACTCAAACTGGAACAACTAACTGCTATCACAATATATAACAATAAAATACTTAGAAGATATTATCTTCTTCTGTGCAAAAAAAGTAATGAGTGTGAATGCAGTATAATATTCATAAATTTATCAGAGTTGAAAGAAAAAAAGAGGAAGAGAGGGTTGGCCAAATAGCTCAGTGGATTAAAGCACCTGCAAGAAGGTGTAGGGGTCAGGGATTCGATCTCCAGTCTGGCCATGCTAGCCCCCCACCCCACCCCTGGCATCCTGAGAGAGCAATTGAGGCTGGGCATGGTGGCCCAAACCAAGCCTGTAAACCCAGCTCTTGGGAGGCTGTTCACAGGCAGATCACTGAGAGTTTGGTCTAGCAGTGAGATCCTGAACACTCTGTAGACCCTTCCCAAAAAATACAAAAAAAAAAAAAAAATAAAAATAAGAGGCAGAATCTGTCTTTTTGGTGAACTTGACTTAAGCCTGGGTATGACCAAAGCAGTATGGGGTCAATTAGTTAACAGTGAGTCAGGTGGCTTTTCTGTAGTGTTTCCAAATAATTATGATTGCACTATATAAATCCGAGAAAGGAAAACTTAAATGTATAGAAAAGAGGAAGATACTCAAGAGAATAAGATATTCAGAATGTATTATATGATTATCGGTTCTCGAAAGTTATGGAACATTTAAACTTAGAAAAGATAAATAATTGACAGAAACCTCTGCAGTGAAGAAAAATCCATTTCAGTTGTTAAGACTTTTGAGTTTGTTTTTTGTTGTTGTTGTTGTTTTCTTGAAAATATTGCAAGTTAGAATGCTTCACTAATGTTCAAGAAATTCTAGGTGTAAGTTTTCTTTTCTCAGAGAACCAAGTGGAAGAATCAGTGAATAATCATATTTATGGGACTGAGAACAAACTAGTTTCAGTTGATGTCATTGGGATCATGAAATGTTTTTCTACTGATAGGAATTTAAGGCACAGTCCAGAGATCTTCAGTATAAAGTTGTCCCATATATCATCCGATAATTCAGTTTTCTTTCATTTTTTCTTCAGATTCATAATAGTAAATTTATTCTTTTACAGTTCCAAAAAAGAAAATCAACATTTTAATGTCTAGTATGTAGAATAAATTTTATATCTAATCTCATTTAATTCCCTCAGTATCATTGTGAGATATGTCCTTAGTCTACCTCAGAAAGAAAAAAAGAAACAGAATGACTTAGATATACTGAAAAATTGAAGATTTACTTATACTCTGGAGTATGTGTTATTTCCAGTAAATTAAACTCCTTCCCTTCACCCCAGTAGCTGAAATAAATACTACTACCTGAAGAGCTGAGACAGAGGACCTGGACTCCAAGATTCAGACCTGAGAGCATCACCATGTCAATTAAAGAAACAAACTCTTAATGACCATGATTGTTAATTTTTAAAACAAATCAGGATGCAGAAGTGCTAACATTCCTCAAATCTCAAGAAAGTACATCCTCCTTTGCTGCTTCCTCCTCTTCTTTTTTTCTTTCATTTTTCTTATCTTAGCCCTGTGTTATTGAGGATTTATTTAATGGTATGCTATGCTCTGATTTTTGTTTAATAAGTGGCTCACTCTTCCTCCGACCTTTAATACCATCCTAAGTGTCCTTGGGTTCATGACTAATTTCCTACTCTTTTGTGTATTCACATGAACATCTTCTCTTCGCATTAAGTAATGCTTTTAAAATACATACTACTTCCTCATGATATAGTACAAATTTTAAAACTGTCAATATACTTGGATGGAAACTTTAAAGGGAATTTTGTGTATATTTCTATGTAAGATAATTATGTAATTTTCCTTGTTTCTGCCTTTTATTAGATTGCTGTATTAAGATGATGGTAGACTTAGTATTTTTACTTCATTAATAAATGCTAAATATTGTTGCTATAAAATTTCTTATGTTTGGTACATGTTATATGCTCAAATAATTTCCTATGATTTTCTATTATTTAATTTCTTCTTCATACGAATGTTAGGCTAGCATAACATTTTGCTCAGAATGTTTGTTAGGAGTAAATAAAATAACATAAGGAAAAGTGCCTATGGCGCGGTGCAACATTAGAGTACTCATTAGATGCTACTCACTTGCCCCTTCCTCTTGGCTATGTGTTTTTGAGAGAGAAAAGGCAGGCACTGTGAAATATTTGTCAGTGTGTGTGTGTGTGTGTGTGTGTGTGTGTGTGTGTGTGTGTAGCCAGCCTAAAATATTCATCAACACTGAAGTCAGTGAATTTGTTTGGATTCTTTTCAAAACGTTACTTTCAGAAATACATACAGAGTTCATTTGCATAATCACTCTCCAGGGTAAGAACTTGTCCCTGAGGGGTTATCATTATTTAAATCTAAGTCAGGTTATTATCGTTCTTCATGCTGAGCTGCTTGGCATTGTTTCCTTCCCTCTTCCTGGATTGCTGCAGCTGCATGGCTCTGAATGGAGCTTGACCGTGACTTGGACACTACAAGGTATAGGGAAGGGCTGGAGTCTCAGTGGAGAGATCCATGACTGGGGATTAGCCAGTGGGGCTGGCTGACACAGGTGCCTCAGGGAAATGCTTTTACCATTTCTCTGAGGCACCAGTTCTTGTGCTCTGAATAGGAATTAGGCTGTTAAGAAGTTTAATTGATGTTTTACAGACTACAATATGCTTCTCTAACCCAAGACAGACCCTTTAATTATATTGGTCTCCTGCCTTCTCATCCTCCCTCTGATCATCTGGGGGAGATAAAATATCTTGGATAAGAAACAAACACAGATCAGGGGAAAGAAAAATAGCAGTGGAAAAAAAACTGAAAGAAATTTACTTAGAAGAAAATTTTACCTATGAGAATCTTTTCTGAGGAGACGAGAGCATATGATCATGTAAAGTTGAGGGACAGAGCGGAGGAGAATGTGAAGTTCTTCAGCAATGGCTGCATCCAATGAGATAGCGAAGAGGGGATTGGAATCCAGTAGCTGATTCGAGAAAACATAGTAACTGGAGCATCTGTCAAGTGAGGACTGTGTACTAGAAATAATAAAAATGATAAAACTCAGAGAAAAGAGAGCATGCATGAGCTAATCTTCTGCCCAGGCTTCCTTAATCCAGAAGACTTAGCCTATTTAGTGTTTTCTAAGACATCTTGCTGACATAAGGCATCTGTGTCTATTTTATCAGTAAAAAATCTAGAGATATTTTGGAAAACTAGTCTCCCACATGGGAGGTTAACCACCTTGGGTCTTTCACTTATAAGATTATCGTAACTTGCCAGTATGGATTTTGGAATTTGTCTATGATCTAATAAAGGGTTTTAAAAAGGAAAATACTCATAGACCACAGACATTTGGGAAAGTTTGAGTATTGACTGAGCTTTAAAGTTATTGAAGATTGATTACTGTGAAAGGGTGTCTTACAAAAAAAATAAAAGTCCATTTGTTAAGAAAATGTTGTGTTTTCTGCACTGTCAAGCAGTGTGTTGTTAGGTTGTTTCCCACAGTAGGAAGACTGTTTTCCAGGTGGTTGACTTGATATGGGTAATATGATGGTAGGTGACACAGATAAAATGTACTATATATACCTTGTTTCTCTAAAGGTGTGCTAGTCTAGCACAATCCTCATGTATAGTAGACTAAAGGAACATTAATTAAATTCAACTAAACCTTCACTTCACTTGTCATTAGCCATGCTTAAAAGTGAAATACTGTCACAAAAAGATAATGTTGTCCGTACTAAACAATACAGTCATATAATATATCTTTCATCAAAGAATATTGAACAATCTTCATCATAGCTACCTAATTTAATTTTTCTAGGTTACAATACTAAACTTGCAGCTTGTATTGCTTACAAAGATCCCAACTTTTATCAGAAAGTTCTAAGTTATTTAATTCACCAAACGACCACAAAAAAGAATGATGAAGAGACTCATGCTCAAATCGGTAATTTACAAAAGTCACTGTACTGGGCAGTCCTAGAACCTGGACGCAAATTCAAGCATATCTGAGATCAGAACCCAGGCTCTTGACTTTTCACTGCCAAAATATAGTATTGCATATGAGAAGGTGTGATACATTGTTATGTGAACCTTACAGAAATTGTGATTGATCAGAGCAATTTTGCCAAAGAAGAGGTGACAAGGAAAAATTTGGAAATGTAAAAAAGAATACTTGGGTTGACAAAATGAATAAAGGAAATGCAAGCACAGAGGGAAACTAACAAGGTGTTGAGATATAGATAGATAGATAGATAGATAGATAGATAGATAGATAGATAGATAGATATTACATTGTGGTTGAGGCTTTTTTTTTTTTGAACTGGGATTTCCATGAAAGTGCTTATTCCACTGAGCAGTCTCCCCAGCCCCTGTGGTTGAGATTTTGCAAAACAACTTAGGAATTTCTCATGCAGCTGATATTGTGTTAAAGCTTGTGGTACATACCTAAATGAGAGGTGGTCATTTAGTTCCAAATTTCTAAGGAAGTACACAGTACACTGTAACCAATAAAACAAGTTAGAGTAGCACTGTGTAGCCAATAAAACAAGTTAGGGTAGCACTATAATAAGTCTTATTCCATGCAAAAATTCTTATATCTAGTCTGTAGCTATAGCTATAGAATTAAATAGAATGACTACCATAGTATCTTGAAAAATACACACATCTTACCCTCTATATCAAAAAATATTTGATTTTCTCTGATTATGCATTGATAAAATTGAATGAAGCTCTTTCATGTAATATACAAAAGCATTTTCACCATAAAAGCTAGATCTAACTTTAAAACTTCAGCAGTCCATTTGCTACTTGCACAATTTTTGGGAAATTGAAATTTTACAGATATTTTCTTCCCATGAAAATAGTAATATTAATTTTTCCTAGGTGATATTATGAATATCTTAGAAGGTCACATGTATAATACACTGATCTTTGAGTCTGGCACATATTATAAATGGAATAGATGAGAAGTTTGCCTTTTCCATAGAAAACAGATGATTAAAATCATTGGGAAAAGATGCACGGATCTTCATGGATTATTTGTTCTTCTGCTTCTTGGCATGATGCATTATTTTTCTGGTAATTTTATAATTTAATACAGTTCTTAGTGCAATGAAAGGATGATAAGTACTCAGTAATTACCTAACTCTTTACTTAGTTCCTCCAGCCCTCTTGTCTGTAGTCACCAAGTGCTCTATTTATGTTGTCTCTGAAAGCAATATCAATAGCAAGAATTTTACTTTTCAAGTACTTCAACAGCTAGGCGTCTGAGCATCAGCCTGGTAAGTGCAAGGACCAGGGTTCGATCTCCAGTACTACATGTCGTGCCACTGAGCTGGCTGTGGAAACTGGGCATTGTGGTGCACACCTGTAATCCTGGTGATGGGGAGGCTGAGATGGGAGGATCGCTATGAGTCTGAGCTGTGTAGCGAGACCCTGAGCAAAGAAAGAAAGAAAGAAAGAAAGAAAGAAAGAAAGAAAGAAAGAAAGAAAGAAAGAAAGAAAGAAAGAAAGAAAGAAACTATCCAGTGCCCCTTCATCACAGGGAATCTTACTCCTCAAATCCTGTTAGTTTCCTGCTCTTTCTCTGTAAATCCACAATGAACATCCAAATTGACCTTCCACAACAGTACAACCATGGAGGAAACTGCTTAGTTATCTCAGTTTTCTCACGAACTTGCACCTCGCCCTTCCTGCTGACCTTAAATCCATCCTGATATTTCAGCAACAGAATTATCTCTCTTCAGCACTAAAAATGCACTAAGAATTATCTCTCTTTAGAGCTACATGTGTGTCCAAAGGAAACAGTTCTTTTTCAAAATTAGTGGCTAAAACTAAATGTAATTTCTTTTACCAGACTCAGTGTGACTTCTCAAAATAACTACAGCCAACTATATATTCAACACTTAGGTTTCAGGGCATTAAAATTGTATGAGCTTAATTTTCATCAGTTTCCTAAATTCAAATAGTAATTTCAATAATAGTATATGTGCTTCATAAACAACAGGCACATATGCATAATATTGTTTAACTAGACAAATGTTAAATTTTCTGTGATCTCTGTAAAAATAAATTTTTCATGGAAGGATGTAATTTTAAGTATGTTGTTGAGCATAATATTTTTTGCTTGTACTGCTCACTGACATTACATTTACTTTCAAATGATTAAAACCTCAAACTGTTTAATTAGAAATATTTTCCCTGAAATTTGCTAAATTTATTTACATTTGAACATATAAATTGTATTAGCAATTAATGATGAATTATTTATAACTTTATTAGTCCTCATCAATGAAAAAATTTTGCATGAATAAACAAACTTTGCATGTATTTATATGAATATAGTACTTGCAGTTTATTTATTTAATTATTGGACTCCCGCGATAACAATACTTGTAGTTCTCTTTGTGCTGTCTCTGTTGTTTACCTGGAAAGTTTCATAATCTTCTTTAGAGCATATATTCTGAACAGCTTTGTGACATAAACCACGTGGGTGCCCACCAGGAATGTGAATGTAATTTCTGAACGGTTGAGCAGCTGAGGTCTGCTTTCCTTGCTCTCATTTGAGTTTCCTGCATGTTCCCTCATGGGATCAATAAACCTATGCTGAGATGAACAACTGTCCTAGTTTTCCTGGGACTGAAAGGTTTCCTAGGATGTAAGGCTTTCATTGCTCAAGCCAGGGACTTTCCAGGGTATCATGCACAAATTGGTCTTACACTGTCTAATAGTGCAGAAATACATGTTCGTCTACCAATTTCTGTTTACTGAAAACAAATTATATGCAAGAATTTATAGTTTAGAGATGAACACGTAGATTCTATGATAGATTTCTTTGAGGGAATACATTTTTAACAAAAGCGAGCATAGAAGGGAAAAAAGGGAGCAAGATCTCATAAGGAATTAAATAAAAACATTTTGATGATAACTGTAATTGCTCCAGAATCTGGGTAGATTTCTCAGTGGCATAAATAATGCAAAGTCCTGAGTTGGATCTCTGATACCAGAAAGAAAAAAGAGTATATACAATAATAGTTTTACGTAAGTCTTCTTGTTATGAAGCCCTCTGAAAGAGATGGACTTGCCAGCAACCTGAATGGCTGGACCTAGTCTACATCTACCTTGATTGCATTTGAGTATATTTACTCAGAAAAGTTCCAAATAGAGTGTGATTGTGGATAGAAGCATAATGAATACAGCCCTCTGTTGTCACTTGACAAATTGATGTTTATTTGACACGATTCTTGATATAATCCTGCTCCTCTTCATGCAGAATATTGCTTTATCTAATGAAAAAAGCTAGTACCTGAAGATCTGTCACATGTAAATAATTCTCAACAAAAAGACAAAATTTCTCCTTTATTAGAGATGAAAACATATTCCGTGGAAATGAATCCACTAGGCAAACTCATTGAGCTCTCTTACTCACATAGCCTTCTCTGGATACATTAAATCCACTTGACGCACTGACAGATAAAACTTTTCAAATCAACCAATATAAGAGTTTTCCCCATATTAAAAATAATTATTAGCACATTTTTTCACTGCTAAATGCTTACTAGCCACAGGCTAACCTGAAGATAAGACTTTTAGTCCCAAAAGAAGGAAGAAAGGTAGGAAGGAAGGAAAATGAAGGACTTGGAGGAGGATAATTATTGAGGTTTCTCAACATTGTATGATAGGACTGCTAGTACATTTTTAAACAAATGTTTACATTTTAGAACAATTTGAATTTATAGTGGATTGAGAAAGCAGTGCAGAATTGCCCTGTTTTTAAAATCTTATAATCAATATGACACAATAGAGTTATATATTAACAACCTTAACCTCAGATTTTATATTTCCTTTATTTCCATTTGATGTCCATAATTTTTTCAGGATAACATCCAGGAAAACCATATCAATATTTTGTTGCTGTATCTTGCTAAGCTTGCTTAGTATTATAGTTTCACAGGTATTTCTAATTTTTGACAACTTAAGGGGTACTTTTCAGGGTATTTTTTGCAATTTTCTTCTGTTGGGAATGCCTAGGTTATTTTCTCATGCTTTGACTACAATATTTGATTTATAAGAGAAGACCACAAAACTGTTTACAGTAAGACTTTATCATTGTTGATTTCTGCCTTGTTTACCTGAGAAACAATTGGTCAGATTTCTCTAAAGTAAAGTCTTCCCTTCTTAAAATGTTGAACATTTTATTATATAAAGAGAAATTCTTTTTACTGTGAACACTAGGGGGTTATACATCCCCTCTGGGAGACCTATCTACATAAGGTATCTTGAATTTGTCAGCAGGAAAGATCATTTCTTCTTACGACACTTTTGATAATTTGGTCATTGTAGGGATTTGGCTATCTCAGGTAAATAAATTGTCTAAGTAGCCTAACACTGTTCATAGAGTCCCTTTATAATGCTTTTCACAGCTATAAGAATAGCAGAAATATAACCTGTTTAATTTCTTAGGATGCTCATTTGAGTCTAATCTCTGTCTTCCTCTTTTATTTCTTCATCAATCTAATTACAGTTTGTCAATATTTTTAGCATTTATGAAGAAGTCTTTTTGTTTCATTAGTTTTCTTATTGTTTGCCTACTTTTCAGTGTCTAATTAACTAATTTATCTTTTTAGTGTTTGTTATTGTCAATGTTTATCACACTAAGGATTGAACCTACATCCTTCAAACAGAGCTATATTCCTGAACATTTTTAAAAATTAATCATTAAGGCAGGCCAAATAGCTGGATTAAAACAACTCTAAGCAGGCTCAGGGGCCTGGGATTCCATCTCCAGCCCTGCTGTGCCTGCCCAGCCCCCAGGGCACACTGAGATGGCCTGGTCATGGTGGCACATGCCTGTAATCCCAGCATTTGGGAGGTTGTAAACAGAAAAATCACTACGAGTCTGATCTAGTAGTGAGACCCTGAACACCTTGTAGACCCTTCCCTAAAAATACAGAAAAAAAAATTAATTAATTTAATTAATTTTCAATTTTGAAGTATGGTTTTGGTAAGTCACTGAGTTACTCAGGCTGAGTTTGAACTTGTGATTTTCTTGTCTTAGTCTCCAAGAGTGATTAGGTTATAAGCCAGTGCCACCATGACTGGCTATTATTTTCTTTTTTATGTTTGTTAAATGTTTGTATTGCTTTTCTCCAGTTTGAGATTGAGGCTTAGATTTTTTTCTTTTCAGTACAGGGGATTGAACTCAATCCAGGCAAGCACTTATTTTGCTAAGCTATCTCCTGGGTTCCAATGCTTAGATTTTTGAATGTGATTATTTCTCCTCATTTCCTAGGATGTGGTTTGGTGCATAAATTTAGTTAAGAGATATTTCAATTTCAGTTAAGTTAAAAATATGAATTTTTTTTTTGTATTTTAGGGAAGGGTCTCCAAGGGGTTTCAGGGTCTCACTATTATATTGGATTTATAGTGATCCTCCTCCTTACAGCTGGGATTACAGGTATGTGCCACCATGTCCAGTCTTAATTTTTTTTTAATGTATTTAGGACAGTCTAGAGGGTCTCACTACACAGATTGGACTCATAGTGATTCTCCTGTTTTTAGCCTCCCAAGCACTGGAATTACAGGTGCACACCACCATGCTCAATGGCAATAGACTTCTCAGCTCACGTGCCTGGAACAGCATACCAGGGATCGAACCCCAGCCACTGCACTCTGCCAAAGAAGGCTCTTTAATCCACTGAGCTATCTGGCCTGCCATTCAAAATATAAATCTTTTGAGATATTTTTGAACTATGCATCATATGGAAGTATATATTTCAATCTATAAATTCTTGTAAAATTTTAATTTCCTAGTTATCTATGACTTTCACTCAACATTTTTAGATGTACAGTTATTGGGTATTATTCCTTTCTGTTGGCAAATAGATCCTTTTATCTGTTTTTATGCCCCTGTTTATCTCTGATAATCTCCGTTGCTCCAAAATCTCTCTCTAAAATGAATAAAGCTACTTTTAGGGTTCTTTTGATTCACTTTATCATGTCGTTCTCTACTTGCTTTTAGTTTAAACCTATTTAAGTCTTCATGTTATAGAGGCCGGCCAAATAGCTCAGTGGATTAAAGCGCAAGCAAGTGCAGGGGCCCGGGGTTTGATCCCTGGTGTGCCCTGCCTGCCCCAGCCCCAGGGCACTCTGAGACTGCAATTGAGACTGGGCGTGGTGGTGCGCGCCTGTAATCCCAGATCTTCGGAGGCTGTAAACAGGTAGATCGCTCCCAGTCTGCTCTAGTAATGAGACCCTGAACACCCTGTAGACCGTTCTCTAAAATAAAAAATTCTTTATGCTAAAAACGGGCTTGCTATACAGAGCAGCCAGTTTGGATCATGTTTTCCTCCATCTTGACATTGTCTTTTAAAACAAACATGTAGAATATCCGTGTTGAAAGTAACTACTGATACAGTTTAACTGCGTTTGAGCAATGACTTAAATTATTGTAATTTTATATCTTTTTTTTTTTTTTTTCTCTGCAGTTACCTTTTGACCTCCAACATTTCCGGGTTAAAGACCCATTACTTCTCAGAGTGTATTTTACAGCTGTCCAGGTATAATTCAGTGATGTACTGGGACCCCCTGGCTTGATGGGAACAAAAGAGGAAGTTAAAATATTCTACAAAAACTAATTTCATTCTTTTTGGGGCCTTGTATTCCAGGGCAAGCTTTTGTAAGTGTGGTGTAGCTTCTTCTGCCCTTGATTGAGGCAGAAAACCAGAATAGACTGAAGATAGATGAACAGCCTTCTTCTAAGGTGGATGAGGTCTGGCAAGTCTTTTAGAAAAAAAACTATTATTTCTTTTAAGCCACTGAGAGTAGACCTTGGAGGTTACTTTTCTTACATCCTCTATAAGGATTTATTTCTACATTCTTCACTGTAATAACTGTTAAAACTCTGGAGGAAAAAAAAAAACTTAAAAATGCGCCTGTGGGGACTTCCTCTAAATACAATTCTTCCAAATGAACACTTTACAGTTCTTATCAATTAAAGCATCAGAAATTTCTCCCCAGGGAACTAGATTTACTCCATGTGCCATGTATCTCCAAAAATTAGGGTGGTAGCTTGCCCTTTGGTTCCTGTTCTCTGACAGACCCAAGAAAAGTAGTAAAAATTTGCTTTGGTCAGCTGTGCTTATACGTTTCGAAATAATAAATTCCAAATATTTTACATGTTGGAGGCGAAATGGAAATGTTCCATGAATAAAAACTTCAGAAGTGGGTAAAAAGGAGAAAAAAATACCTGTGTATTTCAGGATTGCTTTTACTATTGGTCAGAGCTTGAGCAAGAGATTCCTATTTAGGGATTAATGCAGGAGTTGGTTCCTTGGAGTGCTGACGGGGAAGCAGAGCCTTGGAACAGACAGAAAGGTCACACTCAGGAAGGTCACAAACCTCAGCTTCGTCTGAGCAAGCTCATGACTTACATAGACTCCATCTCTATGTGAAAAAAAAGAAACACATAGAGGATCAGGATACAGCTCAGTAGCACTTAGCTAGTAGGTTTAATCCCTGGGGTGGTTGTAATGGGGTTAGTGGTGGTATCTTAATTACTTTTCTCATGGCTGAGACAAAATACCTGACACCTAAAGTTAAAGGAGGAGGGGTTTATTTGGCTCACCCTCTGTGGGGGTTACATGATATATTTGGCTGACTCGAAGAAGGGTGGCACTGCAAAGGGGCATTGCAAAAAGGAAATAGTCCAAGGCATGTGACAGCACAGTAGCCCTCTTTCTGTCCCTTATGTATCATGTGAACTACCCACCCTATGGAGGTTGTAGCACTCATAAACTTAATCTTAGCCAGAACTACACCAAAGTAATTATCAATGGACTAATGTAGTAATCACATATCTTTAATCCCAGCACTAAACACTCTATATCTAGCCACCTCTAAAAGGGCCCTCTGATTGCATGAGGCTGGGGGGGACATCTAGAAACAAACCATAATAAGTAGGGGGAGGGAGAACCACAGCAAAGCAAGGTATGCCACATCATATATGCCCTTATTTTCAATTGTAAAGGCAAGAGTACCTTATCTTGGGGTAACCAGCCAAGGATTATTGCAGACTGTAGAATGTAACCTCCACAGATGGTGAGCCAAATAAACCCCTCCTCCTTTAAGTTTGGGCATCAGGTAGTTTGTCTCAGCAATGAGAAAATTAACTAAGATACGACCACTAGCCTGACCACCTCCCTAGGGATTAACCTACAGCCTTAGTGCTGAGATACACCCTGATCCTCTTTGTATTTCTTTTTTCACATTGTTTTCAATACTGTTAAAATCTTTAGAAAATTATACACAGTCTAAGAACAAGTATGGTTGTGATTCTGAACCAACTCACTTTTGTCCTAATTTACAGTGGCTGAGAATAGCCACTATGCATCTATCTATCTATCTATCTATCTATCTATCTATCTATCTATCTATCTATTATCTATCTATCTATCTATCTATCTATCATCTATCTATCTATCTATCATCTATCTATCTATCTATCTATCTATCTATCTATCTATCTATCATCTTTCTATCTATCTCTGTACTAGCAATTAAACCCAAGTTCTTCATACTGAGCTATATTTCCAGCCTCTTATTTTCTAAATATTTATTTTATTTTTATTTTTATAAATTTGGTACAGGGTCTCACTACACAGCTGGGACTCGTAGTAATCTTCCTGTTTTCAGCCTCCCCAGTGGTAGGATTATAGGCACACGCTATCACAACCAGTCTCTAAATTTTTGGGTTTTTTTTAATTGAGACCAAGACTCATTAAATCCCTACAATGCCTAGGGTAGGCTCTGATTCACAGTCTTCCTGCCTCTACCTCCCAGAGTGCTAGGATTGTAGGCTGGTGCCAACACACTTAACTCATAGTGATAAATTCCAAAACCTATAACATCTGGGTAGTAAGAGAGCATGGTAAGGGTTAAAACTCCTGCCCAATCCCAGCGTTCTTTCTACTCTGCTATTTTTACCCTCTATTACCAATTAATTACTACCATTAATTTCTTTCAAAAGAATTTATATTCAGTATTTATACATTTCTACAAAATTCTTTTCTAACACAGTTTATTCCAAATTTATATGAGACTCCTACTGGTACTGTGGCTTGACCTTGCAACATGGATCTAGAGGACAGCTTTAGGAAATCTCTAGCTTACCCATCATTGATCTTGGGCTCATCATTCAGAAGGACTTCACCTTTGAGCATAAAGCGCCCATGGTAGAAATGATTTTTATTTTTATTTTTTTAATTTTTAAAGTATTACTACTTTAAAAATTTTTTTTGATTTATTTGTTTATTTACTTATTTATTTTGTGTGTGTGTAGTCAGCTCAGACCACCAGGGGGCGGGGCTGGCTGGCATGTGGTGCTGGGGGATTGAACCACAGTCCCTGTGCTTTGCTTGGTTTAGCTTGTTCTAAGTAGGTGCTTTAGACCACTGAGCCATCTCACCAGCCCCAATGATGTTTATTTCTATTTGCTGCTTGCCCTCTCCATTGGAAATATCCTCCTATCAATCCTACAGTTTAGAATTCATTTACATATTTGCAAGCTTCACTGCTTTCTCATCTAAAGTGGTAAAAATAATTCAACTCACAGTTTCTCTAAGAATTTCCATTAAGAGACTTTCCATTTAAATTATCTCAAAATATATTCTTTTGAATTGTTAAAATTTAGTTTAATTTCAGATATTGTTCTACATATAGGGGAAATGATTGAAAGATTTAATATTCAGAATATTCATGAAGTCAAGAAATCTTTTGTTCTCCCTTAATTTTCATCAATTATACTCTATAAAATGCATGAAAAAAACTGTGTCCATTTTATTACTTCTCTTTCTCTTACAATTTTAGAGCAAAGCTTTCTTTACTAATTAAACAGGAATAACTGCAAGATTCTCCTTGATGTAGTTAAATGAGACAAATTCATGCACAAACTCAACATGAGATTCTGTTCTATTCTATACTCTGGGCTAGCTGTGTGACTATGAACAAGTACTTCTGAGTCCTTAAATTACTAGTTTCTTTATAAAATGGAGAAAATAATACAATTTACCTGGCAAATGGCAATGGAAAATGTTCAATAAGATATAATTACTGAAAAGTGGCTTAAGCCTGACTGTCTTTATGAACTGGTGTTTAATTTTATGTTTTCCAATCTCAATTTTAAAAAGCCTCTAGTATCACTATCAAGTGTTTTGCAAAACCTATAAGGACAATCTATTCTTTTCAAAAGCATTTTCAATATACTTATTTGATCATTGAAATTACTATGTAATAAATACACATTCATGGTCTGTAGCATCACTCCCTTCATCCCTGCTTTATGCACCTAGATTTCCAAGGGAAGTTATATTATCTGTATTCTTAAAATTATTGGCAAATTTTTAGAACAGTATCTTAAAGTAGTACTTTTCCATTTTGTCAATAGCAACTGAAAATAGATTTTGACAAAACTAATTAAAATTATATAATGTGCCCAAGTATCTTCAGAATAAACCAGTCAGAAATAGATCCATTTTTGCTGATTTAATCAGTATGCTTCACTGTTGAGTGCTTTCCAAGTTGGCCTCATTGCTAATTTAGAGTTTTGTAGAATGTTTATTAAGTTTATAGCTGGCTGAAATCATGGTCTTGCTTTGCATAAATTTGGATAAGAAAAGAAACCTAAGTAATACTTCCCAAATTCATGAAATTTTCATGAAAGTAAATTCTCAAAAAAAAAAAAAAAAACCCAAAACTAATTTTTTTCTGCTAAGTATTCCACTTGTTTGATTCATTTGCTGTGTGATGTGAGAATCATCAGTCCCATTATTTATAGAAATTTTCTTTTGGTTGAAACAGTTATTTGGTGTTTTAGACAGTCATAAAATTACAATAATTATTTCTCACAGAATAGGCAGGTTTCTTCAAGCAGATTCGTATGAATGCTTTAATTTGAAAATTCAGAATCAAACATTCCTTCATAGTTAAATTTAGGTCGTATTAAACTAGTAACTTTTCCCTTTCTTTATTCAGCAACATTCCCTAGTATGGCAGACCAATGGTTTACATGTAAGTTACTGATTAAGTATAAGAATGCACTTGAAATCATTTTCAGTCTTGGTCCTTTTTGTTTTTGTTTTACTTGTATCAGCTCCTTATATGACCATAACTAGTCTGTAGGCCTTTGAGAGAACATTTAGTACAGACAAAAACTTACATCTGGTTTTTAACTGATGAATAGCATTAGTGACCAAATACTGAGTCTCAAATCAAAAGGAAAAGCAAAGGATCATGAAGAATGTCAAAACATGTAATATTATTAAAAACAAAATGATCATTTCCCTATCTATAGATAAAAAACACAGTATCAAATCAAAATCTTTAAGTATAAAGAGTTAACAGAAAAAAAGGGGGTTGGGGAGAAAAGAAAAGGAGTTAAAAAGATAATTTTTTTAAAGAGGAGAAATGCTTGCATTCTATGATAAAGGATATATAACTACCTAACTGTTGTTTCAGTATAGAAAGCCAGATACTAAAGTGGTAAAATTGTAACAGTATTTGGATTACATTCAGAAGACATTAAGGATTTTTCTCTTCCCTCCCAAATGTTATTTAGGATTATATTCAGTGCCTGGTTGTTAAAATAAGTGAAAAATGAGAAAGAAGCAAAAGGGTAAACAGAAGGCAAAAGGAAAGGAAGGAAAGGACAAATGACTTAAAAATGAAGAAACAAAATTTCACAATTGGCATGTTTTTCTACCCAGAAAATCCAAATGAGCAACCAATAAGTTATTCCACAATATAGCAAGTTGTTATGATAAAGTATCAACTATATAGTACTCCTCTGCATCATTTATATAATAAAATTATTGAAAATAGAGTAGAATACCAGAAATGATTTTCATGGGAAGCTAGCATTTAGGAATAATAAATAAACAGCAGAACACAAGTAAGAAAATCATAGGAAACTGTCTATTATAAGAGGAATCAGGATGATCTTGAAGAATTCCATAGAAGACACACCATACCCAATATTAAGCATGATGGAAATCAGAGCAAGTATGGTATTTAGAATATACAAGACATAAAAACTCATTACATGAATCATTGCTGTTATCTACGCTACTATAATACAGAAGTTATATTTGAATTAAACTTATAATAAAAACACATGAGAATATGAAATGAGGTCATTTGTCTTTGAGGTCCACTCTACCTTAATGATGGGTTCTTCAACAATACATATAGCTAAGATAATTGTCCTACTAATATCTATTAGTTGATTGAAAGGGACACTTAGTGCTCATACCAATCATTTGATTAAATTTGCATGCCTGTATTTGATAGTCAGAGTAACAACTTTGAACATCACAATATGCAATATACTAACCATTGTTAATTTCTTATCTTGTTTTGAAATTATGTATTTATTTTATTTTATTTTAAAATCAATGTAAAGGGCAGCTTGCAACACTAACATGTATACAGCATAGGTGATCTGAAGACACAGGGAAAAGTGGTTGTTTACCATTAAAGGAAGGGACCTCAAAAGAAGGTATCACCTTGTCCCTTGATCTTATATTTCCAGCATTGTCAGAAAATAAATTTTGAATGTTTATGCCAAAAATTTGAAAGATAAGAATGGCATGGGAAAGAGACCCATACATGCACAGGTATTTATAGGAAAAAATAATATGAAATGTGATCTTTATTTCAGTGTATATATTTAAACACAACTTTTTTTTTTTTTTTTTGTATTTTAGGGAAGGGTCTACAGGGTGTTGAGGGTCTCACTGCTAGATCAGACTCATGGTGATCCACCTGTTTACAGCCTCCCAAGTACTGGGAATACAGGAGTGCACCACGCCCAGTCTCAATTGCCATCTCAGTGTGCCCTGGGGGCGGGATCAGCATGGCAGGCCTGGAGACCGAACACCTGGCCTCTGCACCTGCTTGCAGTCACCTTAATCCACTGAGCTATTTGGCCGGCCCCCTTAACATTTAAATAAAAACAAAATTATGCAAAAGCAAAACCTCACAACATTTAAAAATTGAGAATTGTATAAGACATGATAAACAGTAAACAATATTACAATACATAATGATGTTTTAAAAGCACTAATTCATAAAGATAATGAAAAATTTGTGAAACTGTGGACCATAATCATATCCTTACAGTATTAAAATACCTTTAAACC
>NW_004524587.1:22237708-22245322 GCF_000260255.1 Octodon degus
AGTCTCACTACTAGATTGGACTAGTACTAATTCTCCTGTTTACAGCCTCCCAAGAGCTAGGATTACAGGTGCGCACCACCATACAGTCTCAACTGCTGCCTCAGTGCGCCCCGGGCCAGCACAGTAGGCTCAGGGATTCCCTGACCTCTGCTTGCAGGTGCTTTAATCCACTGGGCTATTTGCTCATCCCATGATTGAATATATAGATAGAAGTAAGTTGTAGAAATATGTGGCCAATAAATATATAAGATTTCCATTTATTTTTGGATAAACAAGAATTAAGGCAAAATATTATTTTAAACTTTCATATTTGCACAATTTAAAAATCCTAATAGTTCTTCATTTTCATATGAAAATGGGACAAGAAAATTTCTTTTATGTTTTGTGGGAGCCCAAACTTTTGCAAACAGATTTAAGAACAGTTGATTTATGGTTGGTAAATTTGAAGATAGACTTGTAGATAGTACCTAACACATTTAAAAACACTCTCTGAAATGTGCCCCAAAAGATAGGCACTCCATATGTTTATTTCAATGTTATAAGTAATAGTAGCAAAGAAATATTATCAAAGAAGAAAATAATGGAAAATTTAACATGAAGAAGTAACAAATGTACTAAGATGTTAAATCTCATAATGTAGAAACATTGAATCTCACAATGTGGAGGAAAACTGGAATTTGCACACTGAACCATTTATATACTTTTAAGAAAATTTTAATTTCAAAGTGAAGTTGAAAGTACAAAGAACTTCAGTGGAAGCCCCCAAGCCTCACACATTTCCACCCACCACTGTGATTCAGTATTTGCTGCCCAGAGTGGTACATTTGCTACTTTGACACTTCATTACAAGTCTAAGTCCACAGTTTATATGAGGGGTCATCCTTAGAGTTCCTTCTCTATGTTGGACAAATTTATTATCCCTGCAGCCGCAGATGTAGTGTTATGCAAAATAGTTGAATTGTCCTAAATATTATATTTTGTCAAAGATAAAATAAACGATTTTAAATCAAGAGAAGCCAAGAAATATTTATCATTGTGCATTGGTATGAATACTGTGCAAGTTGATGTGTATGGACTGGTTGTAGAGTATTAAGAACAACTATTTTTCTAATTTTATTTATTTTGAAGAGTGAAAACAAAAGCAAAAGCAAAAAGCAGAAACAAAGACAAAAACAGGGTAACAGCAATAGATATGTTATAGATTTTCAAATCATAAATGGCAAATTAGACTAATGTACAAACACATACAAACACACACACAGAAGTCAAATGACTCTGTGTGTGTGTGTGTGTGTGTGTGTGTGTGTGTGTGTACACAGTGATAAGTAGAGGGCCTAAAAATTTAGGAAACTTCACAGTATGAGTTTATAATTAAAAACAACAATGACCCATTTAATAACAAAGTGCATCCTTTTGTCTTGAAGTTTTATTCTGTTGCCATTGTTCATAAATGAGCCTATAATTATAAAATTTAAGAGAATTTCTGTCTTTAAGTGAGGTTTTTAAATAGCACTACAGTTACAATGCTGACAAATCCGACAGGCCATTTTTGTCCTCATTTGCTGGCATTCTCAAGTCTGAGGGACTTTTCACAGTTTCTAAGTCAACACACATCAAACATAATCACACTAGTTTTGTCCTTTATATTTCAGCACCTAAGAATCACACCATTCTTCTTTGTCCTCCAGGCTAGAGCAGGAAGCTCTTTATCTTGGCATTTAAGGTGGATGGTGATGTACCTGATATCAGACTAATCACAGCGAGGCAGAGGGAAGGTCATTCTAGCTTTCAATGCTAATTGTTTTGCTAACAGTTTTCATTTCCAGCATATTGTAAGGGCCAGACCTATGCAGTATTTAGTGAAAGTGGCAGGCTTATGTTTATTAATGACTCTCCTAAGTGAGATATGCTCATAACAAATGCTCAAAGAAAATCACATATAGAAATCGTCATCTAAAAGAAGTTTATTAGATTATGATAGACTATGTGAAAGCAACTTGAAAATATATACAAACCTTCAGCCCTTTTCTAATTCGCTTCTAAGCCTTCATTTTTTCATTAATTAAAACCTTGGCTCTGCTCCACCAATTTATAGGTAGGTTAATGTCTTGAGGTTGATGACATCCCAGTTGAGATGCATGTGTGGCTTCTATTAGTTGTCTTAAAACTATGAACTATTCTTTTTATTACAATTATGTCCCAATTAACTTTCAGGCTCAGTATTTGATTGTTTATTTTTTATTGTCCTTCTATCTAGGCATTATACATATGTGTGTGCATAAATTTGATCAGTAAGGGGCTCATTTATTAACACACATATTGGGTATGTATACACACTCATGTATATATATATATATATAGAGAGAGAGAGAGAGAGTAAACCACTTTGTGTTGTTCAGATCTTTCCTCTGAAGGTAATTTCCATTGCAGCGGTTTTATTAAAAGGAGTATATACAGTATAACCTGATGGAGTGTTGTATAGTTAACTTTGAACATACGTTTTCTGGTGTTTCTCCTTGTTTATTAGTGGTTCTTCAACTTCCAGGGTAATTCCTCATGTGCTGCAATTAAGTGAATGGCCTTTCACGTAGTGAACCTTGCTGAGGCCAGAAGGAAAGCACACAGACAACTCACCAGCCCTCTGCAGAGCTCGATGTGTGTTCACCCTTCGGAAGCCCCTGTGACTCCTTTGGAGCTATTTTACAAAAAGCGTGTGACTGTGATATGTATTTAAAGGGTATTTGGAATGACAGTTATGTCCGTAAGCCTTTAAAATAAAAAATAACACAAAAAGCACCTCCACATAAGTCTTTACTTGGATCAGTCAAGTTGTTAAAAAAGGATGGTTCTTGTTTTACATTTCTGTGGGCTATTTGCAGTATGTACTCCATACCTGGTGCAATTTTACTGTACTTATGACTGAAGGATGGAAGACATGGCCATTTCCTTTCTCGTTGATAAGCTGAAGAAACTGGGTGGTTTGCAGAAACTATCATAGCTAAGGGAAAAAAAAAAAAACAAGTGTTAAGTAATATTTACTCAGTGCCTATAACACCATATTCTATATCAATGACTTCACATTGTCCTGGTAATAATGTCTCTTTCATTTCCATGCTGCAGGTATCCCAATCTGGAGGTGAGAAAAATGGACCATGAAGTTATAACTATAACTATAACTATATATATATATATATAATTTCTTCTTGTCAATATTGACCTTGGGTTGTCAAATTTTGATATGAAATACTTTCAATTTGTTATTATCTTTTAAAAGCATGAAAAGAAAACACACTTTAAAAAAAATCAATTCAGGCCTTGAATCAAAGCTATCTCATACTTATGGAAAGTGTATCCTTCAAATGGATGAGTTACAGATAAATATAAACATATGCATGTAATTATGTAATGTATACATAAATATCTATTACATGCACATGACCATTCAGTATGCAATATCACATATGTGGGAAAAATAAGACAAATGTATAAATCTTCATTAAAAGTATATTTATTTGCAATGATAGAAGAATGTTTAATTATTTGAAATCATGCAACATTTCCCTTAGTACGATGATGGCCACTTATTATTGTTAATATGGTAACAGAGGAGATGGTGAATATCAAGATAGTCTGATGGTTTATTTTATTTTATTTTTTTTAATTTTATTTATTTATGTGTGTGTGCGTGTCCAGCTCAGCCCACCAGGGGGCGGGGCTGGCTGGCATGTGGTGCTGGGGGATTGAACCGTCATCCCTGTGCTTTGCAAAGCTTGTTCTAAGTAGGTGCTTTAGACCACTGAGCCATCTCACCAGCCCCAGTCTGATGGTTTATATAATAGGAATTTGAATTTGTTCATGTTTAAATCCATACTAGAATCTATACTGCATTTTATTTGATTTAGGTGGTCCATGATCATGTTCGGATTGTATATTTTAATTCGGCTCTTGTGTGTTAAAGTAAGGCAGATTTGTGCTTATTTTTCTTGAACTTCATTACTGAAAGCTAATGATCTTCCATTCTATTTTATTACACCCTGCAGTTTTTTGAGACACTCATAATTTCTAAGTAGCACCACTAATTAACTAGATGCTGTTGTTTGCATACAAATAATAGTTACCATGACTCTGTTCATCTTTATAATAGTAACAGAACACAGCAAAATTATCAATTTCTGTTTGATAGGATGTTGGCTTTCTAAGTCTTGTCGGGTTTAGCATATAAAATAAGGTGTATGAAAAACTATTTTTAACTAGGCAGGTAGTGAGTCCTAAGGAGGAAAAAGACTATTGGGGATGTCAAACCCAAGTGCCATTAAAGTTTAAACTTTGTAGTGTTTAGGGGGACAATGTGTGTGAAGATGGAGGTGTACTATAGTGTAAAAACAGCATCATAAAGGGTCCTCCCACAGCTCAGCAACAGGATCAGCATTAATTGGTAAACTTTCTGCTTGCATGTGTGCTGTAGGGTCTTGTGTAAATAAGAAAGAGAGGCTTTTAAAATTCCGATTTCAACTCATGACTTAGAATTTAATGAAACCATTCAAGTTCAGCATTTTAATCTCACAAATTGGTTTATCACAGCCTAGTGGCCACTTCTTGTTTTATAATAAGCACAACAAAAATATCTAGGATCTCTTAGAAAATTAAACCAAGGGAAGTATGTATAATTTTGAGCTCATTAGAAGCAATTCATATTTTCATCTGTCTCATTAGAGAGGTTTCTATGAACTGAAAAAGTACTTTTGTATCAATATATTTTATATTTTTTAGGCCAACTGCTAAGAGCAAAGTTATCTCATTATTCCCAAGGAATATACATATATTTTTTAAAGCATGGTTGATGGTTATATGAGAAAAAAACTAAGGCAGTAAAGCAATTCAGAACCATGTGGGCATGATGAAACAATCTACTGCTTGCAAGGGCTAAGATAATAGTTGTTGAATTTTTATTTATAAAATTTAATAGTTTAATTTTACCTTTTAAAGATTTTTTTATCTGAAAGAAGTCCAAATTACATTCTGCTACAAAGTCATGAGCTCAAAAATGGAAAACTTGTTTAACATTTATTAATGCCCATAGCTTCAGGACTTATTTTTGAACTGCATCAAAAAAAGCATTTGAATTCATAGTGGGTACTGTCTTTGTTACATTTTTTTCATTGCTGAGACAAAATACCTGAAGCCCAATGTTAACAAAGTAAAGGTTTATTTAGCTTACGGCTTGTGAATTTTCAGTCCATACACACTGGATCCAAGGCAGAATACCACGTGGCAGAAGGGCAACAGCTCACAGTGGAAGACAATGAAAGCAAGAGTGAGCCTCTATCTCTCTCTTGCATTGTATGCAATCTACCTGCCCTAAGGTGGGTCTAACACTCACATCTGTAATCCCAGCATTGGATCAAGAATCGATCCCAAACTCTATGAGCCTGATCCATGATTTTGAGGGGTTTTTCGGTTGGACATCTAAACACAAACCATAAACAAGTGCATATTTTTCATATAAATCCAAAGTAAAGAATTTGAGAACATAGAACCATTTAAAATAAGTCAAAAACTTTTATACTTGGATCTGAATTTAAGAAGCATTTATAAATGATGCCTGATTACTTTTCATCTTCAGAATAGACAGTATCATCTCTAGTTGAATTACATTTAGATCCTTGATTCTAATCATAATAAGGACTGTAATTTAGGTCTGAGGATAGTTTCAGAGCATATCTTCATATTTTTCAACATGAGCACATTGAATTAAAATATTATTGAAAAACCTTAGCATCTGATGGAAGAGTATAATGTTTATTGATTTCAAACTCTAACTTGTAAATGCTAGAATTAATTACATTGAATTGAATCACCCTGTTATCTGAGTTACTCCTGGACTAAAGTATTTCTTCTAGGACACTCAGTGTTGTGGGAGAAAAATTATAGCTCAGGTTTCCTGGATATGTGTTTGGAAAATGGGTATATTCAAATCAAGGTAATCCAGAGACCGTACACCAATTTGGGTTGCAAATGTGGCAACATATCAGACACAAACTATTCTATTGTATAAGATTCAAATTTCAGCATCAGTTAACAACAATCCTTGGGTAACTGTTCACAAAAAAATGTAAAATGAACATGGATTCCTGTGCTTCTTATGTGGCCTCTCTCTTGACAATACAAACATCAGCAGGGGCCTGGGGAATTTAGCGTATGTGAAGATAATTTGGGTGTCAGTTGGAAGTCTGCCCAGTATTGAAAGCCTGCCATTGCTCTAAGATGCCACTTGGGACCATGTCATCAATCTACCCACCTTTCCTGAATGGCTTTGATGCCGATCAGTCTGGTTTCCTTCAGAATTAAAGTAATGGGCTTCTGGCTGTGTTTCAGTTCTGTCAAAACAGCTGCAGAGCCTTTCTACAAGGATTTAATCTACTCCAAGTTCCCTGACACATTATAAGGAGGAAATCTGTTTGCTCCGTCACATTTCCTTTCTCAGCTGGGTCTGCAGCAGAACGTCTTTGCTTTGGGTAAGAGCGTGTGCACTTGCTAGGAAAGCCGGTGTTCTCATCTGTGCTAGGCAGCGTCTAACTTAATCGTCCTGTTTCCCCACATCCTCAAGGCTTGCTGTGTGTTGCAGCAGCTCTAAAGGGAGACCTCACAGGCGTTGTTTTGGTCACTACATATTTTATTTTTCTCTATGAAGTATTTGCTTCCCACAAGGAACTGTGGTATTTCTCATGGATCTACAAATTTACAATTTAAGTTTTTTCATATATGTTTTAAGAAATACATATCTCTACTCTCTATATCTATATATATATCTCTCCATCCATCTCTCTCACCTATCTATCTATCTCTGTGTGTGTGTGTGTGTGTGTGTGTGTGTGTGTGTGTTTTAATTTTATCATCCCTACAACTGGAGAGCAACCTCTTCAGAAGTTGCACTTTATTGTATCTATTTATGTATTTATCTGATACAGGGTCATGCTACGCAGCTCGGACTCATATTGATTTTCCTGTCTCAGCCTTCCCAGCACTGGGATTACAGTCATGCGTTACGCATACGTTACCACGCCTGGTTTTGGGGTTGCACTGCATGCCTGGGTTTCCGGGGCCAGCACGGCATGCGGTAACAGGGTCGAACCCGGGTTCTTGCGCTTGCCAGACAAGTTCTTTACCGTCGAGCTATTTCCCCATCTCCACTGTATTGTTAATAAGAAAAATATCTATGAACTCCTTACTCTGGAAGAACCAATGTATTAAATGCTTTTTGTGTATTGCCTTATTGCATTGTCACAGCAAATTTGATGTTTGTATGTGTTTTAATTTTTTGTTTCAGATGTAGGAAGATAATATAGCTGGTGTGTATTATTGACTAGGATTTATCCCATTTAAACAGATTCAATAGTATTTTTTATACCACTTTTCTATTTCTCCTCCATGAAAATAATGTACCTTTGCTGACTAGCTTTGATTGTCTGAATCCATGCTCACAGAAAGGCAGCTAGAGTCCAGCAGTCACATCCGATAGTATGGGGGCAAGAGGATTCTTGTCATTCTAAAAGTGGAGGCAAGAGGTTTGCTGGAGTCCAGGTATTTGGTCCTCTCTTGCACAAGATAGTGAAA
>NW_004524587.1:22245802-22247719 GCF_000260255.1 Octodon degus
TATGTATGTATGTGAATGTGTGCACTTTAAATTTTAGACTCATTGACAAATTTACTTTTTGCTATTGTTACGGTTTGTGTCTAGTTGTCCTCCCAAAGCCTCATGTAATCATGGGGTGGACTTCTAGAGTTTGTGATTAACTTATGATCCACTGGGATTCTGGGTGTGAGTGCTTCTGGGATTTTGGGTGTGAGTGCTGTACCCAGCCTGAGGCAAGTAGCCTGAATGCAACATAAGGAAGACAGGGTTGTTCTCTGTTGTCATTGTTGCTGCTACTCCTCTCTTTGCCCTCAGCTCTTTGCCATTGCCATGAAAGATTGGTTCCCTCTGCGATGTGCCACTGTGCCTTGGAGCCAGCCGAGTATGGACTGAAAGGTCCAGTAACTGTGAGCTAAATAAGCCTTTCCTTCCCTAATTCTGAATGTCCAGTATCTGTCCCAGCAAGAGAAAAGAGTAACTGAGAGAGCTGTTCAGAAACCCACAAGTAAAAACTGCTTCCAATTTTGATGAGTATTTCTTGATAGGCTAAGAGAAGTATGTTCTCTCCCTTTACACACAGCCACATTCACAGTGAAGCCACAGGCCACTGTAGTCACATGTGAACATGTGGAACTGACACTACAGACACAGGCATTTTAACTACTCTCTCATCAATGTGAAACAATATCTAACATCCACAAGTGAAAGGAGAAAAGGTTGACTGGAGCTCACAGTTTACTGACATTTCAGTCCACGGTTGGCTGGCTCCCCAGTGCAGCATCAGGACCGAGGGAACTTGTCTATGTAGGGCAGCAGGAAGTACCGACTGGCCCTTTCTTCTTCTTTCCCTTTTTATTCTACCCAGGCTATAGCCCAAGGGTTGGTTCCACCCACACCCAGAGTGGGTCTTCTCACTTCAGTAAATCCACACCCATGTGCAGAACTGTGCTAAACAAATTAATGGGCTAATCCAGCATCACACACATGCAATCCACTCACTACACCCACTATAAAGCATAACATCAGGCAAGATAAGAGATGTGCTGATAAATATTTGAGAACTTCTACAGTTCCACCTCTAGAATTCCAGTGATGTGGTATAGTTACAACATTTCTTCACGTTTATACATTGATTTGGATTCTCTATTCTTTGGCATTAGAAGAATTCTCTCTGCCATGTCCATGCAGCTAAAATGCAGACAGACCTTAGATTTGCTGAACACTGCTCATGGGCTTTGGAATTAATCACATTACGATACAGCATCTCATCAAGTGCGATTCTACCTAGATTAGTCACTATAAGCATGAGTTAGAAAACGGGCATCAAAACATGCATCAAATAATCTAAGGCCATGTAATCAATTAATTGGCTAATATTAATTAAATCATTTACTAATTCTGTTATTTTTTGCCACATTAGAAAATAAATGAACACAAATTTTTGGCATGCATTGAGACCTCAGCGTACATGTGCTAACCTTTTCACATTTGTCTGTTCACTTACTGTCAGTAGAGTCATGAGGAATTCTTTCTATTTTCATCTCCTTTATATTTATGAGAAAGTGGTACAACAGGAGTGTCTCAAGTTCCTTGCATTTACTGTTTCTGAGTAAAATTTGACTTTGAAAATCATATCTGGCATACAGAGGAGAAACATTATGAAAAGACTCAATAAGAAAATATCAGAATTTATAGCCAAAATAATCAAGCAGCTTTGAGTGGCTTTGTCTGAATCCATACCCACAGAAATTCAGCCTGTAAATGAAGAAACAGGTTGGAGTTAGGCAGCAAAATATTTTTTAAAAATCTAATAAAAAAATATCCAGGCCAGTGAGATAGCTCAGCAGTCTAAGTGCCTGCCTAGGCAAGCATAGGGACCAGGGTTCAATCTCTGGCACCACAGGCCACGGTGTCCCTGGCCTCAGGCACACTGGGCCA
>NW_004524587.1:22247869-22256359 GCF_000260255.1 Octodon degus
AAAAAAAAAAGTTTATTTCCAACTGCTACAAGTATTCTGAGAAAAAAGATTTCATTCTGGCAAAAGACCCAAACATCTCATATATCAAATAAGTCAATAGGAGAAAGTCTTCTGTTCATTCTTATTGTCCACCTTCTCTGTAAGTTGAAGATAGTGAATAAAATCCATCCCAGCCCTGCAAGAACCAACCAAGTAGAATTTTCACCTACAAGAGACAATATGATCCAAGAAACATTTAAATGCTTCATAATTCTTGTTAGCATTATTCCATTAGTTGGAACAAGTTTGGTCTTATTCTTGTTGTTATTTCACCAGAACATAAATTTCTGATTATATGTGACAAAAAAAAAACTTGCAATCACTGATTAAGCAAACATTCTTCTTATACATTGAAAGAATTTCACAATATTCTTGAAAATATTTTACATGAAATACATATATTATATCATATATAGTATATGCAAATATATAATATAAAATAATTTAAATAATATCACATATTCATTAAAATACTATAAATCTAAAAGATGAGTAAACTATGTTGTCATATTTGAGATGTCAGTTGGACTTTTTTTCAGAAAATCTTCTTATGGCAAAATGCTGTTGGCCTTTCAATTTTTTTCAGGTAGTGTTGCTGCCAGCCTAAGTGCTGATCTTTGTTTAGTTTAATTGAAAGCATACAGTGTACCAACGACCTCTAAATGAGAGTACATGAAAGAATAATAAGACTCTCCAGGGTTTCAGAAATCCAAGTGGTACTCAGATGTATATAGACATAGTGTCCTATTCTTCAAAATGATAGCAATCATTACGGTTGTTGACATCTCCTAAGTTTCTCTTTGTCTTTTAGGTTTGCTGCTGTTGTTGTTGAACAGTCTTTTAATTTTCAAAGGATCTTCTTATCCTCATTTTCTAAGCCTTCTGGAGTTACTGGTACATTTTATGTACTTAATAAATATCTTCCATTAAGCATAATGAAAGAATAGGTATTTTTCTTCAGACTGTGTCACAACTCATAAAAAACAAATAGGCATAAACGATCCAAAAAGTTCTACACAGCACTCCAACACGGTTTGGATTTTTCTTTCTGCCCATCCAGAGCAGTGCAACCAATTCCTTCTGATTATACGGTCCATTTTAGTGATGATCTTAGGAAATGAATTTGCTCAAAATGCAAAGTGTGCATCTTAGTGTCCAAGGTGAACTTTCACAAACTAAATTTCTTAATGTCTTTCTGGAATAGCTGAATTAAAAGCACAATCTCATCCTTTGAAGGCAGTGGTATTTTTCTAATGATTTGTGTTCCACTCATTCCTTCCTCAGGGTTTGCTCTGCCTGGGGATGTCATTTCCTAGTGTAATCCGCCATCTTGCTGTTCATTTTGCTTTTCTTATACCAGTGGTTTCAGGAATTACAAAGGGCCGTTGAGCACTGAAGAGTATCTGAAACTGTGGAATATAATGTTTTCTACTACTGTCTAGTCTTTTCTCCTTTCATGGATCTCCAGTCTCAGTCCACCTCTCATGGTATCTCAACTCTTAGAGGACATTTTTAGCTTTCCGTAGTTTCCGTTCCCATCTGGAAGCTGATTGCTTACATCTGTTGCTTTCTACCTTTGGCATGTTTGTATCATGAAAAATAATCTTGCATGTACATTAAATCGATCTCCAAATTTAGCGTGTGGCAAACAGAAGTCTTTTATAAATTGATTTTAAGAAAATCACTCTTTACTGCACGCAAAAGAATATTTTTAGAAGGCATCAACAAATAACAGAACCATTATCACTGAATATTCACAAGTGTGGTTGATATTGGTTGGTCTCTCTGTCCTTGATCCAGAGTCTTGTTGACTCTTTTCCTAAATACACATCAGTGTTATGAGGTTTGTTGTTTTTTCACAGTATTAGGTTCAAGTCTTACAACACATCTGTGAAAGATGTCCTAATTAATTCCAAAACGGAAATATTTCCAGGCTCTTTCATATAGTAAGTAGTAAGACCATAATGCTTTATGTGTTTTCACTATTTTTTTTTTTTTGAGTTAGGAGATAAAATTTAAAACTTTCATTTTTATTTCTATATCACTCAGACCAGTTTCACAGAATGATCTGGAATATATATTATCGACGTTTCTAAATGAGTATCTAGAAGTAACTGCTTTCTTACTCTCTTCCTTTCCTAGAAGTGATTGTAGCCTTTCCCAAGGAAATTAAAGAGATATGTTTTCCTGCTAAGTCACCTAAGCATCCTTAGAAAAGAAGCTAGTGTGCATAACAGATTTCAGGGGCTGGAGAATTATTTGTGCTCCACTACAAGGTCAATATAATTCCTCACTAGCTATCAATTGTTTGACAATAGTGTGCCATCCATCAGCCTGTAACTTTCATTGCCAAGTGCATTCTATTTTTATATACCCATGAACTCACACATTTAGCAGAGACAGGAAGATGTCTTTCTCTATAGGGTAAGCAATGAATTTTGTGTTTCATCTGAAATACATTATTTTATAATGTATTATTCAGAACATTCTTCACCACAGACCAAAATTCCTTGGAAAAAATTACAATATATTCCACCTTAAAGACTATTTTTTTCTAGGAAGGTTTGCTACAGAAAGTACTTTGTAAAAAATGCCTTATATTCTGCCATTTTATAAAATATGTCTCAGCAAATAGTCATAAATCTGTCAGATGTTGCAACCTAGTTTGGCGTTATATACTAGGAAAATGAACTCAATAGCAATAAAATCTTACTTTCCAATATAAGTGAACTAAGGAAAAATATCTTAGGAAGAATGAAGGCATAGAAAGCAAATAAAATCTAACTACTGCAGATATAAAGAAGTTTATGATGGCATATACAACTTGGGATATTGGTGTTTTCTGTTTATTTTTCTAACACAAACCCTCAGTCATATTCTTCTTCTTAATTTGGTTTATCTTTTCTCATTTTCTGTGAAAACAGTGAAATTATGTTTTAACTTTTATCTTTTTTTGTCTCTTTTCAGGTCTATCTTTTCCATTAAGAATATCATCAGAGCACTATGTAAATATTAGCCTGTTTATACAACTCTCTTTTCTCAGAATTGACTCACTGAAAACCATATCGCAGAGATTTATTGATTTATCTTTCTTGAAAATCAGATAGTGTGTGTCCATTTATCAAATTGGAATTCTAATTGAAAGGTACGCAGAGCCGGGTCAAATTATTTCTTGCCAGTGTTGGAGGGCTTCAATTTTTTAGCTGCCTGTGTATAATGAGAAGACAGAAATATGTTTAGCAAATGAGTATAAAGCACTAGGCAAATGTTGAAAAGATTATTTTTCTTGTTGGAGAGAGAATGCACTATCCTTAGAGTCTTCTCACCTAAGACATTAAAGAGTGATTGCCAAGTGATGGACTCAACAGAAATAGAGTTGACTGTTCCTTTCTGGGGTAACTCTGTCATTCCTTCACACTGCATCACCAGTTGGCAAATAATGTCAGAACAATATAGAATAAAGAGTAGCCGTGTTCCAGAAGCATTATAAAATTGTAAAACTCTCAATAACACGGACCCTGGCTATTTTCTACTCTGGTTGGACATTGGGAAAAAATAGTTCTGCGTTGATCTAGAATATGAGGTCTTTAATTTGACTCTTTGCACCCTTTACAAAGTAGCTGTTTATTTGCTGTCCAGTTCCACCATTTATGATTCTTTACATTTTCTCCCTGAGCAGTATGCTCCAATCACAATACAATTATTGCAATTTTGTGAAAAAAATAAAACTGCTCTTACACACAACATTGTAAAGGTGCTGTGCTCTTTCTATAGATTGCTGTCACTTTTCCTACTATCTCTCATTACACTCTCATTCCTGAGATCAGAGATGAAATATGGTTTTCACAAGTCTTGATTAGACAGCCTTTGATGACTTTAGGGACTGCATTCCTCCTATCCTAGCCTGATGACACTATGAAACAATTCCTTTTCTAATTATTGGAATTTCCCAATAATCCCCAAAAGGAACAGGGATTGCCTTGCTTAGTGTTGAGTCTTAAATTAATTACGTGTTAAAAGTATACAAAGTAGAAACCTTTTACACAGAGGTACAAACGTAATCAAAGGCATGGATTTAGGAGAGCTACAGGATATACTGAACTCCCGGTACTCCAAAGGAAATGGCTTTAATCTCTTTATATTGCCTTGTGCTAATTCTCTCTGAGTGTGTACAGGAGATGATATTGTTGACTTTTAAGCTAGCCAGTACATTTCAGTATTCAGTGATTAAAATGTTGGAGATATTTTAATATATCTATGAATATAAAATAGAAAAAAGACTAAGTTTGAAATGTTAGTATTACTAATTTCTAAGAGAAAGAAGAACCTAGCATTAATGTAGCACAAGTACCTTGTGATGTAACATCTATTTTTTTTTCACTTATGTATTCAGTACAGGGTTTGTAGGGTTTCACTACACAGATTGGACTTATAGTGATCCTCCTATTTTCAGCCTCCCCAGTGCTGGGAATACAACCATGTGCCACCACACCCAGGCTCAGTCACTGGCTCACTGAGCCCCGGGGGCGAGACCAGCATGGCATGCAGGGCCAGGGATCAAACTCCAGTCCCTGCACTTGCCAAAGCAGGTGCTAAGTCCACTGAGCTATCTTGATGGCCAGTACCATCTTTTTAATATTCACTTTTCTTTGGGGCAGTTAACAGTGTCTCTTTGGATATATAGAGACTAAACTTTATGTACACACTAAATTTAAAAACTTCAAATGTTCTTTTCCTATTTTGTTTAGATGCATAGTATTTATCCTGGAATTGATTATGTAAAAATTGTTGATAATTTAGTCTATGTTGTTTAATAAACAAGTGTTTATTTTGTGTTATTTTTGGTGATCTTTAAAGTAGGTAGGATCATTTTCTCATACACTAAATAGGGATAAAATGTTTATTTATCTCAGTCCTCCATAAGTTTTGTTTCTTCAACAACTGAAATTTATTTTCTCAGATTTTAAGGGGACTAGAGACCTAAAATCAAGGTACAAGTACAGTTGAGGTTCGGTGAGGGGTTTCTTCCTTGCTTGTAGATCCTGAAGGTGGATGTTTTCTCACTGTGTAAATACATATCGTGTAGGTGTGGAGAAAGATCTCGCTCACATACCTCGGTAGCCCTTTGCTCTCCTCTCTCCTTCTAAGCTGACAAGGGGAAGTATACTATTACCATGAAAGTCTCATGCTTATGATTTTATCTAATCCTAAATACTTCCCCAAAGTATAATATCCAACACTGTTTCATTGGGGATTTGGGGCTCAATATATAGATTTTGAGATACACAAATGTTTGATCTGTAACTATATAGGACACTGTAAGACATTTACCTAAAGACATCATGGTGAGCTGGATGACATCCTGTACAAATTTGTGCTCCTTCTGAATCTATTTCTGACCTTGCTTGGAAATACAGTTGTACAAATAGAGTGAGGTCAGAGGAAATTGTACTGGGTATTCAGCCCATAAACCAATGCGACAGGTGTTCTTATAAAAAGAAGAAATGTAGAGACAGACAGGTAGCAAAAACAGAGGACCTAGAAAGCACAGAGCGAAGATGAATGCACAGCTCAATTATTGGAAGCAAACACCACACATAAGCATGAAACAGAATCTCACATAATTTCAATTTATATTTTGTTTTTTCATCCTTTATTTAATAACTATTATTTGTATTTTCTTTGTATGATACTTACTGAATCTTACTTACTGAATCTAAGGTGAAAAGTCTTCTCTCTAAACAAGATTTGGTTAAATAGTTGATAGTTACAAAATAAACTTTCTTCTGTGCTAAGCTCCGACGATTGTGTATTTTAACATGAAGTGACTTTCTTTAACAAGTTCCAAGTGCCATAAGTAGTTTAAACAGCATAAGGAGTCTCAAAATTAGAAAAGTAAAGAGCAACAAAATCAGTAACCTTATTTTTATGTTTTAAACTCTAAGCATTTGTTAGCATCTTGACATATTTTATTCTTGGTTTGCTGTACAAGGAGGAAATAAAAGACCCTTAGAATCTCATTAACCCTTCTTTTAGCCTTCCAAGATGTTTCATGTTTAAGGACAGGATAATGGTGATGAATGATTCTGGTATTTACATTTTATATGTAAAGAACTTACTGGAATGTTCAGTTCTACATTGAGAAACACAAATGTAATCATGGCCACTATCCCCTAACATGATGCAGTGTATGAAGTGGGGTGTGTGTAAGGAGGTACACAATGAGTCTCATACATTCTGCACAATTTTTATGGAAGAACAAATAGAGATATGTTTGTGTTGTTTGCCTAATTCTTTATTGAACCTATGTTTCAAACATTTGTTATAGAAAATCTTTCCAGGGTAACAATCAGCATCTCCCATATGTGAACCTGATGATATGTAAAGCCTTGATTTTTTATTTCTCTTTCTTCACGACATAGGTTTTATTTAGCTCCCGCTGTCCTTTGATTACATATATGGGGTAATACATTGTGTGCGTTCTTCACTGATGGAGATTGCTTTGGAAACTAAACCATTTTAATTGAAAACTATTTGGCTTAAGTCTTAGTAAGTGAAAGAATCCATACACTTGAATGAAATCTTCAGTAGATGAGAAATTGTAAGGCATATCCTGAAAGCTCTATCAGTGCTCACTTGATGCCTAATGCTGCAAAAAGACACACACACACACACACACACACACACACACACACACACACACACACGTTTTGGTTTTCATAGTTGTAGTTTTTTGATAATTAAGGAAGATTTTCTTAAAGAAATATAGATTATTGTATTCCTTGAGGTACTAGATGACAGCTAATGTAAATTAAAGAACAGTGGAGGCAATATTTATATAGTTTGTGGATGAGATGATAATTTAACAAATAAGTACGTGTACTTATATGTACTCTCCTTTGAAGAATTATTGGAATTAACAAGAATTTTTAAAAACTTGCCCCAGTATTAAAAACAAATTATAATGTAATAAATCATCTCTTGGATAAATAAACTATAAAGAATTCAGTTTATCAAAAGCTTAGAAAAAAAGCTTAGAAATGTGTTTAATTAAAATTAATAACTTTAATCTTAAATATAAAAGAATTTATAGAGAAGTACAAAAGGTCAGTTTTATTTTATGGGAGAGACACCATAAGGTTCTAAATGTAAAATGTGACATTTATAGTCATCTGTACTGTTCCAAAATTAATCTAAAATTTGGACATGCTTTTTCAAAAAAAAAAAATCTTGTGAATTTTCTTCTGAATGTTTTCTAAGCAATGTAACAAGTTACCTGAAAGATAAAATTGGTGCATATAGCCTGTGTTATCTCCTCTGATGGGCTTCTTTTCTTTGATTTCTTCATTCAATAGGTAGAGAGTTTTGAAAAGTTTGGAAAACGATGTAGCAAGCCACATTGCACTAGCAGCCATGTGCCCGGGATTCTCATCCAAATATAGAGACTTCAAGCCTTTCTGTTCTTTTTTTCATTTTTTATTCATTTTAATGAGAAAAAAATATAAAATAGCAAAGAAATCATTTCAAAACAGGTTAGTAGGATAGTTACAATAATTAATACATTTGTTGTATACATAGCTAAAACAGAATGAATCTCTAATTTCACATATTTGCAAGTTTTTGAATTGTGTCATTTGCTTCATGTAGGTTGGATTTTATTATAAAAATCAAAGATGTATTTATTTAATTTGAGTCTAAATGTGTTTGAATTATATTTTGAATCTCTGACATAAAGTGTAAAATGCATATAGCAACTTCTGTGTGTGTGTGTGTGTGTGTGTGTGTGTGTGCAAGTTATTTCCCATTTGAAAACCAAAGGCCAGTTAAATCTCATTAGAAATGAAACAGTATATCTGATGCTGAAAAGAAATGTAAACTTACTAAAATGTTAATGCATTATTAATCTTCTGGACATGTATGCAAATATGTGTAAAAGAAAAATTTTCCTAATAACAGCAACATAATCACAGCACATACATATGAACAGAGAATTCAGATGTATTGAAGTCAAGAAAAAGTAAGTGCAATTAATTTTTTCCAGGATGGGATTTAGGGAAATAACTCATCGATCTTCAACTTAGTGAAGAAAATTTAGTAAAGAAAATTGGTCACAAAATACTCTGTTACCAATGACATTTTTTAAAATCCAGAAAATTGGAAATCTTTTTACCTTTTATCTTTATTTTTATAAAATATTTTCTACAAGAAGGTAAAAAGATATATTTAGGCAGAATGGTTTGGATAATTATACTGTTGATTTCTGCTGGTCTTGCAAAAAGAGCGATTTACTCTTATTTTTTTTCTTTTTCTTTTTCTTATGATGTTTTTCTTTTGAATTTCCTACAACTTTTCGTTATTGCTTTGTTGTGCTTTGTTTTGTTTTTCTTTAAACCAGTCTTTCACTTTACATCTGGTAACTTGGGGATAACATCCAGCAATACAGAAGCCATT
>NW_004524587.1:22256459-22261788 GCF_000260255.1 Octodon degus
AAAAGAGCGATTTACTCTTATTTTTTTTCTTTTTATTTTTCTTATGATGTTTTTCTTTTGAATTTCCTACAACTTTTCGTTATTGCTTTGTTATGCTTTGTTTTGTTTTTCTTTAAACCAGTCTTTCACTTTACATCTGGTAACTTGGGGATAACATTCAGCAATATAGAAGCCATTCTTGAAACCCTATTACCTTGGTAAAATTTTGTATCAGTTCTAGTTCTGTTTTTTTTTTCTATTACTATTTTGTATTGTTTAAGAAAATAAAAATATATTTTTTCTATAATTTTGCTCATAAGGGCCTGCACAATATTTTATCTTTCTCCTTTATTATGGCCTCTTAAAGAGTATTTCTAATTTTTTTTATTAGTGGCTCAAAGTACTTGATAGAATCGTATCATGCCAAAATTTCACTTAATTATTGCATCATTTGTACTTGCAAAATTCTAAGTATCATTTAAATTTTTAGAGGGCAATTTGATGACCATTATTCATACCCCTAACATTTCTGCATAAACTAGATAATTTTTTACATGCTAATGCACTGTTTTCATTTATTCATTGTGAATTATATTTTGTCCATCTAGATATTGGCACATTTGTTTTATGTGGTGATTAAAATGTTCATTTGGTGTGTATATACAGTTATATTTATAGCATATACAGTTATATTTAAAGTAACGGCCAAATTTTCCCAGTACTTTCTGATTTGTTAGCAGCTCCTTTTGTACACAGTTTTACTAAGTATTTACTCATCCTTGTAAAGCTAGGTTAGGCTTCCTTTTTATTTGAAAAGTATTTAGCCTATATTAGCATTCTCAGGTATCTTTTGTGAAGTGATAATTTATCTAAACTTCTTTCCAATATTTGTTCAATTTCCCAAAACCATTCATTGAATTCCTCCTTTTCTCTTGACAGATTTGAAGTAGCACAATAACCTCATCATGATCCCTACTGTATTAATTTCAAAGACTTTGGTTCTCTGTCCCTGTCAATGCCAAACTTTTATAGTACTGACTTTTTAAGTGTCAAATCCTGAATGACAAACTTGTATGGACCTACATGTTCTTTTTTTTTTTTTTTTTTTTTTTTTTTTTTTTTGTAGTTTCAGGTACTTTAAAATTAATTGTATCTGAAATGTAGCTACTGTTCTTATTAAGCTTAAAGGCTATAGGCAGCTTACTTTTGCAAATATTTATTTGGTATTTTAAAAACAAGAAATGTCAGGGCCAGGGAGATAGCTAGGGACCAGGGAGATAGCTCGGTAGAATAAGCTCTTGCTTGGCAAGCACAAGGGCCAAAGTTCAATCCTGGTTCTGCAAAAAATAAAATAAAATAAAATAAAAAGAGAAATCTCTGTCTAGGCTAGTTTGATATCTGAGAGTTAATTAATTAGCTAGTACTATCTATTTACAGAGTAATAGTTGTGATTTTTCCAGTTTCTATCTTTATTCATACATTGATATTACATGACTATATCTATCACGGGGATTTGGCACATGTGTATAATACATCCTAAGTTTTTTCACCCTCTTTCTTTGTCCTCACCTCCTTTTATTTTTTGTTTCTCTCCCTTTTGCAAAAGATCTATCTCCTTTTTCTGAAAATCTATCTTTTATCTTGTTTTTTATTTAGATTTAGGTTTCTCTTATAAGAGAAATCATGTTCTTCAGTTGTGTGTCTGGCTTACACCACTTAACATTTTCATATCAAGGTACCGTCCCTATAAATGACTCAATTCATTCTTCATTGTGGAAGAGTAGCTCTCCATTGTGTACAAATACCACATTTACTTTGTCCATTCATCTGCTAGTGGGTAGAAAGACCACTTGAAAGACTTAACAATTGTGAGTTGTGCTGCTATGAGGTTGATGAAGTATAGATTTCAATATGGAATTTCCCAGCTAAAATCTCTTCTTTGGTTTATAACTGAAGATGGACTACACTGAAGCATACACCATGAAATGCATATTTTTGTGTCTCCAACTTGATCAGTAATTACTCATCATAGGTGCTCCCATGAGGCACATAGGACTAACCACTCACAGCTATGATTTGGATAAATGAGGAGCACATGGTCCTCACTGCCTACACCTTTTTTTTTTTTTTTTTTTTTTTTTGTGAGGTGTGATGTGAACATTGTTAATGATTGGAAGACTAGGTAGTTGTGATGTTTGTGCTCTTCAAAGAGTACCAACCAAACTAAAGATTAAGCCAGATGTATTTTTGTTTAAAATGATAGGTTCTGGGGCAATCCAGATAGCTCAGTGGACTAAAGTGCCTGCTTAGGTGGCCTCAGAGGCTGGGGTTCGATCCCCGCTGTGCCATGTTGGCCCCACCTCTGGGGCACTCTGTGAAGTTGAGTGAGACTGGGGCTGGTGGTGCACACCTGTAATACCAGCGCTTTGAGGCTGAAAACAGGAGAATCACTGAGTCCAATCTACATAGTGAGACCGTGTAGACATTGTACTGAAATACATTTTTTAAAAAAGGGTAAGTTCCCATTCACATAGCACTAGAGAGAATATGTCAGTATCTCCTTTAGAATAGTTCATTTCATTTATCATTTGTTTATTTGTTTATGTTCTTCAGACAAAAACTTAAAATGGATGATTTTCTTTGAGGGTTGAGTATAGTAACTTCACGGTCTTTGGGGATCTTTCATTACTTGGAAGGAAAAAATAACTAAGGACAATAACAGGTAACAGTTCCTTTACCTTCAGCCTTTGGTTATCAGAGGTTATTTATACAGAAAAAAATTAATGTTACAAAAATCTGTAACCTTGGAATGCCATGTGCTTTGAGATGTGTTTGGCCCAATCTACAGCTGAGGGCATACAATCACCCTCCTCTTGAGAATTCATGATGGTCTGCACAGGGATCTGGGCCAGTAAAATAGACAAGCATCATCTATCAGAGTGTGCAGAGCCATCATTCGATTGTGACCCTGTGCAACATCAAGTGAAGTTGACAGTAATTAACTGAATAGAGTTGAGTTTTTTGCTATAACTTTCTGTTTAAAGAGAATGAATTCCAGGTTCTAACAGAATCTTGAGGACTTCAGGAAAGTCAAATAGTGACAAGTCTCAAGAGAAGTAAACTAGACCTTCTGTTAATGAATCATTTCGATTTACTAGACAAAAGGAGTTGTGATTTTAATTCATTAATCTATGGATGCATACATATTACTGGTAACCATTTTAATAAAAAATATAGATATATTTTGTTAAATCCCTTTTAAGAGTGATGTCTACCAACCAGTGTATTTCTATCACTGTTTTTGCCACAGGTAATGGAAATGCAAATAACAAAATCATCACTTCTTAGAAAATAATTACTTGATAAATATAATGCTAAAACTTTAGTTCTTTATACTGCCACACTATCTTACTATTCTTGTCTCTTAATTCTGACTCCCAATTGTTAGGTTCTAAAATTAATAATGTTCACAAATTGTAGGATACTGCTTAGAACTTAATAAATAGAAAAATGCTTCCTTTCATGATATTCTAGCCTCAAAAATATAAGTTTGATGTATTTGTTATAACTTTACAAAGTAAGACAATATAAACTCAAAATATCAATTACATGCTCAGGTTTACAAAGCTGAATGCATGCACAAAGATCATACTTATTACATAAAACTCAATCTCTTCCAAGTTCCAGACCAGTAAATATATTTTGAACACATTAGGAGTAAAGGGACTATGGAGAAGGGATAACTTGATAAGCAAAGAAAATAAAGTAACTATTTGAAAGAGCATTTTAAAATTGTAACATGTTTCCTTTAACATTTTGTATGTATCTGATATTGCTGGGTTATTTTTGTATTTTAGGGAAGGGTCTAAAGGGTGTTCAGGGTCTCACTAACTAGATGGGACGTATAGTGATCCGCCTGTTTACAGACTCCCAAAAACTGGGATTACACGCTGGATCAGGCCACAACACCCAGTCTCAATTGCTCTCTCAGTATGCCTGGGGTGGGGGAGGTGGCTGGCAAGGCAGGCCCTGGATGGAATCCCTGACCCCTGCTCCGGCTTGCAGGTGCTTTAATCCACTGAGCTATTTGAGCGGCCCTTGATATTGCTGTTTTTTATAATGAGTTTTAAATACAAGAAAAGGAACTAACAAATTCTGTATTAAAATGTGCCAGAAGTAAAATCTTGAATGATGTTCTTTGTGTGTATGTCAGTGTGTATTATCCTCTTCTAAAAGAATAGCCTCTTGGCTTTCCAAGAATCATGTAGCTTTTCAATGATCAATGCAATATTCAAGCTAAAAGTTCACTGATTTTTAAACCACTAGCTATTTTAGATATTTTGTAAGTGCTTCCGGAATGCCAGGAAAAGTTTAAAGTCATTGAAAATGGTCTTACTTACCTTCAATGAAAAGTGAAAATGTATTGGTTTCACAGCTGACTCTCAAAGAGAAAACAGTTGGAAAGTCAACATCTGTAAGCATTTGGCTTTCCCATTACAAGAAGTTCTGTTGACAAGGAGTGTCTGGTGCTTGTCATGCATCTGCCAGAGGGAGGATCCACATTACAAAAGAGACAAAGGGCCAAGAGATGTAGCTCAGTAGCAGCGGCCTTGCTCAGTAAGGCCAGGTCTTGGGTTCATTCCCTAGCAGTGGGGACAGGGGAAGAGATAAAGACGTGACTTGCCTGAAGGGTTTAGTGTCTAAAACAGAAATCATTATTTATTGAGAAAGAAGTAGTCTATTCAATGAATTTATCAAATTTATGTATCTAAAGGACGCTCTGTGTTGGCACCCAAGGGCAAAGGAAAATCACTTTGTAAAAGAATAAAAATGCCACTGCAATTGTTAAAAGATAAATCAAACAAATGGTTCTATTATCCCTTGCATTTTAGAACTGGTTTTCAAATTAGAGGAAAATTCAGCATACCTAAGTGAATATTTCAGAGAAGGGAGAATAACCCTTGTGCCCTTTGGTTCTACTTCCAAGTGTTAGGGTTATTACAATCAGAGATTCATAGTTTCAACAGAGAGTTTGTAAACAAAAAAAGGTCTGTGTATCTCAAGAGAAAGAGTTAGCATGAAACTACAATATTAATTCCCATGTTGCAGGCAGGCAGACCTAAGGCCTGCATACATGGGTGTTACCATTTACTTTTTTGACCTCTTCCATGTTGACATATTTATTACCAAATGAAATTTAATTAATATAGTGAAAACCAGAGTTTATCATGTGAAATGAAGTCCAGCTTATTTCTGGTGCCTTTTGAAATCCATTGCTAAATTCAGAGTCTATTGTTGGGCAAAAATCTAGGAATACTCTAGTGAGCATTTCTTGAGGTTCTTTATCTTT
>NW_004524587.1:22262176-22263853 GCF_000260255.1 Octodon degus
TTTTTCTAAAGAGAATTATTTCTTGGACTCCTCATCCTTCCCCTGACTGAATTCATGTGCTGAGCCTCAGCTGCAATTCCTCAGATGCTTCCTTCTGTGTCCCATGACTATACTCCTTTACTAAGCCACTGAGGTGTTTCATATAGATATGTTGTGCTGCATTCATTTCAAGGAGAGAGTGTTCTGACTCATGCAAAGTTTACCAAAGCCTAATCTCCTTTATCTACTGCTAGGCACTGAGTGTTTTAACCTCTCGCTAGTGGTTAAGATTTTTGTTTCTTTTTATTCTTTTTCCCCAGAAATTTGTGAGATTCTGCTACTTAACGCTTTCACTTGGTCCAGGGGTGGAGACCACATTCTCATAACTTACTTTAATGGCAGATATTCTTTGTTTTATTTTGTGTCTTTACTCGTAGTCATAAGGCCAATCCATAGTGAGTGATTTATATATACAAAACACTGTTTTGCTTCATGACCTTGCACAGAATGACTATTGGTTCTTCATGGTAATTTATTTAATAAACACAATGTATATACTCTCTACTCACATATGAAAATTGAGATTTTACAAATATGAGCACATTTAGAAAGGCTACTGAGTTTATAAAGCAGCAGAGAGAAGCGATGAAGGGATTCCAGAGGTTGATTTCAAAGTTTGTGCTGATTGTTCTGATTCCAAAGTTTGTACTCCTAACCGACAATATAATGAACTATTTTCTGTTCTACCAATACTGATTGCTAATCATTTTATAATAGCAATTTTATATTCTAAAATGTAATGAATACTTGGTGCAATTATTTTATTTTTCCCCAAAAATATTTTTATTCATGTTTATGAGAAAAAAGGATAAAATAGCAATGAAGCAGTTTCAAAATAGGTTAGTAGGACAGTTACAATAAATAATACATTGTATACTGTTGTCTTTGTAGTAGTTATTCATAGGATAAGACGTAGACGTGATATCTTGTCTAAACAATATTAGGACAAACTTTCTTCTCATTGAACTGAGAGAAAGTAGCTGTATATCTATCCTAACTATGTTGGGAGCTATGGAAGCTAGGAAATTGATCAAATGTGTGTAGGCTGGACTAGCCCTCAGTGCCTAAAGCAGACAAGCTACCTCAGTCCTGAGATAAATATCCTCTCTAGTAAAAATCAGCTATTAATCGCTGGGAAACCTTGTGTCACATGTTATTAACTTTGTAAAAGTATAAATAAAAGATTGTTTTGTTGGGGGGTAAAAGAAAAAAAATAAGTATTTGGTGAAATTCCTTTAAAAAATAATCTGTTCCTTAGGAGTCATATTCATTTTTTCAGTTTCTTACACTAGGGAGACAATACAATGTTTACACATGCAAGACTGATTTATTTCACTAGGTGTTATGAAATGTGAAGGAACCATTCAAAAGCAAGAACAACTTGGGGTGGGGAAAAGGAGAAAAGAAGGAAGAAAAATGAAAACACTACCCCCCACACACGATGGTTAATTTATACTATTAATTGCTCTTAGTTCTTTGAAAAGAAAAATCTAAACCTATATTGTTTGATCAGTTTTTTATACCTATATCTTATAATATGAGCAACTACTTTTTTTTTCATTTATGTGTTTGGCACAGGGTCTCACTACACAGCTCAGACTTGTAGTGATCCTCCTCTTTTCAGCCTCCCCAGCACTG
>NW_004524587.1:22264158-22264846 GCF_000260255.1 Octodon degus
TGGCATGTGGTGCTGGGGGATTGAACCGCGGTCCCTGATGCTTTGCTAAGCTTGTTCTAAGTAGGTGCTTTAGACCACTGAGCCATCTCTCCAGCGCCATCTCCTGAGCTTTCTTACCAGCCCCTGAGTAACTATTTTAAGAATAACAAAACACAATATACTAACCATTCTTAATCTCTTCCAATCTTGTTTAACAATTTTATACCACTATTTTTGTTTTTCTTTTCTTTAAAATTAAAACAAAAATAATCTGCTAAGATTTTTTACAGGCATATCCCTCTTAATCATCACAGAATGACATTGAGTATAGTATCATTATAATTTTCACCTTATAGCTGAGAAGCTGAGATTCCAAGAGATGTAACAGCTTGCTCAAGTAAACAGTCTCCAGTTTACTGAGGCCTGGTTCTGGGTCTGCATAGAGTCTCTCATATAACTATTTAGCACTGCTCTCTTTTAGAATGCTGGGAATTTGCTAGTATAAGACAATAGATGCCACTGAGTCTCCTAATGTATCTAAGAAAATTTAATAGTTTATTAAGATATACTGAATATTTCTGTTTTGTTTCAAACTTATTTCAATTATATGAGAGTAGGTAATATACAAAATGAAGATCTGTACTGGTGTATGGAGGGCAAGGTGAAAAGCATATATCAATGTGCCATTTCTCTCTCTCTTTCCATATAA
>NW_004524587.1:22266041-22275330 GCF_000260255.1 Octodon degus
TTCATAAAATATATTCAAATGCCTTGGTAAACATTATCCTTTATGAATTGCTTTGACATCAAGGGCATGTAAATCATGGATTCATGTCATTGTTTCTTTGTCTGCAAAATATGTTGTTACTGTAGAAGTGGTAAAAGTTGTTAGCTAAGTACATGGTATAAAGTGATTGAAAATTTTCAATCTTTGACAAATTTAAGAGCTCAAGTGATTCTAACTATCTATTTATTTATTTACTTATGTTGTCTCTTTGAGACAGGGTCTTGCTATGTGTTTCAGGCTGGCCTTCAGCTCACTTTGTTAGCCCAAGCTGGTCTCGAACTTGCAATGATCTTCCTGCCTCAACCTCCGCAGTGCTGGGATTAGAGTCATGGGCCACCATACCCAGCTCATATACTTTTAAAACAATTTTCTATCCTCTTTTTTCCCAATTACATATATAAATATATACAAGCATTTTGATAAGTGAAAATCTTACTCCCTCTGTACCAAATATCTCTACTGGTCATTGAATTAATCCTTCAGGGATCTTTAAAAACCACTCCAAGTAATGCAAAAATTTATCATATTCTTATATTATAATTTATTGAGACATACTTTAAAAAAGGGTGGAAACAGATTGCTAGAGCATACGAGTACCAAAACAGATTGTTGTTTTTTGTTGCTTACTGGCATAAGGAAAGACTCCCATTCTGCTTTCATTGTTGTTGTTGTTACTTTCCTTTTAAAAAATAATTTCCATTTTTTGATTTTTGTGTGTTTATACTTACCTGGTTCTGTCTATTACTTTAACTTTTCCCTGTTATGCAAATATCTGATAGGAGTCATTTATCTCCACTGCTAAACCTGGCGTCATAGTTATGTTGTTACTCAGAACGGTAGTTTTGATTTGTGTGAAAGAAGAGCAAATAGGTTCTGAAAGAGACGGTGGAAAATGGAAGAAAATGCATCAGTAGTTTTGTGTCCTCAGAAACCCATTTTTCTGACTGTCCTGGATCTTGAAAATGTGTTGAAACAGAGTTGTCTGTGTTCTTATGTCTTTTCCATATCCAGCATTGAGTCTATGACTGCATCAACTGCGCTCCATTTTGAATATTATATTATAGCCCAGTACTTGAGAAAGTTGGCCTGAGGGTCCACAGCTACCCTGCAGAAAGATAAAAGGAGATAATTCTCTAGCCAGTTCCAAGGGAACATTGGATTAGGAAATGGAAGACCACAGATCCTCAGTCTTTCTAGCCTTTCACTAATTAACCTCTTACTAATTAGAAATGCCATTTTTAATTACCATCATTTCCCTCTTTAAATGTAGTGAAAGCTAACTCTGTAAGGCTTTGGGGTTGCATTATGTAAAACAGCTGTAAATTACCTAAGTGATTAATATGGCCTCTTCTGATGGCCCTGGAGGCTTGCTCTCCCTGGGGAATAGCAATGTCAAGCACAGAGCTCAGCAGCATGGGACGAAGCACATGTTTTGAAGATCTAACTTAATAAAATAATCTGAAATGATGAGACCTTCCTCTGAGTCTGGTATACCAGATGGTTACAAATGAATGGCTGGGTCTCAGTTATCACAGAGAGTAAGCCAGCTTTTCCTAACATGTCCTGTCTTGCATGAATTGCTTCACTCACTTACACTGCTTCAGATCCCCCATCAGGAGTGGTTTCCTATACTAAGAATATCAAACGTCCTTACCTTGTATGGTGTGTCACCCATTATTTTTTCCTCAGGTAAAAAAAGTCTTACCTTCACATTTTAGCTTGGTTACCTACTAAGCAGCTTTCCAAATTCTCCTTTCAAGTGTCTTCTTTGGCCACCTCTCTACCAACTTGATAGGGATCAGACTATATTTCCCTTATATCTACACCATTATAGTGTATGTTAGGGTTGTAATTGTCATGTCTATAAAGAAGAAAAAAGTATAGAATTGGATTTGCACATTTGAAACCTGTGTTCCTCAAGAACAAACAGCAACAACTATAGATAGATAGATAGATAGATAGATAGATAGATAGATAGATAGATAGATAGATAGATGAATAGATAGATAGACCAATGTGTCTTTTATAAGTGGATACTTATAGTTAGGCACATGGAAAGGAATATTTCACTGTGAAGCATAAAGAAATCCTTTTCTTTGATTTTTTAGGACAGGCTTGTTTCACAGCAAACTTACTCTCCGTTGCACTCAGTTGCCTCAGTAAGACAAATCCTACATCACCATCATTAATCTGCTAATTGTGGCACTAATTTTAGGGGAGATTGCTTTTCCCATGATCCATCTCATCTTCTGTACCAGAAGGGGCTCCTTTCACCTTGGAGGTGAGTCTCAGCTGCAGAAACGTGCCCTCCATAAGGAAGAGGCCGAGGACAGCAGAAGGGAAGCTCCATTAGCTGGACGCATCTGCTTTCCAGGTGCTGGTAAATTCTATTCTTGGCTCGTAGGTGAAAAGTCCTGTGTGCTGTTAGTGAATAAACAGACCAAGGAGAATTAGATAGAGTTGATGCTAGCTCGATATAAGTCTCATACTAGAAAAAGAAATAATAATAGTAATAATGGAAAGAAAAGACTTTACACTGTTCAGCCTTATTGAATAACTTCCCTTGGTTAACAGAAGATGGAGAATTTTAGAATCATTAAAAGTTTAAAGGGCAAAGTGGCTGGCATTCCCAACTGAAAGTAAATATACTAGCAGTATTTTATATACTAAAATCTGAATTAGGGTAGAAGAAAACACTAGAAATGAAGAACATTTTCAGCTCCAGATTGACTCATCCACTTTCTTGTATTTTTGACTTTGAATTTTATCATAAGAGTAATTAAAATCAGATGTGGCTTGGCTTATGAGTAATTGGCATGTTAATATTTTATTCTTGAATGTACTTTCTAAAACTAGCTTTATAATATCAATTTTAATGTGGTTTGTTTTCTTCAGCATAACATAGTTTCTTCTAACTCTAGGGCAGCTATAATTAAAAGGAAAGAAAACATCACAGTCTTATTAATCTAACTGATGAATTTTTTCCAACATTTTCATGTTTTACACTCAATTTTCCCAAAATAGTGAATAGAATTATAACCAAATTGCAATTTCAATTTTTTTGTTTCCATTTACTTATGAAAAAATATCAAATATAAAAGCTATTAAATAATTCTCCAGTATACAGGCATCATTTCACTGCATTTGCTTTATAACATATCTGTCCACATATTCATTATGGGTTCTAATCTATATAACTTTTTTCTCCACTTGTAGTTTTTCCATGTAGCTGCAATTTCTTTTTAACTATCCTTTATAATATTTGCAGAGCAATGACTCTTTTATAACAAAGTGAAATTTTCTCCTATAATATTATCATAAATGATATATTGAATTTAGAAATGATTGCATTTGTGAGTAGAATTTACTTTCCCGTTATAGTTAATAAACACTCTTTGAAAACCAGTTACAGGCCAATCATTGTTATGTGTTATGGCTATAAAGATGAATAAAACACCTCTCTTGGTAAAAAAAGATTCAGTAATGGTAGGAAAGACCCCTATTTAATTTTACTTTGGACAATGCAATAGGATAACCATAGCAGTGAAGGCATGCACAGGGTTTAGCTACAGTAGTGAAATCATTAGCCTTGTCAGGGTCAGGCCCATCCAAAGGAGACTTCATGGAAAATTGTGCATCTTCACTTAATTTTGGAGAATGCAATAACAAAGAAGTTTGGTTCTGTATGCAAACAACTATGTGCAATCTTCATGTTATATTACATTCTTTCATTTTCTTTTCTTGCCCACTAGAGTTACTTTTCTCATTTCTGAGACAAAATACTCAACGCTTAAAATTAAAAGGGCGAAGGTTCATTAAGCTCAGTTGATAATTATATTTCTCCCTCCCTTTCTGTCTCCAGCTCTTTCCCTTACACCCTTGCTCTGTCTTTTCTTTCCTCTTTCCCTCCATTCCTTCCTGACTTCTTTTCACTGTCTCTGTTTTTATCAATTCCTTGTTTAAAAAAAAATCCCTCTGTTTAAAAGCAAAAGAAATGAACTTCTACATCCTCTTCAAGTAGCTTTACTAAATACCTCTCAGGATGAGGCTGTGTAATCTGAAAAATTGCTGTGCTACTCTTGCTCCAAAATATGCTCTCACTTTACGCAACTGTAGCCTGACTTTAAGCATTTCTCCGTCTGTCTGTCTGTCTCTCTCTCTCTCTCTCTCTCTCTCTCTCTCTCTCTCTCTCTCTGTCTGTCTCTCTCTCTGCTTCAATTTCTTACTGCCCACCTAACACTTCCACAGGCATACCTTGGCATAAATAAAGTAGTTTCTACATTCCCTGGTACATGTAGGTAGACATAGAATGCCATCACCATTTTCAATGTGATACTTTTTCATGGATAAAGTAGAAATTTCTTGGGACTTGGTCCTTATGTTTCCATTATGCTCATATTACTTATATGATTTCCTAGATGATATAAATCTCCAAAAATACTCCTTGCAGAAATCTATTTATTATTATTCAAAGATTTTCATTTTTCTATAAATGATTTGTGGTGACCTGTGATTTTTTTTAAAATTTGGTTTTAATCTGTATAAAAGACATTATTTTAGTATCTAAATATTCAAAACCATTTGTTCCGAAAGAATTTTATTAAATAATTATAATCCAACAAACATCTTGTAATAATATATAGTAATCATGGTAACTATTTAGAACTTCACTCCACATTACTAAGGTAGATGTTATTCATTTCACTTGGAAACTCATGACACGTATTTGAACTGCGTGTAGTCAATTGTGAAAGCTGCATTCACTCTACCTTACAGAGGAAAAGAATCTGTAAAATAGCCATCTGATACAAATGCACTAAATCGACGTTGCAAACAAGCAAATTTATGCCAGGTCAAATAAATGATAAAACAGTATGTAGCCCCAAGTTATGTGAAGAATAAGCTCTGAAAGAATATGCTACCATGCCTAGATGTGAGACATCATCAAAATAGTCTTAGAAAGCATTAAGGCAGTCACAATGCTCAAGAGGATTTTAAAGGACATAGAAAAAGTGAAGTCAGCAACGTCTCAAACCTAAGTTTTGTTCCAAAGGCGATGAGATGCACGTGCTGATCAAGTTGTATTCAAGACATTAGAGATGTGTTTAAAGCCAGTGACAGTGTTACAGTACCAAGTGTCATAGACATAGACTCTACTGTTTAAGTGTCACAATGTATGACAGTGGCAAGGCAGAGAATGAACGATTACTCAGAGATGAGACTTACTGAAATTACTGAGAGATCCAGAGGGACTGGCTGAAAACTTATCAGAGAAAGGCTCAGGAAAAAGTAACTCCAACCTGAGAATTCTACATGTATTTATTTGTAACTTAAGAAGTGACAAGAAAGATACAGAAGAAGAACATTTACAATATTTTTATAGGTATTTTGGTCAGGAGATGAGTAACAATTAGTATGTTCTGCGAAAAGACGCATAGTGCCTTATTTAAGCACAACTGTTGGGGCAAGGGGAACACAATAGCTATAGCAAACAATTCTGAGAATAACTTATTGTTGAATTTTCTCAGATATTACCTTGGCAAACCTGCTTTAATCTTTAACCACACATTCCTGGAGCACTGTAATTTTTGTTCTTCCTTTTTGAACCATTTCAATCATTCCTCCTGCCAGAGTTTCCCTAGAGTTCTGTCCTTGTTTTTATAATTCAGATTGAGTGGAACTGAGGGGCCCCAGGTAGAAATTAGTGCAGGAATAGAATTAGGGCTTCTGTATGGATGGTCCATTAGAACAGTGTGCAGAATACTTTTCGAACTGAAAGAAAGAACAGGGGAAAAAAATGATTAATCCAATAACTATAAGAATGTTAATGTGAACACTAAGACCAGAGAACCACTTTCTATATTTTCTATGGTTGAGTCAGGAAGCGAAATCACTGAGATGGTCATAAGTAATGTTTTGAGCCTCCATTTGAAGTTTATGCAGTGAGGCTTAAAGTTGCCTTGGAAATTAGTAATAACTCCCCCTAGATTTCCATGAAAAGCACTGTGGAGAAGGCATTAGATCTCTTCTCATGATTCAGAGTGATTAAAAGTAAGACTAATGTGCATTACATCGAGTGGCACCCAGCATCCCAAACTAAGCCTCCTGCATGTCCACAATACCTTTCAGTATTCCCTGAGCCAGCAGACAGCTGAGGGCATCAGGCCTTTGTAGAATGTATTTATCAATGTTAATTTGAACCAGCAATTCTGAGGTAACATTTTGGACATACTCATTCACAGTCTGAGCAGGTCGGAAAGAGTGAGTTGGGGAGGCCACAGCAGCAGCCATGTCGTAGACAATGTAGTAGCTGTAATAATAGTTGGAATTAGAATGCCCAGAAAGCACGTTTTTGTCTGACATGTTCAGGTGCTGAGATAGTTTGTTTAAATTTATAACTTCCCAGTATTCTCAAGACTGGTAGCCCTGTGCTTCAAATAATTGTCTGAGTATCATAATGTGTACAATGTTCAATTGAGAGATATTAAAATTGTTTATAAACCATTCTAGCTGGATAAGAATATTGTCACTACTGTTGGTGGTATTGTTTATTGCATAATGGTAGTTCTTTTGAGAGGAAGATGTTGCCTGGGTGAAAGGAACTTCAGTACATTGCAGTGTTTTACTACTGCAAGCAGTGAGCTGTATAATTTCTTCACAAGTAAGTACTGATCGTCATCATAGAGAAGGCAGGAGATCTGTTCTGCTCTTGTTGCCCATCCCTGGAGGTTGAGGTATCATCTAAGGATGGGTTATTTTTATCTGTTGCCATGTGGTATTCTTTTTCCCTTAACAATGCTTTTTTCATATAGTGCCACATGATGTTGACAAACAGCCTTCCTGGGACCCCAATGAGGGCTGATGTGTGTCCTAAGAGATACATATCCCCTCACCCAGCTTAACAATTCTGTAAGGCCCAGACAGTATAGGCCAGGCAAGGGTTCTGAGTCAAAAACCTATGGCCTTGTTCTATCCTTTGTGGAAATAAAGTGCTTACTACTTTAAATCCTTCTGAATCACAATTTTAAAAATTTAAAGTAGTATATAAGATACTTGTTCTGGCAGAGTTTCTCCATCCTACTCTTCCTTTTCTGATTGATTAATTGCGCCCTGTGAAGCTCACTGACTGATTCTACTGTTGCTTGAGTTATAGGTTTTGAGGTATCGCCATGACAAGCTAACATGCCAGAGTTGAAAGTCTAATGACAACTGGATGCACAGGTAGGAGTATTATGAGTTTTTGTTTGTGAGTGTAATCTCCTTACAGAAAAACATGAGTAAATAATACATGAATATAGGGCTGTTGAGATAGCTTGGTGGTCTAAATGCCTTCCTGGAAAGCACAAAGACCTGGGTTTTATCATTGGTACTACATGTCATGCAGGTCCCAGGATGAGTTAGCCAATGAAACAAGGCATGGTGGTGTATTCTTGTAATCTCAGCACTGGGGAGGCTGAGGCAGGAAGATCGCTATGAATTTGAGCTGTATAGTGAGACATTACACCAATGATAATAATAATAGTATTTAAATATATTTAAATTTTCAAAAGGGTCATAGTAAGACATGTTCACTTGCATTATTTCATTGCCTTTAAACTTCACCTTTATTAAGAGAAGGCTTTATCAAATTTAGGCAGTCAGAGCCAGCATTTATGATTTCTCATACCTGTTTACATGTAATATTCAAAGAATGAATATGTACTTTAGCTCATTTGTGAAAAAGATCTAAAAAAGCATCCTCTAAAAAGGTGGAAAACAGAAGCAATGTATTAACTTAGGTTTTGTCTTCCATCAGTGGTCTAGAAATATTAGAGGAGGAGCATATACATATAACATTAAAAGGTGGAGAGCGCTCTCTGACAGATTTTAGCAGATATCTAAACTTGTGAGAGATGACCTCATTATTTCCACTATGCACTCGGAGACTCATCACAGCATAGACCAATCAGGGAACAGTTATGTGCTATCAATCATGGTTCTCTTAGAAGTCAGGTACATGAAGAACATTAACAGATAAAAATTACAAAGCTTTATAGAAAAAACTCGAGATCAATTACAGCGTAACAATCATGATGACATCATTGTATTAAATGTAATGAAGAAACATTTATCTAAATGTGTGAGTTAATAGAGTATCACTTAAGAAGAATGTATCTGCCCATAGATGTACTATATGTCCTATTGTTTTGGACTGTACAAACTTCAAGCATCTTTAAGTATTATGACACACATAACTGTAATGTAAGTATAAGCCTTAAAAATTTATTTTTGACTAGGTGTTCTATGTTTGATTATCATATACATTTAATCATCCATAGCTTCAAATAAGGAAAAGTCAAATCTTTAATAGTCTATTACCATAATAATTTTAGCCTGGAAGTCACCAATACAATGGGATGTTCTTTATGTTCTATCTTGGAAACCTGTACACTTGAGAAATATAAATACAGGTAATATCCCATGAAGTCAGCAGGTTCTCAGGTAACCAAGGAGGCAGCTTTATCATATACTGCTTTTCTTGTCATTGACCTTTTAGTTGTCTCTGTTAGTCACGTACAAAAGCTCATGTTTAATATCAAGTCTCACAAATGAGAGTTAGAGCCTTTTTCTCTATAGAGACCTGGGAAAGAGTGACCAAAGAGAGTTAAGACCACAGCCTCAAAATTTATTTGAGCAAAAATGAGTTTTTGGAAAGAATAGTGCGGGCTCAACCAGACCAAGAAGATCAAAAGCTTAAAACAACTAAACTTCTTCTTTTTATGTCAACTGTATCCTCCACAAACCTTTTTCGACATAAGTGATCCTTCTAGTTTTGCTATTATTGTTTTTTGTTTGCTTGTTTGCTTTTTTTTTCTAGTAGGGTAAGAACTTTATCATACAAACTTATTTCACACATGCACAAAACTATCTGCGTCCCTTACTTTCCTTATAAATTATTCCTTATTTTACATACTATAATCTTTCTATATGAAATTTGGGAGCCACTGTTTAGCTTTTACAATGTTGTACATTTCCTGTACCCTTTTGTCTGAGGTTGTTACTTTTTAAATATGTCTGGCTACGAAAAATTCTCCAACTTTCCTCAAATAGTTTTGCTATTTTACTGAACCAGACGAAGAGAAAATTAACCCTGTAATTCTCTTCTAAGTATTTAAAATGCACCAGAGTAATGTTTTAAGCATAGCAATTGAACAAAATACCAAATCAAGTTGGAAGCCAAAAGTGAATTAATTATCAATGATTTGTAACA
>NW_004524587.1:22276020-22280130 GCF_000260255.1 Octodon degus
GAAAAAATTAAAAGATTAGAACAGATTTACAGAGGGAACAGCCAAGCAGAATCAATGATAAGATTTCTCACAAATGTTGGTTTGTGCCATTGTGTTTTTCTTCCAAATAAGCACGCTTAAATTAGTTCAACATGATCATGCAACAGACTATCCTGCTTTTTCATTGTCCCCTGACTAAAACCCCTGAGCAAGTGTTGCAAGTATTTTTCTTCTGTATTTTTGTTCACATATTCTTGAGCTACAAATAAAATACTGCAGAAGTTGCAGCTTGGTATTAGTTTCTTGAGGCTTTCTCATCCAGAATTGAGGCCCTCTGGGCTTCTCTGTTCAGATCAAATGTCATTTGTAAATAGTCATTCATTTCCTATGGTGCTATGGTTATAATGGCAACATTTGATGTTGTCTTAGATTCTGCTTTACATAGCACTTGCTTCAACAGGAAATAGGGTTAGGTCAATTACCCTAAGAGTAGAACCAGATACAATGATTTTCAAAAATGTGATATGCTATTGAATGATCTCAGGGTTATCCTGCAGAGAAAAAGAATGAGAGAGACAGAATAGTATAGAAGACAAAGAAAAACTCTTAAAGTAAAGTTTTAGTCACCCTTAAAATGAAGCTTTGAGCGGCCAATTAAGTGCCTGGTTTGGCAAGTGCAGGGACCAGGTTTTGATCCCCAGTCTCAAATGTAATTCCAGCACTGGAGAGGCTGAAAACACAGGGATGACCACTAGTCTGAGTTGCATAGTGAAACCCTGTACCAAATACATAAATGAAAAAAAGATAAAGTTCTGGCACATGAAAGTCCCCATGAAACCTGCACAACGTGAGGCAGGACTGTTAGACCTTGGTGCCCTCTGTACCAATCTATATGTGATACAGAGAGAAGCAGCAGTATCTTCGTAAATGTTTAACAACCAGCTCTAACAAAAGAATCGTGGTTGCACGAAACTGCTGATTTCCGTGGCACAAATACTGCCATGTAACTGATCTCATCACCACTACTTGACAGTGCACGTTGCTCAGCCGGGGAGAGCACAGTTTGTTGTCACACGGTGCCGTAAGCCAGACTGAGCACACCACGATGTGCAACCTCTGGGCCACTCATGAAAGGTGTCCTTTAGAAGTATGAGGCTATGACTTTTTTGAGTTAACCCTTAAGTAGACAGTCCATCAACCCAGTAAAGAAGATTAAAAAGGGCACAAGCATTGCCTACAACAGGGAGGATTTTTGCTCTTTTGTTGCAGAATGACCCTGTGAAACTATATGTTGTGAAACATTAAGTTGGGAAAAAATAAATGTATTTGTCTGATGAAGAAGATTTCAGTAACTTTAGCATGCTACAGTTTAATATGACTTCTCAAAAGCAAGGACTATTTTTTATATTCTTCATAATTAAGTTTATTTGTAAATTTTGGCTAACATATCTTGTGTTCCATAAAGAAAACATACACGTACACAATGTTGAAAGAGAGATTTTTCCTTATAGTACCTTCATCAGAATCACCTAGTTCCTTAAACAACCTTTAGATTCCTAGTTACTGCCCCCAGAATATTAAATCAAATCATACAGGATTTGGTCTCGGAATCTGTAAAAAGCTATACAGGTAATTTCAGTTCATCTGAAGTTTAATATTGTAGCATGATATATTTTTGGTAGTTTTTTCTTTGTTTTACTTATTTTGTTTCGTTTTGCTTTTTTATGTATTTAGTACAGGGTCTACAAGGTCTCATTCTACAGATTAGATTCCTAGTGACCCTCCTGTTTTCAGTCTCCCAAGCACTAGGATTACAGGTGTGTGCCACCATGCCCAGTATCAATTACCATCTCAGCAAACCCTGGGGTCAGGGAAGGCACAGCATGCTGGGGATCAAACCCCAGACTCCGCATCTGCCTAAATTGGCACTTTAATCTGCTGAGCTATCTGACCGGCCCTGCTTTATTTATTTATTTATTTATTTATTTATTTATTTATTTGAAATAGGGTATTACTCTATGACTCAGGCATGCTGAGCTTTGGAATGGTAATTCTCGTATGTTACTCTCCTGAATGTCATGTTTACATGCATGTACTATCACACACGGATGCTGGTCTGTAGGCTTTTAGGCTTACAACATACATAGGTTCATATGATGCTGTAAACCTCCCATGGAATGGCTTTCCCATGAATGAGTTCCACTTGTCCTTCAAATGTATATGTTGTGTTAATTATATACTTTCCGATTGGGTTCAAACCTCTGTAAAATTTCAGTCATGCATTCTTTCTAATGTAATGCTCAGGGGCATCTTAGAATTTTATAGATTTGAAGAGATTGAGTTAGTTTTCCAAGATAATATGTAACAAAGACAGAATTAAGAATTAAATTTGAAGAATTATATAATCCAAAATCCATCATTTTTTGTTCCTTCTCACATGCCTAAAATATGTTTTTAAAATATCTTAAAGAAATTGAAGGTTCATTTTTTTTTTTTTTACTTTAAAACTCTCTAATAGTCTGTAACCTCAGTTTTAGGAAAAAAAATCGACAGAGGTAATTTTAAATTCAGTACAGACTCTTAATGAAAATATTTAAGGACAGTTTTAAGAAACTGCAATTATCTACAGAATATAATCAACACAGACCAGAATAAAGACCAAGGCTTTCCTCTTTATGATTATTAGTAATTTTCATTTGTGTAACCCACACTTCAACTTTAATAACCTTTATTCATAACAAGGAAAAAAATAAAGACTGTTAAATTTTCTGAAATATAATCTTTTGGAAAATAATAATTACTGCTAATTTTATTTGTTTGAGATTATTATTTTTGTAATTCATGATAAAACATGTAGCAAATAACTGCCTGATTGGAATAGCTGGATCAGAATAACTGGATATTTCACAAAGTAATTTTTACTTAATCAGAATAAATATCTCTTTAGAAAAAAAAACTGAAGGATTTCAAAGGGATATTTGGTGACATAAATTCTACAACAATGCCATTTGGAACCTCAAAAAGTCATATCTAAAACATTCTTTGGACTTTCACTAATCTTTAGTTTTGATTTTATATTGCTGAGTACAGTGGTCACCACATACCACTAACATTCATCTGTTAAGTAATTAGTTATTTAACATGTGTCACTTGTAATGTGGTAGGAGACATGTCGCATAAGCAACACAGATAAATCAGTGGTGGTCATTGCTTTTGAGAGAGTAAAAAAGAAAAGAGCATAACTTTGAAAAATTAGCATTGATTTATAGAAAATATGAAAGAAAGACAACAAAAATACAATTAAAAATAAATAATATATTTATGATGATATTGTATTTGGTTTCTGATCTGACAAGTAGGTAGGATATTAATATATGATAATGTATAATGGGATTAAGTTTAATCCTGTTGATGGAATGTTGTTAAATAATGGTAATTAATTTTAATTCAGTTACCATGGTATCCATCAGAAAAGAGATTACAGAATTAAACCATATAAGTCGTTTGGCACTACATGAGGGTTGCCCTTAGTATAATCATTTCAGTATAATTTTGTGAGTGACTGCAAGCATCCATAGGCACTGTGAAGGAAAACTGAGCCAGAGATTTGCCTCAGAGCAAAGGTTCTTAATTATAATGGATATTTAAGAGAAAGACATATCTGTTAAGCACATATATTGAAAGCCTACATTTAAGATATTCTTATTTTATAAATCCAGAAATGACACTAAAATATGCATGGCTCATAAGCATCAAAGAAGAAGAAGCATCAGTGACCATTGATGGCCCAAACTAGGACAATTTAAAGAATGAATGAGAGGGTCAGGGATATAGCTCAGTAGCATAGTGCCTGCCTCACAAGCATGAGGTTGTGAATTCAACCCCCAGTAAAAAGAAAAAAATAAGAATGAGAGCAGTATTTATAATGTTTGTGACATTATGCAAATGTTGGGACTGTCTTCTGTCAATGAAGATAAAGGTATCATAGGTTAAAATTTCTCCAGTGGCAGAATTTGAGCTAAGGCCAGATAGACTTTTTGCTGAGCAGTAACAATGTTGGCAGTTGGGGAAAAAAATAAAGAGAGTGTAGACTTGATTCATACTGGGGACAGATTATTCTCATTGGAATTA
>NW_004524587.1:22281648-22283388 GCF_000260255.1 Octodon degus
TAGAGGGGTAGAGACATTTAACCGTTCATCTCTATCTCATAGCCATAATGTTCAGTGGAATAAATCAGGCACATAATCTTACATATGACATGGTTTCTCTTAGGTGAGAAACACGAAATATGTGTAAATAAAAAACAACATGAAAGAATAGATAATAAGAAGCAAGGACATAGATCTTTTGCAAATGGGAAGGGGAAGAAGAATGGAGGGAGAAATAAGGGAGAGGAAGGGAAGAAGACATAAAAGGATTTAGAATATGTTAGATCCATGTGCCATTCCCCACAGTGAATGTGATTTGCAGGTACTATAAACATGTACTAATAAAAGTAAAAATGAAAAAAAAAAATTCATCTCCACCTGAATCCTGAGAATGTGACATAAAAACAGGGACTTTGTTGCTATTATTTAAATAGGAGGTCATACTGTATGAGTGTGAATTCCAAATTTAGTCACTGTTTTTCTTATTAAAAGATGTACATATGCATGTGCACACAAACACGGACACACACACATGTGCACATACACACACATACACACACGGAAGAAGCTTGTGTGACCCCATAATAAGAAACTGGAGCACCCCTGCTACAAAAGAACTAAATAATATCTAGATTCAATTGATACAGAGGAAAGACTAGATTTTAAAAAAGCAACCCAAAGCTCCTTCAACCCTGTTCACTACAGGAGTATACACAGTGCATTAACCTTGTGCAAAGCCAAATTGCTAAGAAGGAACAGAATCTTTTAGGGTCCAACAGCTACTTTCAATTAAGCTCAACATCTTCTAACCTATAAGTTCTGTCCAAATTTACAAAGCAAAATGGTATAATATGGTGCTTCCCTCACTTCTTGCTATTCTCTATACATCTTGTGTGTTTCTATATTCATATACATGTGAAAATGGGGCTGCTCAAATTTGAGTTACTTTCAATACTGATTATGTTATAAAAGCTCCCAATACTAAAAGAACATTATGAATCATATTATTTTAAAGTATCAACAATAGCTAAGGGGGTAGATGGTAGATTCATTACCAATTTCCACTCATCATTGATTATCCTTCAGAACCTAGACGTGCCCATTAGACTGACTCATAGGTAAAAAGTAGTTGGAGACAAATGGGAAACAATGTAGCAATCTATCTTTGGAATATAATTAACAACCAGGAGCTGGCCAGTTAACTCAGCAGACTAAAGTGTCTGCTTAGGCAAGCACAAGGATGGAGGTTCAGTCCTCAAAGTGCCATACCCACCCCTGGGGCACACTGAGATGCTGATTGAGACCGGGCATGGGGCACACACCTGTAATCCCAGCTTTTCTGCAGCTGAATACAAGAAAATCACTACAAGTCTGATCTACAGAGTGAGACCCTGTAGACCCTGTACTAAACTACAAAAAGAAAGAAAGAAAGAAAGAAAGAAAGAAAGAAAGAAAGAAAGAAAGAAAGAAAGAAAGAAAGAAAGAAAATTAATAACTGATGTGAAATTTTGGACCTTTATTGAAGTATATTTTAATTCTCTATCTTTATGTCTTAGGCAGATCAGAAAACTAGCATTATTGACGTCCAACTACCAGTCAATCTGCAGCATACACCAGGAAAATGAAGTTATTTAGCTCCCTAAAACAGGGAACGTGTCATAACAAATGTCATAGCAAATGCCTGTTAACCACATCTAAATTCTATTTTGTTTTTCTATATTCGTTTCCTACTAAAAGTATTAGCTCTTCACCTATCTGAAT
>NW_004524587.1:22283674-22284702 GCF_000260255.1 Octodon degus
TGAATTCTTATATGTATCAAATGTAAATATATATTTACATCTATATATTTGTATATATATAAATTGGCATTTATAATGCATTGTGTGTACGTGCATGTGCATAGTTAACAAAACAGGATTTTAAAGAGCATAATTTGGGATCACTCTGCTAGTTCCATCAGTTCCTACTCATAATACACATAACACATAAAGTTTTACACATTTGCTCACAAATACCTAAATATAGAAGTCTTAATAAGGAGGAAAGCATTCAGGGGAATAACACAGATATATAGAAGGATGTCCAACACAGATATATAGCAGGATATCTGTTAGATACTCAAGATATTAAAATATTTAATCATAAAAGTATGTGTTAAGCAAGTATAAAAATCTTGGCACAAAATTTTGGAAAATACATAGAGAAGATGGGGTTAAACTTGTTTATGAAAAAACTGAATTTCACAATTACAAAGAACATTTCAATAACAATGATTTGTAGAATTAATGATGAGTAATTCAACTGAGGGGTGGATAAAAATGATGTATTTTTATACAATGGAGGTATAAAGAAAGATTAACTTGAGGCTTTTGTATGTAAATGGATGCAACAAGGGACCATACTCATAAGTGAAATAAACAACACTCTTATATGTAAACATTTTATTGTCTCCCTAGTGTAAGAACTTGAAAGGTAGGATAGATACAGTGACAGGGAAAGAAACTGTTCAAAGGAAAGAACAATCAGGAGGTAAGAAAGGAGACAAAAAAGAAAAGAACAAGAGATGTGTGTATACACACAAGATCACTAAGATCATTGTACCATTAATTATTTCACTGAAAGAAACAGTTACTACTTACATTGTTTGAACAATGTTGCATGTCTGAATCTTGTAATCTGAGCAACTACTTTAAGATAACAGTATGCAGTATAAGAATCACTGTTAATTTCCTATTATCTTGTTTTAAAGATTTTCCAGTGGAATAAGCGCTTCTCTGGCAAGCTCAAGGGTCTGAGTTCAATCTCCAGTTCTGAAAAAAAAAAAAAA
>NW_004524587.1:22284802-22286713 GCF_000260255.1 Octodon degus
AAGAAAGAAAGAAAGAAAAAAAGAAAGAAAGAAAGAAAGAAAGAAAGAAAGAGAAGAAAGAAAGAAAGAAAATTTCATCATTTTTATTTTTTGTCTCTTTAGAATAAAAAAGAGCTGCGGTTATAGTTCAGAGGCATAAGCACCTGCCTGGCAAGTGCAAGATACCATGTTTGATCCCAAGTACAACAAAATGAAATGAAATAAAATAGAAATAAGAATTAACCATAGGTTATGTCAAAGAATATTTACTATTTATCAAATAAAATGCAAGAGACATTGGATACACTTAATAGTGCACATAAAATGCAAAAATGTCCTTGAGTTTTAAATCTTTCAGACTATAAATACTTTAAGACAGAATTATCAAAAGTAATTATCTTCATTTCAGGGTTGGCCAAAATGGGATTATAAATTCTATCACCTTATTTTTTGTCAAATTGAAAAACATAATGTAGTTAACTTTGTGTTTGGAGCTAAATTTATTTTTTCTGAGGAAAACATCCACATACCTAAACACCTTGAAATACTTAATATTTTAAAATAATAATCTGTTTTATTATTATATATTTTGCTACATGTCATATTTCATATAATCTACATGCAAGTTATTTTCTTCAGAGGCATGAGTGGGGAAGATACAAATCGTTAAACCACTTTCAGATAAACTACTGTTGGAAGCAGGTGCTAAATAAAGAAGCAAACACAGGCGTGTCATGACTCAACTATGGAGTGGTGGATGTGAGAGGCACAGTGGCCATCACTGGCACAGGTACTAATTTATTTTTGGTCAATTACTTGTCACTAGTATAAATAAAATCCACTTAAACAATTACATATTTTTAAGCTTCTCTTCTGGAGGGTTAACAACTTACATTTGCAGACCAAAAATTAGAGAAAAAGAAGGGCTGCAAAGACAGTGAACATTTTGGCCCTACCCTTTCAAGGTCAGTTGAAGACTGAGGGAAGAGGAGGACCTGTACTTAATATCCTGTAACTCAGTTGTGTCCCAAATTTACTGAACAAGGAGATAAAGGGGCAACACAGAGGAAAGTGATTAATGATGTATAGTGTGCCTAAGGAGAGTCACATGGAGAGAAAACATTCTCTCAGGCTTTCCCAGAGAGCAAATTGGTCAAGCAATGGCTGTAGCTCATCCACATGGCTGACACTGACAAAGGATCTACAAACTGCTGTACAGGGTTTCAGGATAAATCCTGAGGGTATCTGACCGACCCCGTCAGATACAAAAGTTGCATTTCTTGTTATATATGTCTTGCTTTATCTTGGTCTTAACCATCCAGCAGAAAAGTATAAAAGTGAAATAAAAAGCAAAGCCATTTTAATACACTGAGCTGTGAAAGGCTCAAGTCAACAACTTCTGACATTGCCAGTCCTATGGATAACCCACCACTATTTTGAACTATATTGCATTATTTTGCTGAATTCAAGCACCTACAATATTTAAATGGCAAGATAATTCCCATATCTGATAAAACTAAACAAAAGAAAGGGGGATACAAATGAAGGACCATTTTATATCTGTATATACAAAATAGTTAAGATAGATATACAGCTACCTTCTCTTAATTTAATGAGAAGAAAGATTTGTACTAACAGTGTTTGGACAGGATATCATGTCTGCATGCTATACTATGAATAACAACAATGAAGACAATAGTATGCAATGTATTAATTATTGAAACTGTGCTACTAATCAGTTTTGAAACTGTCTCATTGCTGTTTGTTACTCAATAAAATTAATTTAAAAAATACATTCCAGGGCTGGTGAGATGGCTCAGTGGTCTAAAGCACCTACTCAGAACAAGCTTAGCAAAGCACAGGGACCACGGTTCAATCCCCCAGCACCAAATGCCAGCCAGCCCCGCCCCCTGGTGGGCTGAGCTGGAGATA
>NW_004524587.1:22286813-22292363 GCF_000260255.1 Octodon degus
TATATATATATATATATATATATATTCCACTTAAATCAAGCACTCAAAATTCTAATTGGGATTTTTGAGGTTAAACTCTACCACTCTTCCAGCATACACCCTCAGAGGAAATACTATATACTGTATTTTTGTTCAAAAATGTCTATTTTAATTGTCCAGGAAAGTGGCCAGACAAAAAAACTCTGGATTAAAGTGCCTTCTTAGGCAGAGGAAGAGTCCCTGGGCCTGCTGTGCCAGCCCCACCTCAGAGGCACCCTGAGATGGTGATTGAGACTGGGTGTGGTGGTGCAGGCCTGTAATACCAGGATTTGGGAGGATGTAAAGAGCAGGGTTACTATGAGTCCAATCTACACAGTGAGACTCTGTAGATACTGTCCTAAATACAAGGGGAGAAAAGGCCTAAATTGTCCAGGAAAAATTAATAATACAGTTTAATTTTTGCAATGTTTGTACTTTGTCTTTATTCTAATTTTTCTCCTATATTTGTAAAAGTTCATATAGCTGTGAAACTGTATTTTCACTTAAAATCATTGAAATTTCCTAAATTGCAACCAGACCTTATCATTTAAAGTTCATAAAGCACTATTCAATACTATACAGTTCAAGTTTAATAAAATTACCCTTAAGAAGTAATTGGAAAAAGTATTCTAAATCACTGAAATTACAGCCTTTTAGGGATAAGAAGTAATAAAGTACACTAACTACACAAGTTTTCGCTGCTTATATTTCTTAAATAGACACAAACATGAAGTACTAGCCAGTACAAAAGTCGTGTTAAAGAAAATTCCACTATCTTGCACTTTCAACTTATGGCATCTGTTTTAGAACTATAAGCTGAGTCCAGAATTTTGGCATGGGGCCAGAGAGAAAGCTCAGAGAACTAAGCACAGAAAGCTGAGTTAGATCCTCGGCAGCACATGCCGTGCTGTCCCTGCCTCCAGGCACGCTGAGCCAGCCACTGAGACTGGGTATTTTGGCTCACACCTGTAATCCCAGCTGTGGAGAGACTGAGTACAGGATGATTGTTATGAGTCTGAGCTGTGTAATGAGACCCTGTACCAAATACACTAAAAAAAAAAAAAAAAAAATTGGCCTGAAGTATATGTACCCACTGGATGGGGATACCCACACTAACACAGTGTCTACTACCTATCACATATTGAAGAGCTATCTGAATATTTTTATTATGAAAGGCATAGGAGATAACAATGATTTGTAGAAGTTATTTATTTCACATGGACATAATTAAGTTTGAGTGAAATTTTTAATCTCATCTAGTGTCATGCAATAAGTAAACAATGGACATGAATTTTTTTTTTTGGACATGAAATTTGAACTGTACATATGTATTGCTATAGCCACTCTTTCCAATCAATTGTCCTCAAATATGCCATGCACATTGGTTTCAGAATAAAGAATACAATTTTCTAAGTATGCCATAGGAAGAATATTAATTTAGTTGAAACCTGAATGTTTTATTAGTCTGTTCTTCAGAACTTCATTAGTATGTGGACTTACTGAATCAGTATAAAAAGTGATTTTAAGGACTGGAAGTTAAAATTTGGCTCTACATCATATATTGCCCCACTGCTATCCATACAATTTATGTATTTATTTACTTGTTTATTTACATTTTAACATTCTCTTTTTTAAAAAATGTATTTGGTACAGGGTATCGCTACTCAGCTCAGACTTGTAGTGATTCTCCTACTTTCAACCTTCCTGGCACTGGGATTACAGGCATGTCCCAGCTCACTGGTTGGTTTAGCATGCCAGGTAGTGGGCCTGGCAGGTCATGTGTTGCCAGGGTTCAAACTCCAGACCCTGTGCTTGCTTAAGCAGCCACTTAGTCTGCTGAGCTGTCACGCCAGACCTTATTATCATTTTCAAACTCACATAAAGTCTCACCTACTCCTTTGGTGATTGTCTTCAAACTGGCAACTAGACTGAAATACATCAAAATATCTACAGTAAATGTATCTTTTTTTCTTATTTTAATATCTAGTCTTGGTCAATTTTGTAAAGATTAAGAGTTACCAACTGAGGGAAAGATTACCTAAATAATGGCATAACATATATGTGGATAAAAACACAGTTATCACTGATCTCAGTGATTCCAAAAGTAACATAGATTGATTGAAGTGAGACTTTTTCAGTGTATTTTAAAAATGCCTTTTTTTTTTTTTTTTGTAACTTTAATGAAATTCTACCATGTTGGATAGGAGAGGACTCTCTACCTTGTAGACTCAACTATCAACAATGAGTTCCAAACTTGCTGGACTCAATTTAATAATTTAGATTTGCATTCTCCATCTGTCTTACCTTACTTTTCTCTCAAGAAGAATACTATCTTTGAACCGTAATGATGAGGCATAAAGGTAGAGAATGAAGCTTTTGTCGTTGGAGGAAAATTAGAGTGCTCTTCCTTTCTCTCTTTGTATTCTGTACTCTTAAAATTGTAACCCCTCTATCTCATAAACTCTACATGTTATTTTCTGTGTGTTTTGCAGTGTTTCTCTCTTGGATTGCTTTATCACTAAACTCTGTATTCTGCTCTATAGAGATCTCTCTCTGGAAATGCTTAGGGATATAGTAGCGCTGAGACATAGCTCGAGACCTCGTTGAGAAATATTCTCCTTTGGCCTGTTTATTCTTGAATGTATTTTATAGACAATTTTTTATCATTAAAGTGAGAGAATGTACAAGCTGTATATTCTAGGACAGAAATAACAAATAAAACAATAAAAAACATTTTGATTAAATGGTCACTAGCTTCAGATATTCTTTCCAAATAATATTTCTAGGAATATATTCATGTGCATTAACTCCTTCCACTGTGATTCTTTGAGCTGAAATTTTACTAATAAAATACATTTAAAGCTTTTAATAGTGCTACCTTTAATTTCAAATTTTATTTAGCTACTTACTTGGCAGTAGCAGAGTGTGTAATTCTTAGAAGGTTGGAAATGTTTTAGAGAAGAAGACAATGCAGGCCATGAACCTGTCATCTCAGGCTTCACATAGTTCCATTCTCTGAATGTTTCATCTTGTGTACAAATTAATAAAAATTCATATTTCTATTTATCCTATTTATGGTCTAAGTCATTATAAGAGACAGAAATCAAAGTTGATTATGTGCCAGAATATGTTGCTTGTTATGGATGTGAAATCATAATTACTTACTCATTTAATGCGGTTTATTACACATGTATGAAATATTGTTTTGTACAAAGCAGAAAGCTAACATAATATAGTTAAGGATTCTTTTATTCATGAAATCTAGGTTAGAGCTTCTAGGTGAACTTTTTTTTGCCTTTCATAATTTCAAAAAAATATATTAAATTCAAGAATTATTTTGTTGGTTAGAGATATAGTACATATAAAAATCTTTTATTTATGTATGGTTAATAGCTGATGAATCAACAAGTACACAGTGTTTATTCTATGCTAAATACTCAGGTCGGCATACAGGGTACAGAGGAATGAGAACATCTTTATTGCCAAGAACATACTCTATTTCTTAAACATAGTAGAGCCAAGAAAATATGAAAACAGAATATTGGTGATAGTAAAAAGGAGTTTATTTTTTTAACTCACCATGCCTCAGGCAAAGTTTCATAGTTTGTTGTGAAGGAAGATTTGGCATTCTCCACATGGAAAGGGATAATTTTTCACTAAGAAAATGAATCCTGTATAAAAGCGTGAGAGTTGGAGGAATGATTAAATGTTTGGAAAATTCTCAGCTAAAAATATGAAGTGCCTACAATAGCAACTGGTACTAAATCATTGCGGACTACTTGTTGTTTTTCTCATCATTCTTATTATTTTTAGTTATGATTGTAATAATCAAATTTATCCAAAATCATTCTGAGTCAAATATATTACATAACAATTTTGCAAGTGAAAAATTTGTTCAAGCAACCTTACTAGCAACCTGTAAGTGAAATAACAGGTAAGTGGGAGAAAGGTGAAAACCCAAGCTGTAACTTGACTTAAGGAGTTAAATGAAAACGTTGTTGGAAATGCAGCCAGTTATTATAGTTATATACTATTGCAAGGATGTTTTCCTGTAGACTATAGTGAGTTTCTGAATGATATCATGCATAGAAGTTGAAATATGTGATCTCATTTATGACACCTTTGAAGAAGCTATTGAAATCAAGAAAAAAACATGCAGAGAGAACACTATGGAGGTTATTTTAATAATCTTGCAGAAAATTTATTACACTCTTAACCAAGACTAGTACAGTGGCAAAGAGAAAGGAATTCGCTGTAGATAAATGAAGGTTAAAAACAACAAATCAGATTATGGTTACCATGTTAAAACCATGAACTAAAATGGAGAAAGATATAATTGAAATTTTAAAATTCTAATTGTTGTTTTCCGATACAAACATATTTAACACACTTGAAATTCTTAAGTTACTATGACAATTAACCAAAATGAGTAATTTTACACAATCTTTTTGTTACTCCAATAAAAATTATTTGGTTTGGGGGGATTTAACATTCTCCATTACAAGTAAAAATCTAAGCAGTATGTATTGAGGTAAAATGATATTGGTCTTCATTTTTTTCTCTATAGAATTGCTTGTATAAAGATTGTTGACTTCTTAGGTTCAGTTTAGAAGTAGGGAGAGTTATACTCTTAACTTACATTCTTCATACATCTTTATGGTCATATTATTGAGGTCTGCTTTTAATCATAGATACAAAATTTTGAAACTTTCATGTCAACAAATGTGTAACTTTAATTCACGAGAAAATGTCTTTGTTTTTAATTATACATTGCAATGATTTTCCTATAATATCTCATGATTAAAATACACTTTAAAAGATTTGAATTATGCTTACTTTTCATCAATCTACATAGAAAGTACATTACTATACACATTAATAGAAAATAACTACTTAATATATGAAACTAATTACACATACAGTTTTATAATCCTATTTGTCAGTTTTATAATCCTATTTGTTATACCAGAATGTTATGCCAGAATTTTACTTAGAAACTTAATAAAATAAATACTCTTTAGATAAGTTACTAGCAAGAAATATCTAGAGATATTGGGATCCCCCAAATAGCTAGCCTCAGAATAAAAGCAAAAATAATTATAATAATACACCATGAAGTCTAAGTGAGCAAGAATATTTAAATATAGGGAAAGTTTGTATATACTTTAAATGTACATTAAAATTACTTAATTTCAAATAAGTAACTAAAGAAGTAAAATCAAATAGTTTTGTGGGGAATATCATATGGGTACCTTGAAAGGAATTTTTTTGTTTTGTTTTGTTTTGTTTTGTTTTGTTTTGTTTTGTTTTGGCGGTACCAGAGATTGAACGCAGAACCTTGCACTTGCCAGGCAAGCACTTATTCTACTGAGTTATATCCCTGGCACTAGGAAATTTTTTATATAATCAAAATAAATTGATTCCTGACACCACATGCTGCAGCGGCCCCAACCCCAGGTGTGCTGAGCCAGCAATCAGTTCTGGGTGTGGTGGTGCATACCTGTAATCCCAGCACTTGGGAGGCCAAAAACA
>NW_004524587.1:22292468-22304884 GCF_000260255.1 Octodon degus
GAGAGAGAGAGAGAGAGAGAGAGAGAGAGAGAGAGAGAGAAAGGTGGATTACTAAGGAAAGTAGCCTCAATTAAAGATCATGATTCTTTTGCCAAATTTCAAAATTGGAGTCATGGTTTTGGCCCAAACTTCAGTAAATGAAGAAAGCAGAGACCTGGGGTGGAGGAACTATAAAACTGCATTAAAGTAACAGATTTGTGAAAAATGTATCCTTATGATTGAGAGCTATTATCTCTATGCAAAGATATTATTAGGCATTCCAAGTATTGTTCTCAGAATGGAACTTATGTCAAAAATAGCTCTGATCATGTACCATGTACAGTGTAAGTCATTTGCCTCTTCTGTTCCACAGACCAGCAAACACCATAATATAGTGGTACCTCAGGATACGAACTCAATGTATTTTACGATTATGAAAAAAAGTCACTTAATTGTGTTTGCATGTGGAAGATGTCTATGATTGTGCTTGGGACCCAATGCAGAGTTGGCAAACTAAAGCAACATTTTGTCAAATTCTTTTGTTTGCAAGATGAATTGCTTGAAGCCCAAAGTACAACTATATTAGAAAGGAAGATACACGATGTGTAGTTTGGTATAAGTTGTAAACATAATATGGACATTGAACATTAGGCTTTTGAATTAAGGCAATGCCATTAGAATCTAAGAATTAAGCATATTTTAACAAAAATGTTAATATTCGGTTGGACCCTGGTAGCATGGTAAAGAAACAAATGTGATCAAACTTCCTTTTATTGCTCAAGCCTATTACATATCAGGTCAGGAATTTGGATTGAACCAGAAATAGCATGAAAATATGAATCAAGTGCAGGTAGGAGAAGGTGGAGTGAAGCAGACTGCACGGTCAGGTGCTGCACGATTCCATGTCAACCACTGCTACAGTTTCAGGGCCCGCTGTCTTGCTCGTCACCCTGACCACATAAGTGTGTCTTATTACTACTCTCCTTCTTTCCAGTTTTTATCTCAATGTTTCTCTGAGAGCAACAGGTATGCTGACCTTCATCTCACTGCCTGAGTGTTGGAGAGACCAATTTTCAACAAAGCTTGTTGTTGAATGATATGACGAATATAAAAGATTGAGCACATCATCACCATCTCAAAGTAATTGCCCAATTACACAGTTCAAAAACTTCCAACTCTCTCTCTCTCTCTCTCTCTCTCTCTCTCTCTCTCTCTCTCTCTCTCTCTCTCCACCCTTCCTCCTCTCCCCCTCTCCCTCTTCCTCTCTCCACTGTGGCTAATACACAAAGAGCACCTGCCTTCTGTTATGTCCTTTCCAGCATGTTGTTTCTCTGTGGGACCTGGCCTGCCATGGACTGAACCTTATTGAGGAAATAAAGTATCTCCTCCTTTAATTTGCAGTTGTCAATATTTTCTTTTCTGGGCAAGAGGAAAATGCCTAATATAGATTTTTAACAACACACTCCCAGGATGATGACTATTAGCTTACAAAGAGCAATTGTCTAGAACTTCTGTGGCAGACAATAAAAGAAAAAGACTCAAAGATGCTCATATGCTAGCAGTTCTGGAAAGATGTTCATATACTAGAAACATAAGGCAGGGAGTCTGATCATATTGTTGAGTGAAATGTTAGTATTTTACCAGTGTGATAAGGAACATATTTCAGAACCCAGAGTCAGTATCCCTGAAAATCTCAAAGATGGATCCATCAAAAGATCAATGATGTGAATAGAAGTTGATGCCATGGAAATGTCACAAGTTATACCAATAGAATATAGAATTTTGAACAAATGTATCTTGACTGAACAATTGGCAAAGCCAGACTGAAAAAGTGTAATGTTCCACCAGGTTCTTGTAGTTGGCAGAAGGACTAGAGCTACAGAAATATTATTATGACCAGTGTCCTATTTCTACAGATAAGACAGGAATCAAATAGTACATTGCTTAAACTATGCAAATGAAATAAATTGAATTTGGATGATCACAAAGCTAAGGTGTACCAATCCTATGGTATGAAAGATGCCTTTCCCAATTTTCAAAGGAGAGTCCAAAGTTCCAGAAGGAAACATCCTGAAGCCCACCCCCCAACTCCTTTGTCTTCTCTTTACCTACTTTTCCTGTCTACTCTTCTCCTATATTATTACTATTTACATTATCATTTAGATATCTCCTCGATATACTCTTTTTCCTCATTATTATCAACCTAATTATTCTACTGACTTGATTTATCTAAATTTATATTTTGTTTGTTTTTGCTCCTACCTGGAAAATGCTAACAATTCTTAGTTTGTGTACTATATTGTCCTCAGACAGTCATATATTTTTATCATCTTCAATTCCATGTCTATTATCTTCAGCAGTTTCTTTACTGTTATTACAACTTACTTATCATACAGGATCTTCAGCAGTTTCCTTACTGTTATTACAACAACTTACTTATCTTAATGGCCTCAGCTTTAGTCTTCTTCCTGTTTCCAAACCCTCAACATGTGGGATTGGATCAAACCCATTCCAATGCTATCACTAATTCATGGTTTCACAATAGTGATTTTCACCCAGCTTCCTCTAACTAACAGCTATGATGTCCCCTTTCATCCCAGTGTCCTCTTCTTCACATTTAGCCATCCTCAAACAGTCACTTAATTCATGTGTTCCTTGCTCCTTCATCATGCCACACTACTGTACCTTTTAATGAGCACCTTGTTTTCTTTGTCCTTTTTTGTCTTCATCATCACTAGACTCAACTTTTAAGAAGAAAACAAAGACAGTGATTAACTTGTGACTGTGTTTCATTGGGGGACTCTCAGAGGAATAAGAAAAATTTTGCAAGTATGAATTGTAAGTCTGGATGCAAATAATATAATCAGCTATATCATGACATTGGCAGGCACTGAGAACATATATTTTAATTAATTCAGTTTTATTTTGAAAAATAAAAACAAAAGTAAGTACAAAAAATCAAAAACAAAAGGGCTGACCAAATAGTTCAGCAGATGAAAGCACCTGCAAGCAGGAGCAGGGGCCAGGATTTGATCACCAAGCTTGCCGTGCCAGCCTTACCACTAAGGCATACTGAAACTACAATTGAGACTGGATGTGGTGGTACATGCCTGTAATCCCAGCTCCTGGGAGGCAGGAAACAGGCAGATCACTACAAGTCTGATCTTGTAGTAAGACCCTGAACACCCTGTAGACCCTTCCCTAAAATATATATAGAGAGATAGAAACAGGGTAACATAAAACAAAACATATGTTACAGATTTTCAAAACAAAAAGAACACATAAACAATGGATGGTATAGTATCCATTTTTTATCTTTTATTCATTTTAATAAAAAGAAAAGATAAAATAGCAGTGAAACAATTTCAAAACAGGTTAGCATGACCATTACAATAATTAATGCACTGCATATTGTTGTCTTCATATTAGTTATTCAGAAGACAAGATGTACACGTGATATTAGTACATACCTTTTTTCTCATTGAACTAAGATAAAGTAGCTGTATAACAAACATTTTCGCAGCATATCGTAAGTTTCCCAGGAAAGCTAAATGGAAAACTATCATATTATTAGATCCTAAATACGTCAAGAAATATGAATTAATCTACTAGATTTTACTCTACATCTATCTTACTCAATGTGTCAGGCAACAGATTGTTCATGCAACATGTTGCTACTTCTCTCACCACTTAGCAGCCACTACCAAGTGAAATTCCATTCCTATAGTTTTTCGTTTTACTTTTGGTGAATATAGAGCTTTGTTTAGGTGCAAAGGACTGAAAGACAATAGTGGCAAGAAGGGAGGAATGTAGGAAGGGAGGCAAGGGGGACAGGAAAAGAAAGAGAAGTCTGAAAACACACACACAATGTATGTTCATGAGGTTGATCTCTAACCCCAAAATAGACATGTGTCCAGGACCCCTACCATAATTCTTTTTTAATACTTACCTTATTTTTCTTTACATGTTACATGCTTCTGAAACAAAAGAAAAAATGCATAACGGATGAAAACTCATCCAAGCCCTAGAATTTACCATGTTTTAGAACTATCATTGAATCTAATTTTATAAGCAAATGTTGCTTAGAGTAGTCTGTTACATATTAGTGTGCACACAAACACCTTCACTCACATACAAACAAAATGGAAAGTACAATGAGAGAAGAAAAAAGCAAGCAAAGTTGTTACTTCAGCACACACTTCTCTACATACAGTATAAAATGTACACATCTAGCTCTTGGCAAAATATTATGCACATAGTGTAACATGATTTGATTACATTTGAAAGATAAGCAACTATTATTGCAATTAGTATCCAAGGATCTTTCCCTGATGGCCAATAAGCAAGGCCAGCAAAAACACTCTGGATATTATGATGTAGTTTTCAAAGGTTGTGGACTTATAAATTTAAATTCAATCGAAGTGATAACATTTTAGGATAGGAAAAAAACTGGCTGGAAGCCTTAATAGAATCAGAACAGAAAAAGAAGTGTTCTAGGCCATGAATTATAAAATTTTCTCAATATCCATGAATGATCGATTCCATAATGTATATGGGGTCTATGAAAATCTGGGTGCCTGAGTCTATGGAGGACCACCTGAGCATTTCTCCTTGAAAAAATAGCGACTGTCTCCATTTTGACTGAGCCTGACCTTATTTCCTCGTATTGTTACATCCAGAGCTGGCCAGGACTTCTATTTATCCTTCAGTTGGCCTTAAGCAATGTAATTGGTCTAGCTGAGGTGCCAGCGATAGTCTTTGAAGGTGGTGTGCATGTTTCCATGGTAAACCTGCTGCTCTTAAATGTGAGCCAGGTCAAGACAGGATCGTAGAGCTAATGCTCTGCACCGCCAGCTGTGATCGAGCCTTGAGATGGAGGCTATGACTTCCTGGGTCTTGAAAGACTACATCAAAGCTGAAGCACCAGACCGCCCAAAAACATTAGATTCTATCTCAATGGCATAAAATTATAATGCGGATTACTTTCTGTACATATCCTCTTTACATAGGGTGGAGGTAAATGTAGGCCACCCACTTAGCTCAGCTCACAATGTTCACCTTCCCACAATTCTCAGTCAATCCTTCTCAAGCCACTCCCCCACTGAATAAAAACCGGGTGAGGCCGTGGGTTGCTCTCTAGGTTCTGGAAAGCCATCTTCGTGGCTGGACTTAGAGTCCCTTGACTCCCCAGTGACTAAAAATACAATTTAGTGTCTTTATTTTCACCATGGGTTGCATTGAAAGTGGTAGATTGGAATCAACTTGATCGGATTCCAATAATGTAACTTTGAGATTACAAATATTGGCTTCTTGGACAGAGACAAGGATCTGGAAGTGTCTCCTACTTGAGTTCTTTACATGAAATAGCTTAGTGTTTGCATATAACCTACAAAACTCTTTTGGTTGGCATTAAATCTTCTTTAAAGTACATACAGTACCTTGTGCAACTTAAATTATACATATAATACCTAATAAATTGGAATTATATAGTTTTTACACTGCATATTTATATGAAATAATCACAAAGAAAAGAATTCTGGCCTAAGCATGGTGATGCATGGCTATAATCCCACCACTAGGTAGGATGAGACAGGAAGATTGCCATGAATTTGAGGCTTCCCATGGCTACAGGCAACATTGTGATCTCAAGGACACTTGAACTACACAGCAAGACTTTCTCACTAAAAAAAAAAGAAAAAAAAAAAATTTCTGGGGCCTGCCAGATAGTTCAGTGGACTAAAGCATCTGCTTAGCTAGAGTACAGTGGCCCAGGTCTAATCCCCATTGTGCCATGCCAGCCCTTCCCCTGGGGTATGCTGAGATGGTGATTGAGACTGGGTGTGGTGGCATGTGCCTGTAATCCCAGTGTTTGAGACGCTGAAAACAGGATACTCACTATGAGCCCAATCTGTGAAGTGAGACCTTGTAGACACTATACTAAATTAAAAAGAATCTGTACATATTAGTATAAGAACAGTTTAATTCTCTTAATATTTCCGATTTACCCATAGATGAATCTACATTTGGAAGGCCTGCAGATACAAGGGGAAAATAATCGACATTTAAGTACAAGACTAGAGGGACAGTGAGATAGCTCAGTGGACTAAGTGTCTGCTTTGGCAAGAGAAGGGACCAGGGCTCTATTCCCCAGTCCTGCATGCTGCACTGGCCCTACCCTTGGGGCAAGCTGTGCAGGCCACAAAGTTCAGGTGTGCTGGCACGTGCCTGTAATCCCAGCAGTGGGGAGACTGTAAACACGAGGATCACTATGTGTCAGAGCTGCATAGTAAGATCCTGTATCAAATACACAAATGAAAAAAAAAATAAAACAAATAAAATAAATGCAAAGGTAGTTTCTTGAGAACTATTAGTTCTTTATACGATTCAGTATAGGATTCTTTTTTCACTCCTGCTCATGACTCTGTAGAACTAAACCAATGATATTATATTAACAGTGTGAAACTAAAAAGTAACAAGCAGAAGTGACTGCTTCTGTTACTTTACTCATTGCTTAGACAACATACCCAACACCCAAAGTTGAACAAGGAAGGTTTATTTTGGCTCACAGTTTGTAGAGGTTTCGGTTCACAGATGGCTGACTCCAAGGCAAGGGGTAAAGGAGTTTTCAACACATAATAAGCATTTTCTCTTTGCGATCATTTACAGATGCACATAGGACATCAGCGTAGCATTGGTGTGTGCTGTCAATTTGCATTTGATCAATATTTAATTCATAAGAGTGCATTTATATAATACATAATACAGTATATCTACTTACAGCAAGTCTAAAATATCTAAAACCTAAGCTCCACTTCCTGTCTTCTCTGATATAAATGGTGCCAATTTTCAGACAATTTTAAACTAGTATATTAGGCATCCACATGCTGAGGAAGTGCAGCAGCTTCTTCGGTAAATCACATTGTTCCCACACTTAACCATCATTGAAAATAATGTGGCTGAGAAATAAAGAACATCACTGCTGCTAGAAAAATAGTGTATTGTAGTCCTGGTTGTATGACCACAACAGACAAAAGTTAAGCTTCTTCAATGTTACATGCCTGTATCTGGTTATCTGAGCAACTACTTTAAAGATAACAATATGCAATATATTAATCATTGCTAATTATTCATGACTTTGTTTGAAATTCTGTATCATTTTTATGTTTTAAAATTCTCTTTAAAAGGAAAAAGGAAACTTAAAAGAGCAAAGAAGGAAAAACAATGATTTTTAGAGGTGGAAGCTGGAATCTTATTTTGTATGTAAATCTGTGAAAAATCTGTGTATAGTTAAAATAATGTAAGTTGCATGCAGGAAGGCTACATTTATTACACATTTCCACTTGAAAATCATGTTGTAATATGACAAAATAGCAATTAGATTAGTGCATCTGTGTTTAGAAAACATCCCTTTATAAAAATTGAATCTTACTGATATTGCTCCACTGAACAAGTCAGCTAGAAGAAATCACTGTCATTTTTAACAAAAAGTACTAACATTACTAGAGTGACCAATAATTTAATACTCTTTATGACTCCTCAGATTTACATGCAAGATTATTTCCTACATTTAGACCCGGTGATTTCCACAAATAATGGGTTTGTTAGAAGCCCATATTCAAGTAATCACAAATGAATAGTAGGCAAAAACATGTTCATGTGAATTGAAATTACTACATGTAAGATGTTTGCCAAAATACTTAGTGATACTCCAAAATAAGTGTTGTGGTGTTAGTGGGACTTTCCATGCCCACTAATTCTATTCCAACAGGCTCCCAAGCCTGGTGTGTGAGGTGTGTGAGTGGAACCTTCTACACACTCACAGGAACTTCCTCCATCAGACAGGCCTGGTGTTGAACCCTGCAGCAGAACTCCCTGCAAAGAGGCAAGATTCATGCAACTAATCCAGGAGCAGAATATCTTGCTCAAGGGGCACAGCAGGTATCCTTCCAGGGGTTGCACCAGGAAAAGGCAGAGCAAAGCAGCAAGACCCAAGCAAGGCCCACCTGAAAGAGTTTGATCTTCGTAGACCTGGACCCGGCAAGCTGAGACATTTTGCCAGGCCCAGATCTATAAGAGCATCCTCTCTCTTTCTCTCTTGATTGAGAAAGGGGGCAAGAGATAACCATGGTGATCTAGTCTGCCAGGAAGACCACAAGTACAAAAGGGGAGGTGATCAGATAGAACTTAGGGGAACTAACTTAAATGCAAATTCCCAATCAAATATCTGCTTAGCTATAGAGTCAGAATGTTTGTTCTTAGGACATAAAAGGCAAATCCACTAGATAAAATAGTTTGTCAACTACTAAATCTCACTACCCATTATTAGTGTTGCTAATCATAGTAAATACAAAACTGTAACTGTCTTAACCATACAGTCTCTCCTGGGTGACAATATTGGTACATGTTAGGGTAATAACTATACCAAAGATCTACATCAAAGATCACAATCCAGTGCTATACAAAATGTCAACAAGAAGGAGTAAAATGCATTCTCAGGCTCTGAGCCCAACCAGAACAAATGCAGGAGACACCAGCATAGCAGAAATTGGAAATCACACACCTGAAATCTCTGAAATAATAACATCCAAAGTAAAGAAACAATTGCAGAAAGGTATAGAGGAAATCAGATTACAAATAATCACTAGGTTAAAAAAAAGGAATGATAACTACAATGAAAGAATTATTAAGTGCTTCTAAAGAAGACACTGATTAAAAAGTAGAGCAGAATAAAAAATGATGTAAACCTTCAATGAGCAATATAAAGTTCAATCTGGGTTCTGCCAAAAAAATAACGATAAAACAAATGAGCAATATAAGAAAAAAACAGAATGCATAAAGCTGATTCAAAAAGATATACAGAAAATTAACAGAAATAAACCAGAACTTTGAGTAAAAGGACTTAGTGGACATATACAGTGTTCCGCCCAAACTCATATGAATACACACTTTTTCACCTGCACATGGGACATTTTCTAAAATGGACTACATATTAGACCATAGGTCATGCTTAAGTATATGCAAGAAAACAGAAATCATCCCATGCATAATATCTGAACACAGTGCAATGAAACTGAAAATAAATGACAAAAGAAACCACAAAAACCCCATAAATACATGGAAATTTAACAACATCCTCCTCAGAAACCAAAGGGTTCCAGAGGGAATTAAACAAGAAAAGAAGCAATATGTACAATTCAATGAAAATACAATCACAACTTATAAGAATTTACATGATGCAATTAAAACCCTGTTTAGAGGGAAACATATAGCTGTGAACTCAGCCATTAGGAAAATAGAACAGGAACAAATAAATACCCTAACGCTGCATCACAAACATCAGGAAAGAGAAGAGAAAACCAAATACAAAGCCCAAAGAAGGGATGAAATCATAAAGCTTAGAGCAGAAAATAATGCAATCGTGACAAAGAAAACAATGCAAAGAATTAACAAATCAAAACTCTGGTTCTTTGAAAGATTAAGTAAAATTGATAAGCCCCTGCTAACCTCATCAAAAAAGAGGAAAGAAAAACTCATATTCAAGAAATAAGGAATGAAAAGGGTGAAATTGCCACAGACCCTGTGGAAATTCAGAAGATCATCAATAGGTATTTTGAGAATCTTTACTCTCACAGATTGGAAGACACAGAAGAAATGGACAGATTCTTAGAAAGGCACAAATTAACAAAACGGAATCAATAAGATATAATAACTCTCAATAACCCAATAACAGCCAGTGAAATTCAGAATATAATAAAAAAAGTACCAACAAACAAAAATCCAGGTCCTGATGGATTCACTGCTGAATTCTACAAGAAATGTACAGAAGATGTAATCCCAATATTCTTGAAATTTTTCAATGAAACAGAAAAGGAATCAATTCTCACAAAATTCTTCCAGAAGGCAAATATAATATAGATACCAAAACCAGAGAATGATGCAGCTAAAAAAGAGAAGTATAGGTCAAAATCCCTCATGAATATGATGCAAAAAAAACATCAATAAAATCCTAGCAAATAGAATACATCAAATCATCGAGAAGATTATGCAACAGGACAAGGTAGATTCATCCCAGGGATGCAAGGATGGTTCAATATATGCAAATCTATAAATGTAATACACTATATCAATACAGCCAAATCCAAAAACCACATGATCATCTCATTGATGCAGAAAAGGCTTGTGATAAAGTCCAATACTCATTCATGTTCAAAGTCCTACAGAGAACTGGAATAGATGGCTTCTACTTCAATCTGATGAAAGCAAATTATGACAATCCAACTGCTAACATAATTCTAAATGGGGACAATCTGAAATCTTTTACTCTAACATCAGGTACAAGACAAGTACGTTCTCTATCACCAGTCCTATTCAATGTAGTTCTGGAATCACTAGTTAGCAACCTTAGACAAGAGAGAGAAATAAAAGGAAGAAGAATAAAGAAGAAGTTAAACTATCATTATTTGCAAATGGCATGATACTTTACTTGGAAGACCAAAAAAAACTCCACCAAGAAGCTACTATAACTAATACACAATTTCAGTAGCATAGCAAGATACAATTTCAGTACCCAAAATCAATAGCATTTCTCTACACACATGAAAACTACACTAAGAAATTATTGAAACAATACCTTTTACAATAGCACCTCAGAAAATGAAATACTTAGAAATTTAACTAAAGAAGTCAAAGATCCATTCAATGAAACATTATAGTACTCTGATAAAAGACATCGTATGGGATTTTAGAAACTGGGAAGATGTTCCCTGCTTCTGGATATGAAGAACCAATGTAACAAAGATGGCCATACTCCTAAAATTTTTATTCAAATTTAATGCAATCCCAATCGAAGTACAACAAACATACCTCACAGAACTAGGGAAATAATTCCTAAAATTCATTTGGAACCAGAGAAAACATAGAATAGCAAAGGCAATCCTGGGCAACAAAGGCAAGGCTGGAGGCATTATAGTTCCTGACATGAAATTATACTGTAAAATTACTGTGATAAAAATCATCATAGTATTGGCAAAAAAAAAAAGAACTGAGGAACAATGGATTATTTCAGAAGATGCAGAAGTGACTACAAACACATTCAGCCACTTTATCTTCAATAAAGGGGCCTAACATGCTTACTGGAATAGAGACAACCTGTTTAACAAGTGGTCCTGAAAAAAACTGTCTCCCTACAAGCCAGGAACATAAACTTGACTCAGGTCTATCACCATGCACTAAACTAAAATCAAAGTGGAGCAAAGACCTAAATATTAAAATAGAAACACTAAATCTACTGGAAGAGAAAGTAGGAGGAACTCTTGAAGACATATGGGTAGGTAAACATTTCATGAACAAAAATCAAACTGCACAGGAAATACTTGAAAGAATTAACAAATGGGACCTCCCCTTATTGAAAAGTTTTGCTCATCAAAAGAAGTTACCGAGAGCTTCTGGCTACCCTGCACCACGGGGACCTACTACTGGTCCCAGCCCAGGTGCAGCGTGAGTGAGACCCTCCTTCACCCCCTTAGGACTCCCCGCACCACTCCGCAGCACCTCCCCGACCCCGACCGCTGAGTAGGAATTTTGCCGCATTCTGGGAACCACCAGACCCAGTCCTAGCCCAGACATGGTGAGTGTGGGAGAGCTGCCTCAACACCGTACTCCACCTTGTCCTCTTCAAGGTCAGATCAGGCCTAGCATACAGGCCTGGGGTGTAACTCTGCAGCTACAAATCCTGCAGAGAGTGTAGAGGATAGATCCACCGAGCTAGTCCAGGAGCAGAACATCTTGCCAGAGGGGCAACACAGGTTCATCCACAAGGGCAGCAGCAGGAAGGTGCTGAGCACAGCAGTCACACCCAAGCAAGGCACAGCTGGATAAATCCAAACTTTGTAGATCTGCACTTGAACTTCACTATGTGCTAAGGTTATAACTACAACAAAGATCTACAACAAAGGTCAGAAGACAGTGCAACAAAACATGACAATGAGAAGGAGCAAAATACAATCTCAGACCCCAAGCCCACCCATAACAAGTGCAGAGGACACAAACAAAGAACAAATTGAGAATCACACAGCTGAAAGCAATGAATCAATGCCTTCTGAAATAAAAAAAAAAAAACAGCTGCATAAAAGGCATAGAGGAACTCAGATTGGAAATAAAAAAAAAGAAATCCCTGAATTAATAACATCTTCACTAAAAAATCAAATGCAGAAACATATGGAAGAAACCCAATGCACAACGGGAACAAGTGCGAAGGACATTAGCTTGGCTCAAATGCATGAATTTATAGGGTCGACAGTAAATAAGCTACAGCAGAAAGATATAGAGGAACACATAGGGCAATTCTTTTCTGAAATAAAAAAAGAAATCTCAGAACTTTTAGCATCTTTAGTAAAGAAGCAACTACAGAAACATAGGGAGGAAACCCAATCTGAAAA
>NW_004524587.1:22325808-22328621 GCF_000260255.1 Octodon degus
TGTATTAACATGTAAGGTTATAAGTTATTTTCAAAATTGTGATGATGAGCCATTTACTGTCCTATTAAGTTACCACTATGTATCAGCAAGGAAAGGATTGGTTATTCAATAAATTAGCAAAGTTTTTGAAAGTTTTGAAACAAAATTTCTTGACTGTTGCTATTTATTATAATACTTTTGTGATGGCTTCTAAGACTTCCATTTGAAAAGAAACAAATGACTTAATAACTAGTTAAAAACTTATTTTAAAATTTATTTATCTTCAAAATAAAATAAATTTCTGGAAATAAAATAAAGCCCACTGACAAATTAAAAAGAGTTCAGAAATGATCCAATATCAACTCTTCTTATGAAAGGATAATTAGTAAGTGCTTATAATTCTAAAGATATGTTTGTGGTTGTCAAAAATGGAAAATTATTCACAAAGATATCAAGTGGTAACAGTTTTTCATCTTTCTCACAGTTCTAATTCTCTGTAGTCAGGAAACACTCTCTTTTCTATTTTTTCAAAGTTTTACCATTATGTGTTTGCAATGTATTTTTGCAGTACATGCTGAGTACATTCACCATGAAGAGTTAGTATGTGCACATAACATATTTTAGTAGTTTTGCTTCCTGTTTCCTTCCTTCCTCCCTCACCCTATCTCTTGACCTCCCTTTAAGGCTCTGTGTCATTAGACTGCATCTAGACAACTGGGTGGATTTTTCTATTGCTGTCAAAGCAAGTGATCACAAATCCAGCACATAAACAACATAGATTTATTATACTGCAATTTGGCAATCAGAAGTCTGAAATGAGCGATGATGGGCTAGATTCAGGATGCCCAAGGCTTCCATCTCTTCCAAGCTCTAAAATGAAGTATTTGTTATTATTAATTTACTGCCCCTTTTTCACCTTTGAAAGGCCATCTGAATTCTTCATTCACTGAGACATAAAGAAGTATTCAGCCAGCAGCATACCAATTCCTTTATTTCAAATGACCTTATCATATTAAGCTCTTCCTGATAGCTTACTGTAATCTTTCTATCTGAAGATTCTTCACCATAATATCATTTTTAAAGTTCCCTTTGACATGTTAGGGTTAGGTAGTAAATGCTAAGTTTCCTAGAATCAGGAAACAGACTTGTTAGGGAAATCTCATAGTTCCTTTTTTCTCCTTGAAGGGACAAAATACCTGATGCCAAGAATTCAAGAAGAAAAGATTTATTAGCACAAAGTTTGTAGAAGTTTCAGTCCATACTCAGCTGCTCCATGACAGAGTGGCACATCACAGAGGGCATCAGCCCTTGGTGGCAGAAAACAGCAAAAGCCAAACAAGCAAAGAGAGCATCAAAATCAAGACTTTTCCCCTCCCTTATATTTGTGCAGGCTACTTGCCCCAGGGTGGGTGCAGCACTCTTGCCCATAATCCAAGCATTGGAATGTGAGTCAGTCATTAACTCTAGACACCCACATCTATGACTGCATGAGGTTTTGAGGGGGCAGTTAGACAGAAACCAAACAGGAATCATTATTTTGCCTCCCACAAATTATAGTTTTCTAGTATATTTAGGGGCAATTATAACTGCATAGTTTGTATCTTTCTATCTCTTTTATTTCTCCTAAAAAGTAAATGCAGTATTTTAGTTATTGTCATATAATTTTAAGAAGACAAAGATTAATTTATTTGGAAAAAAATATGCTTAGATAGTTTCCAGAAATGATGGGTTGCAATGTTGCTTATTCTATTAATTTGCTGTATTCCTGTGGACAAGTTATCTCGAAGCACTATTATTTAATTTCTGTATGTGAAGTTAAAGAATTCAAACTTTAAAGACACACAACTTTCAGCAAAGACCTGAAAATTTGGACAGGAATTCGACTTTATGGAATTATTCTGCCTGAAATGGCAGTGTAGATAGCAAGCAAATGTACTCCACAGAACACCACAGGCACTTTTAGAGTTGTTTCCAATTCTGCTGGGTGTTATTTGGAAAGCTTACTCTGTGTTTTCTATGTTCACTTGAATTGTTTCTAATTAAAATCTGCATATAATACAAAATTCATTTTCTCTGACTACACTTACACAGCAACTACTTTATGTTAGACATGTTGTTATGGGATTGCCTCTAACACCATAAATAATGAATAGAAAAATGGATATTATTTAAAGACAAGCACAAAGATATAACAGAAGTATTTCTGTCCCAGGAAAAGTTTAAATTTTAGATAAAGGGATTAACTTTCTCCTTGTAGATAAAGTGTGGATAACCAAGCTTCATAAATCTAGCTCCTCTTAGTGTGTGCCTTCCATTGTCTTCCTATGTGATTGATGGTGAAAAGAAAGTCTTTGCCTAACTCTGGTCTTCAACCAGTGGTCTACTTAGCATATTCGCTTTGACGTGTAAGAAGAAGCCATAACTCAATATGTCCGAAATTCATTGTTAGTCATGATTGTTCTCCTCAACACTGGGTCTCTTCCTGGATTTCTAATTTCAGGGCATTACACCACTATCAATCCTCCTCTGTAGTGAGAATGCCATGACTCATTCTTGATACTTCATCTTTCTCACCCACCCAATCAGTGAAGATATCAACGGGAAACAGATGGCGTATTCACATTTAAAATAATTATATACTGTATTAATTATGGGAATCTTTATGAAGAGTGGACAGGATGTAAGGCTACCATAATAAACGCTGCAGTACCTTAGGGCTCTTCCTTAATTCTACTACAGAAGGCTCTCTACAATCCAGGAAAGTCTTAAAGAATTGATGCTTTGAAAGAAGCAATAATTATTGACCTGAGTCCCCCACAGCAGTTAAACAGAAG
>NW_004524587.1:22329001-22347490 GCF_000260255.1 Octodon degus
CATATTTCTTGGCAGGGAATCCTGCCAAGAAGTAGTTGGGGAATAAACATATCTACCTCATTGACTTTCAACATAATGATCGATACTCCACATGAATTGGACCAAATCAGAAGACAAAGGCAAGGAAACCCTTGCTATTTCTATGCAGATCAGCTCACCATGGGACAGTATTTGAGATGATGGCTAGGAGGGAGCATACTGGATAAGGATGGTGCTGAGCAACTTTTCTCTGCAACCAAACTTTGCCCTGAATCTCACATCCTCTCCTGTTTTCTCTAACACTGCCACTATGCTAATGTAGCTTTCAAAATGTCATTTCATATTTTAAAGTAATTTTCTAGATGCCCTCTTGTTACATTAGAGTGACAATTTTTAAATCCATTAATAATTCCATCTCTGCTATTAAAGAAAATATCAAGCTTATCCTATTGGTGTTAAGGTAACCTTCACACACCTCTTCTTTGGAAAGCTGTTTTACCACCTCCTCATCTACCTACCTCCTCATTTTCTTTCAGATCTGCTTAAGTCTTCACTTCCTTTACCCAAACGTTATATTCCTTATAACAAATCCTCTTTTAATCAGGGCCCAACAACTTGTTTTGCATATAGTAGAACTCATTTGTGATAGCTGAATAAAAGAAAAGAAGAAGTGTAACACATTTTTTCCTTAACTCCTTTTGTTCTAGTGTATGTAAACATCTTTCTCTACTAAGAAACTTTTCAAAGATCTCATACAGGGCCTTTTCATTTTATTCTGGTTTCTTCTCTATTTCTTATGCAGTGAGAAGTAGAAGAGATTTCAGCTGTCTCTTCTCAGAAGAAGCATGTTCTTGGAAGCTGCTAGCTAGACCCCACAGGCTAGCAGACTTGAAAATCTTCAAAGAAATTTATTATTTATTTAGCGGTTTATAAATGGAGATGAGTACATCTGAAGTAAAAAAATAAATCATAAGGAAAGGGAAAAAATACACTAAAGACAAATAGATCAGAAAAATCATGAGGAGCCTTTTACGTTAGCCCTTCCAAAGCAAGTATATTTGGGGTTATGAATGTAGAAGGATGCATATCAGATAGCAAGAAATAAATGCATATTAGAAAAGAAAAGAAAGAAAGAAAGAGGGATACATTGGCAAAGCATGTCGCCATTGGAAGACAAGAGTTTGTATAATATTACTAGCAGAGAACATAGATGCAAGAATAAAGTAAACATTTCCAGAAGATAGCAAGCCCTGGTTATTAGTAGTTCGACTGTAGCACTCTTCTTGTAATAGACAGGAACTAATAATAGTTCTTTTAACTTTTGTAGCTTATTTTAATTGTTAAATATCTCATAAATGCCTAAACAGGGTGAATTAATGAAAGTAGAAGGTGCCGGATGAACATGTGATGAGATTGAAGTTAGAACCTAAGAACTTATTTTCAGGCTTTATTAAGGACAGGGAAAGCTGATGTCACAGGCATTTTCTCAAATCTTTCACTTTTAACTGCTCCCATTAATTCTTCTGATAAGCATGTTTATATTTTTAGTTTACTCATGTGCTTGCAGATATAATGCAGAATTTTTCTTTCTAACTTTATATTCTGCTACAAGTAGGTAGCTGATAGAATAATGATGGTGGATTGGGCTGTGTATGCAATATAGCATGACAAGCTCTTTATTATTTCAAAATCAACCCTATTTTCTAATGATACAGGCATTTTTCAGTTGAGAAAGTAAGTACAGATGAGAGTTACAGGTGAAGGTAAATAATAAAACATAAATAAAACTAAAATAATTTTTCATAAGACAAAACCTGGAACTATTATTATCAATAATTAAATTATTCTTTTTTCTTGGATAGGCCAAATGTATAAATGAAGTAAGAAATTGATGAAAATAGAAAACAATGTTATTATGTTTTCTTTGTTCTCATTCTAATTAAAAAAGACACATGAGAATCATCAACACTGACAAAGGATTAGTGAAATGAAGACCTTTCCTATTACTCATGTTAGTGAAAACACTTGGCAAACGATTACAATTCTGATGAAGAATTCTGTTTATATTTCATTTCTGCCGTGCGTCTGAGAAATGACTTGCGCTACCACAGTAATTATAGGAGGTGTGGCTGATGAATGCGCAGAGACGATCAGCCTGGCGAGCTGCTGTAATCAAAGTGGAACAATGATAAATACTTGTTAATCAATGATTGATTTCCTGAATATGATATGATAGATGATACAACCAACAGAAATCCAGGTAAATGATTCAAGGGACCTAAAGATATCATTAAACTGACAGAAAAACAATAACTACTAATGAAATTTAGCAACAGTTTCGCATTTTTTATTTTTATTTTATTTTGTTACAGGGAGTTTACATCTGCCAGGTACTGAGCTATTTCCCCAGAACTCACATCTTCTTAAAATAAGAAAGACAGGTCTGGGGAGATAGTTCGGTGTGTCTAAGCACCTCCCTGGCAAGTTCAAGGTCCAGAGTTTGATCCCTGGTACTGTATGCCTTGCATGCCCCAGAACCCTGAGTGTCCTGTGCTGTCCCAAAACCAGGTGTAGTGGTGCATGCCTGTAATCCCAGCACTGGGGAGGCTAAGACAGCAGGATCAATATGAGTCCAAGCTGCATAGAGAGATTCTCCAATCAAATAAATAAATGAATGTATGCATGAATGAAGAAAGAAAGAAAAAGAAATATACTACCTACCACAAAAAATTTGCATACTTCGTATTAGCAAAGTTATCTTTGCATATACACTTTATAAAATTATTTTTCTATCTTTTTTCTGTGTTAACTTTAGTAATACTTTTAGAATACCATATGAACAGACTGAATTCTTACAAAATAAACGACATAGATAATAACCTTTAATCGCTCTCCTGGCCCCACCCGAGGGGTGCACTGAGATGGCAATTAGGAATGGGCATAGAGACTGGGTGTGATTGCACGTGCCAGTAATCCCAGAGCTTGGGAGCTGAAAACAGGAGAGTCACTATGACTTTGCTCTATGTAGTGATGAGACCCTATAGACCCTGTAGACCCTGTCCTAAACATAGAAAAAAAAATAACCCCATGATCAACTTCAGAAAGATATAAATAATAATATATATGATAAATTAGGTGCATTTCATTTAGTTAGAAATCCATAGATCATTATGTCTTACTATCTTAAAGAGCTAATAGCACAACAATGGAAAACTAATTGTCTTATATTCATTCTCATCTATATATTATACTTATGGATTACTAAATATACTTTTATTTTAAATGTATATTTTTAAATATTTATTTTGACATTCTAAATGATCATAGTGCTTATTATATTAAGGATATAAAATATTCTTAGATGAAAATTTACATAGAAAATATTATTTTTCTTTTAAAAACCATTTAATTATGTATACAGTTTGGTTCTTCTCTTTCACTATACTATACACTAGTTCATCTTTCTGAGTAGATGAAAATATTTTCTGGTATGAAAAATTTTGAAAATAAGTTTAATGGTATGGAATATTTTTAATGAATAAAAGTATTTTTATTCCACTTGAGAATTCTGCAAGATAAAAGACACCATGCTGCCATCAGACCTGTTATTATCTATGAAGACTGCACTGTAGAAATGGATTACAAAGACTCCTTTGAGCTGTCTTTCTCATATACTTAGAAAAGGACTATGTACTGAGATGTCTATTACAACATACAGGAGTATTCACATTATAAAAGGAAATCAATGAGGTCTAAGTTAGAATATTCAAGCCAGTTATTATGATAAGAACGGAAGACAAATGCCATACCCTAATTTTTACATGTTTTTAAGATATGTCTTATTTTGAAAATATATGTTTCACAGAATGGGATATGCTTTATGGTTAGGGAGCAAAAGGTAAGGTATATATTATATTTGTGAATATCTCAGAAAAGAAGAGGAGAAAGTATGCTTGGTGCTCCTATTATATACTTTATAGGAATCCAAAGCTTTACTATGATTCTTGCCTGTAAGAGAAAGAACTATTTCCACCAAACACCTGTCGAAGCTTATGTCAGTGATGGCAAAACCATGGATGTGAGACTCAGCCAGCTGTTTGCTATGACTGAAAGCTCAAAAGGTTTGCCCAATATTGGGCTAAAGCATTAAATATTCTTGTTATTTTTATGTAATTAATTGTATATTTAGAACTATAAAAGGCATCTTTTCCTCAGGATTAGAAATGCCACTCAATTTTGGAGGCTGAAAATTCCAGTATCTACCTGGTAACTTTCTGGGTTTGGCTGATTGTGAGGATGACACATGGTTGTACATCAAGGCAGGAGTAGGTATATGTGTGTGTGTGGGGAGAGAGAGAGAGAGAGAGAGAGAGAGAGAGAGAGAGAGAGAGAGAGACGAGCGACAGAGACAGAGACAAACAGACAAACAGAGGGACTGAGACAGAGAGGAAGACAGAGAGAGATAAAGAAAGATACAGAGACAGAGACAAAAACAAAGATAGAGACACGAACAGACTGACAGACACTGGGATCCCCCAAACTTCTCTAAGACCATAACACCACTGGGCCCTACCTCCAGAATGTTTCCTCACCTCCCATTAGCACTACCTGCTGGAGCTAGCTTTTTTTTACAATTGACCCCCAGGGAGTTCGAATCATCCCCAAATTACAGCATAAAGAGAGAACTTTAAAATATACAGAAAATGAATTACAATGAGTGCTACAATGCTTTAAAATTATGAAGTATTTAAGCACATTTACATTAAGTATATTGAGGTGATAAGTTCCCTTAATAAGTTGGAATTTAAAAGAATTAATATCTCTGGCGATTATTTAATTGTGCTTAGTTTCTAACTCAGATTCTCCATTGCGCATAACAGCGAAAATAAAATCTTATTAATTCGTTTAAAATATTTTCAGTAATATTCTGAAAATGATGGCTCATAACTCACAAGAATAATGTTAAGTCTCAGCATTCACTGTTCCCCATAGATATAGTACATGGTTTACAGTGCCAGAATTCCCCTTGCTTAGAGAGCGTCTGGTCTAGGAATGGGATACCAACTAATCCTGCTGGTGTATCATGAGTGGAAAACATTGTTAATAAGTAAAACAGAAATGATTGGTTCTCCTGTCTTTTATGGGTTTCTACTGTGTGTGAGGATATTGCCACAGATACAAAACTGGAAAAATAAAAAGCTAATATGCAGAAAAGGGTAGAACCAAGGGAGTCTCAGAATTCTAAGGAACCAGAATTCTAAGATCATAAAGGGGCTGCTCTATGTCTAATGTCTTATTCTACGTTTGTTTCTTACTTGACATCGTTTGAGCTCTTACAACAAAAAAAATATATTTAACTCATAGAATCAAGAGTTAATCTAAGAAACTGGGTGTGGCGGCATGTGCCTGTAATCCCAGCTCTTGGGAAGCTGTTCACAGGCAGATCACTACAAGTCCAATCTAGTAATGAGACCCTGAACACCCTGTAGACCCTTCCTAAAAAAGTTAAGCTTAGAAGTGGAATTACTTGCTCTCAAAAGCACACAATAACTGTGGAAAACAAGATACTAATGATGACTTTTAAAAGGGGAAGTATTTAATAGTCAAATACTTCCACATCTCTACCTAGTGCCTAGTCTCCTCATATCAATCCTGATGAAGTTTATGATATCTGGTCTCACAAAAATTTAACCAGCCATTATCTGAGACCCACAGCCCAGTTCTAGTTCTTTCATTCACTATGTGAAGCATAATTTTGAAAGCATAACTGAAAATCATATTATTAAGTTTGGTTATCATCTCTATCTTGAGAAGTCTATGACATTTAATCTAAATGCCTTTCTTTCTTATAATCGATGATATCATTGGAATTTAAGACATAACTAAAAATGTAGAATATTACACCTCCTATATTTCTTTAAAAATGGAGCTGTAAATGTCAATTATCTTTTGCCCCTTTGTCCTTCACTGAAACACAATAAAAATAAGTTTCTGAATGCTTGTCCTGATGATGGAGATGGTGGATTAATTAATGATCAATTTAAGTGGGAAAACAGCTGAACTGAGTCAACATGATCATGGGCTTGGAAAGCCCACCTGAAGATTATCGTTGGCATGCTGTAAACAGGTAGCGGAGATTGTATGCACCTGATTTCCCAAGAGAAACTTCTTTGTGACTGGTTTTCCTGACAGGAAGCAGGCTATTCTCCCTGGAGGAGGAGTTCTGGTATGGCGGCTATTCTCTTCTGAAGCTCTACTCTTCATCTTGAGCACTGCTTGCAGCCTTCATTGTGGATCCCTCAGCCTTCTAAAACAGCTCTTTTCCCTGGTGGGCACAGCCTTTCTGACTTCCACCAGTGGCCCTTGGGTCTTTTGGGCGAAAATCCTTGATGGGAACTTGCAAGAGACATTACAATGGGTTGTAGGCCTCCTGCTTCACTGGTGTGGAACATGAGATCAGTTCCTTGGCTGAATTCTTGGGTCTCTCAAGTGGACGTGTCTGTTGCACTCTACTGCACTCAATTGTTTTGGCACATATTGTAGGACACTCTTTAAATATTTTCCTTTGTGGGCTGGAGAGATGGCTCAGTGGTCTAAAGCACCTACTTAGAACAAGCTTGGCAAAAGCATCAGGGACCGCGGTTCAATCCCCCAGCACCACATGCCAGCCAGCCCACCCCCTGGTGGGCTGAGCTGGCCTCTCTCTCTCTCTCAAATAAATAAATAAATAAATAAAATTTTAAAAAAATAAATATTTTCCTTTGTAAACCTTCCAAAAAACAATGGAGACAAACATTGCTAAAATAGTGGAAGTAAGCTTAACTTGTGAATTTCCTTATAATATTAGCTATTTCCAATAGAAGTTCCCATTTCTACTGTCATATATATGTTTACTGGAGTTTTGAAACATATATATATATATATATATATATATATAAAGAGCATATTAGCTTTAGCTTTAGTATCCAGGACAAATGAATATATTTGGCTGTTTTGAGAAAAAACAAACTGTCTAACCTTAAAATAATAGTTTCTGGCATTTTAAAAACATATTTCTATACAAATAAACATAATTAGGATTTCCAAGACAATACACTAATATTGCTAGCCCTGAGAACATTGATCGTTTAGTATGAATATAATCTTACATATTTTTTCAAAAGTAACACATTCACTTCTGGATCATATGTGTGCACTTTTTAAGCTTATCATTCTCAAAATATAAAATTATTTTTCAAGGTATTTGTAACATTTACTATGTTTATGGCTTCCTGATTTTGTTCCCATGGACATGTATTTCTTAAAATATGGAGTCAAATCCAGTAATGAGTAGTCTTGAAGTGTTCTCCAGGTGATTCTTGATGTGACTTAGGGACAGAATGGAGAAAAACTCGTTCATAGAGAGTTGGAATTATTTGGGCACTTTGATAAACTTTGCCTAGAGTCAAGGCATTTATTGTTTGTTTTGCTGTTAAGACTAAGCCCCCCCCAGAATATTAGATAATTACTCTACATTATAACCCTTTCTTTGAGTTCTACTTTGATTTGATATTTTAATTAAGTGTGGTAGTGTCAACTCTTCTGTATCAATTTGATTTTTGGGATAATTTGCTAAGCCTTGTCGTATGATATCTGGTCAATTTGTTAAATACTGAGTCAGTTTGCTAAGTCTAACAGTCCTACAATATGTGTAGTACCACCACTCTCTCAACAATAACAGGGAATAACTATAATTATCTTACTATAAATTCTTCCTTTTTTTTTTTTTTTTTTTTTTGGAACCGGGGATTGAGCCCAGGCCCTCACGCTTGCCAGGGAAGCACTTATTCCACTGAGCCATCTCCCTGGGCCTACTATAATTTCTTATAACTAATTATATGGTGGGTCTGATACTTCTGTAAAACACACTTTGGGCTAAAACTTTATGGTTTAGTAGTATATGAAGATCAACAACAGGTCACAGAGCTGGATTCAAGTCCATGTTGCTCAAAAACTATAAGATTTGCTACTAAACTCTACTAATCCTTTCTCAAGGTTCAAGATCTTTTTCAAGTTTCTATAATTTCAAACATCATAACAAAAATTCTTAATATGTGATGCTTCAGGATCTCGTGCTGTGCACAAAAGTTTACCTTTCAGGAAGATATTCTTTGGTTCACCAGACTCATAAAGTTTCTTTGTCCTACAATCATCTTTACTTATTTTATGTACATTTCCCCCACTGATTTAGTAGCATTTCTTATGTCTATTTTCTTCATTAAAATGTAATCTCCATAAAGCAGAGGGCCTTTCTGTTTGCTTTCAAATCCCTCTAGTTGGTTCACAGATATAACTTCAGATGATACATCATCCATTGTGTTTTTGATCCAATGTGTTTTTGATATATGGCCAAGTTGCTCTATTCTTGGCATAAAAACAATATTTAAAACAACATGGTGTTGACTATAGGTCAAGAATACTGAGTACTCAAAGTATACAGGAATGAGGCTAGATATGGCATGTGATCTCTTACATAATTGTCACAAGAAGTCTATGAGTTTAGATTTTTGTGGATGTTGAAAATTGGGTTCAGGAACAAAAAACTGCTTATGCAATGGCAGGTATAACACAGAGAAGCCCTAGGAGATTATGAAACCTTCATAAGAGGGTGTGGACATACTTATTGTTAATACATTCTAACAATCGCCAATGATATGCCATTATAAGTGAGAAGTAGTTTCATGCATGCCTAATCAGACAGTCACGGTTATTTTGTTTGTTAGGAAAACCCAAGTGTCTCTAGTCAGCAGTGTGGATCTTTATATAAAGTTCTGACCACAGCAGACAACTGTTTCTAAAACTTCAGATGAGAAAAGTGTTTTTTTTTTTTCCTTTGTGTGAAACCTGAGAAGGAGACTTCATCCTGAATGTGTACTGTAAGTTACATTTCTTCATTTTTGTTTGAGAATCAGCCTGATATCTATGTTGTGGCTCATCCTAATCCTGCTTTAGCTTCTCCTTTCCCTAATCATTTTTGGTATCTTGAATTTTTTCCCTTTTAATTTCAGATTTGACATCTACTGCTGTTCATTGTTTCCTTACCTTAGCCTAGGCTACTCTGCTTTTTCCATATACACTAATTTGTGCATTGAATTAAGGTATCAAATGCAAAGTTATATTAACAGCTATTAGGACGAAAAGGAGAAAAAGGTGACTTATCAGTCCACAATGTATTTTACTGATTTTACAGCTATTAGCATATGTTTCTGCTATGATGACATTTCTCATACAGAATAAAGTATTTCAGAGTCAAAATCATAAGTCAGTGAAGAATTGGGGTCATCAAGAGAAGAACTTCCATATGGGATCAACTCTGATAACAAGAGTGCTTCATGAGTCACCTCTGAACTGATTGTCGTGGCTTTGTCTGTATAGCAGAAGTCTCTGCTCTTTTCTTTGGATTTTTCTTTTTTACTTACACCAATACCGTTGCTTTTCTGAGAACCCTTCTGCTGTGGACCTATCCAGATCCTGCTTAATAATTTGTACTTAGTCTCTAGAGCAGCAACCATCTCTGCCTTGGGAACAGTATGTCAGTAAGACACGCTGCTTTAAATCAGGGTCAGTGCTTGCTCCTCCAAGATCAATTTTAGGGGCCAGAGAGATAGCTCAGTAGAATAAGTGCCTGCCTAGCAAGTGCAAGGGCCTGAGTTCAATCCCTGGTTCTGCAAAAAAAAAAAGATCAATTTTAGAATAACTCACACTACCTCATCACCAGATATATACTCTTCACACACACACACACACACACACACACACATTTGCATTTTTTCCGTTTTCTTCCTGATGACCTATAATATTAAAAAATATATAGACTTGATACCACGTTTATGGAAAAATCTGGAAAGTATGTCCTTTATGTTTCTATGTATACCTCAGTTCACATAATGTAGTTGCTTTGATGTCTCATACTATGCCACAAAATTGATTAGTAGCTACATGTGGCACAGAAAGAAACTTGACCTGGACATTTTATTTATGTCTGTGTGCTTATTTTATGTGCCTATAAATTATATGCACATAAAATATGCATATTATGTTAGGTGATACATTATAAACCTGTATTTTCATTGAAATACTACAACACAACACATTTTGGAAATAGACATGAAGATTATAAAATTTAGAGGGAAAGGATGAAGAAACAGAATGGCTATGATGGGCAGAATCTAAAGGGGTCCTATAATGTCCTGCCTTTTATGTGTCTGTGTTCATAATCCCTATCTCTGGAATAAGTGGGGTGGTGAACATGATAGGTTTTATGCCTTGGGTAAATTACATCATGTGTCAAAAAGAAAAATAATTTTGCAGATGTGATCAAGACCATACATTACTGGGCTTTGAGTTAATACTAACAGAGATTATGCAGAATTTTCTTGGGATCAGCAGAATAGCCTTTTGAAGGAAGCCACCTGAAACATAAAGATGTGTAAGGCTGCTGAGGAGGATACGTGGCAGGAACTTGACAAGACATCTAGGAGGTGAGAGCAGCTTATGGCCGTGCAGCATGACAGTGGGTACTTCATGCTATTTCTGCAAACGTTCCAATGCTACTCTCAACCTAAATGAACTTGGAAGGAGACTTTGAGACCTAGATGAGAACCCACTCCTCCTGGATCTCTTCATTTCAATCTTGAGATTCTAAACAGAAAACTCTGGTACAGTGCTAAGACTTTGATCTAAGGAAATTGGGAAATAACATTGAGTCCTTTAAGCCACTAACATTGTGATCTTTTTCTTTATGTATTTGCTACAGGATCTCACTACACAGCTCAGACAAAGAGTCATCCTCATGTCTCAGCCTCCCTAGTGCTGGGATTACAGGGCTGTGCCACCATGCCCAATCTGGCTCGGAGTGCCTGGAGTGGTGTCTGTACTGAATGTTGTACCAGACATCGAACCCAGGTCTTTGAGCTTGCCTAGGCAGGCGCTGAGACCACTGAGCTGTCTCTGCAGCCCTGTTCTGATCATTTTTACATAGATTTTGAAAACAAAAAAATCCCACAAATTTAACAAAAGAACAGTGAAGTTGCAGAATATGTACTACTCTGTTTCAAGATTTATAGAGCCACAATTATCTAGACAGGTTTGCACTGCTGAAAAGATATGCAAACATATCAGTGGGACAGAATAAGGAGACCTCAAGTAAGCAGAGACATGCACAGTAAATTAATTTGGACAAATATGTCAAGGGAATGTAATGGGAAACAGTAAACTTTTCAACAACTGCTACTAAATCAATTGGATAACCACGTGCAAAAATAAGCATCTTGACCAGCCATATCATCTTATAAAATTTCTAGAAGATGATACAGGAGAAAAAATTCTTAGTGACATTTACCTAGGCAAAGATTTCATAAGGAGGCAAAAAATAGGAAGAATGTAATCATAAATTATTTGTCAAAACTGAAGACAAGTTCTTTGGAAGGAACTGTTAAGAATATGAAAATGCAAGCCACGGTGCAGGGCAACATACTTGTAGAATATTTATTCATGAAAGTATTTCAATCCTATATAGAAAAACAACCCAAAGAACCTAATTATAGGCAGTATAATTTTTCAATGAAAATTGAATAAATGAAACTTAGGAAAATATATTAATGACAAGTACATGAAAATGATGTTTAATATCATCAGTTATTGGGGAGTTAAGAAAAATACATTGAAGTAGCATTTCATATCCAGAAAATGTTTTTAAAATTAGCTACATGAAGTGTTGGAAATTATGTGCAACAACTGTAGCTTTGATAGGCTACTAGCAGCCATGGGAAATAATACAACGCTTTGAAAGTCAGTTGGATTGTCTTTGAAAAGTAATGTATATTAACCTATGGTATTATCCATTCATTCCATTTGTAAGTGTTTACTAATTGAAATCAAAGTCATATGTCAACAAAGAATTTCATATGAAAACAGCAGCAGTGCTATAATGGTTCCAAGGCTACATATTATAACATTATTATTATTATTATTATTATTGATTTCCTGACAATGTTTATTTTATGTTTTCTTATTCATTTTTTGCTGTTGACCTCCTTAAGGAAAAGAACTGGAAAACTTTTCCCTAGAATAAATATTGCTGGCTGGAAAAGGATAGATAGTCCTCTTTTCAGGCCTTTCATTAATTTCCAACGGAATGGAACTGGTGCTATGAAGAACGTGCACACTTGAGAATGAAAAATCACTTGATCTTCTTATTCAACAATTTGGAGGTCTAGAAACCTGAAGCGACTTAGCCAGAGTCACATGGTAAGATGTAATGAGTATAGTACAAAACCAATGTGTTGTGTTCAGTTTATTTCAGACTTCATGTGCAGTAATTCTTCTTTGCTTTCTGAACCAGCTGTTACTGTTTTCTTTGCTTACATGGATTTTTAATGTTTTATTTTGGGGGGCAGAGCTGTGTTATTAGTCAGCACATTTGTATATTAAAATATCTACATCAATGTAATCTCTAATGCAATCTTCTTTTTGGATGCATTAAAATTGTATCCATATCCAAATATTTTAAAACCTAAAACACTCAAGTTCATTATCCCAAATTTTATTGTGTGTATAATCTCATTTTAATTGAATTCTCTATATTTAATTAAATTTTTCTCTATCATACCTTTTCTTCAACTGGTACCCTTAGCCAACATGCCAATTTTTTTTCATTTTGCTTATGTTTTTAAAACTACCACATACATTTTGGTAAGTCAGTTTAATCTTTGTACTTTTCAAATTCAATTAAGTTGAAAGCTTTGTCTACTTTGATAAGAGACAACTGCTGAAAGCTAATGCCTTGCAGAAAAATGTTACAAGGACAAAATATCATTTAATAGAAAAAGAAAAACACATCTTTATTTAACAGACAATCAAGTGGGGTTCTTCAAATATTCCATCAGTTATATAGAACATATTATTTAAATCATACTTAGCTTCAAAAACTTCTGCTTAACTGCATAAGCATAACTTTATATTTTATTTTGCAAAATTATGAAAAATTAAAAGTCACATTTTGTGCAGAAGCATTTTAATGTTCAATAATTCTAAAAATGGCTTTAACTTTGGAAGTTTATATAATAGATTCAATTTGCATTCTCAGAAATGATAAAGTAGAGAATGACTGTGGCTGATTTGTATTCAAAATTGTGACAACATGCTTGGTGCAAAACCTTCTCAGAATATATATTTCAAAATGCCTTATAAATGTTTACCTACAAGGAAAGGTCTGCATGAAGTGGGCTTAGCATATATTTGGAGTCATTAAATATGTATTAAACTTACATCTTGGTCAAATACTATGAAAAATACTTCAGCTGATCTTATGACTGTGGTCAAAGCAGCCAAGGAACTTGTAGTCTGAGAAGTTCAATAGATGCTAAATATTAGGAAGATTGCAAGTGGGAGAACTGGCATAAACATAAAGATAAGCCGCATACACAATAATAGGCATAGAGAACCAACAGGAGTGTGACAAGGTGACCTGGGAAGGTAGGGCAGGACTTAACTGTGAGTCAGCCATTAGAATCATAGAGTGGGTTTTGTACTTCAAACGATCTGTCACACTGCTATATGCATTGCAAGTCTGACCAAATTATTGCACTAAAGTCTTTCTGAATCAAGTATCACAAAGTAAAAATAGAAAAAAAATATGTTCATATCAGAAGGTGAGAGGAAGAATTGGAAACTGCAAAGAGAAGGGAAATTGTCCTGCATATGTAAGAAGATCTGAAGGCAATAAAATTATTATATTTGACTGAGCTTCAACTTATACACTCTGACCATTCTGTGAGAATGAAGAAATAGATTTATTTGATATTCCAATCATTGAGTCAGTTTATTCTGATTATCATTTTTATTCAACTTTTCATATCAATTATGTATTGATTTGTAACCTCCAAGTTCCCAGTATCTTATTTCTCCAAGTAACATTTTGTTTATTGCTTTGCTTTCACAAATCTTTCAGCAACTTACGATTTCTTTTCATCACCCCTATATACCTTCAGCCAGCCCTTCCAAGTCAAATAGTTATTGAGGAAAATATCAGCGACTATCTTTTCACCCTTTGGATGCTACCACTCATTTCTAGTAAAACTAGGTCTCCTTTTATAACACACGCGCGCACACACACACACACACACACACACACACGAGTTCAATTCCTTAACCCCTTCCTGAAGCCTTTGCTGGAAACAGTAATGTCTTATCCATTATTCTGATGTTATTTCCCACTGGGAAACTAGCTTGAAACAGAAAACAATTTCTATAAGTACAGTGATAATTTTCTTTTCTAACTATGGATGAAATTTGAAGGAAAACAAGTAAATAATGGAAAATAATTATGACTTGTTCTAGTATTAGGAAAAAAAAAAACATTTCCCCATTTTGATTCTTTTGCATTTGTATTTAGTACCAATGTTAGTAAAGGATTCCAGTGCAGGTTTACATGTTCTCAAAGTGCTCTCCTTCCAATTCTAAAGTGACTACCTTTTTTACTTCACCTCCTAAAATTCAGGAAAAAAAAAGATACCTAAATTATTGGGATTCACATGTCTTGAATCTGTGATTTCTTTGTCCTATCCACAAAGTAAAGAAAATAGATAAGACAATCTCTCAATCCTCCATTAACTCTTTTAAAAAAATCCCTGTCCTCTGTAATTATGGGTATGATGTTCTTTGTAAGTTTTTGAAAGTAGACAATTTTTAAATGTGTTTTATAATGATGCTTTTGAATTTGATGATTTAATTGGCAGCCTATTTATTCCCCAGATTAGTTCTCAAAGTTCAAAAAGCAATCAATTAGCTACTATCTCTGGCTTTAATTGGTGGTATATGTTTGAGTAAGTTTTAAACATCAATGTTTGCTTCTTGTCTCTAAAATCTGAAAGTCTCTAAGAGGAAAAGTGAAGTATTTTGGAAGGTATGACCAATTGAACTACCAATATCAAATGCATATATTTAAGTGTTTTGGTAACTTTATTTTTTATTAAGCTCTATGTACTCTTCAATGCTTACTTCTTAATTTTAATAAGAAAATTCACATGCCTAAGTACTTTATTCTTTTTATTATTTTTAAAATTTAAAAAAATGAGCATATTGAGAGACCTCTGAGGATATTCACTGACATATTGGCATAAGCATTACATAATTCATCAAATATTTATACTAGATAAACAAAAGGCAGGTATAATTTTACAAAAAGCCTAAATATGATAAAGTATTTACACTCTTTCCATTTGCAGGTCTAGTTCTTAATATTTTAAGTCAGATAAGTAAAAATAGCAATAAGAACTTGGCAAATATTTCATCAGTTTTAAAAATCTGAATCAATGTTCCTATCCGAAAGCTAGAATTATGAGCAACATGTTTTGGGTGCACATCTGATGCTGAGAATGCTAACCTTGTTTCCCTAAATTTCAAAGCTAAATATTGGAAGATCTAGGTTATCATTTCAGCTGTGATGGTACATCTGGTTCTTCATTTTCCAGGACATTTAGCTAGACACCAATCAAGCTAAGGATTAGTTAATTCAAGGCCATTATTTCAACCTACATGCTTTATATCACTTGCTTGTTCCAGAGTTCAATACACTTTTGCCTCTGTGAGCTTCAAGTTAATATTACCATCGTCACTCTGCTTAGCATCCACCTAACCCAGTTTGCCTGGGATTTACCTAGCTGCAATATCGTCCATTTTTCTGACAAATATTTCAGTTAGTAGAAAACCAAGATAATTTGCCCACGACCATCTCAGTTTACAATTGATATTTCTGTGACCATGACTCCCAGACAAAACACGACAGCTCATCATCCCAAGTAACCCCACTCAGAGCATTATCTTTCTGATCCTATTTAGGTTGGCTAATTCCTTTGTCTTAGCAATGTCTAACTTACACAAAAGAGACATTTTCTACTACAAATGCTTCATACATAACCCCATCATTTGGAGAGATCCTCTTCTTTTCAAGCTGCAAAATACTTGTTTTCTTGAAAAAAATAAATAAAAAAGTAATATCACTTTAGTAAGTTTGAAACCACATTTATGGATTTCATTTTTCCCCAATTCATAGTAAGCATTTGCTGGCTTAGAGAATGCCAGATTTCAAGTGCTTAGCAGAGAAACATGGGAGAAAGTTGTGTTTCCAGAACATCTGGAGAAACAAATATTTTTTCACTGTTTATTTTCAGTCCTCTTATCCAACTTAATAATATTTGCCGTTTATAGTGTAATGAGATGAGCTGGAGAATAATGAGACTGCAAGTTGCTTTTACCTTGAGAAATGCTTCAGGGAAAACAATTCTAACACTGAAGTTAAGGATTGTGGAGTTTATTAAATAATTCTGCTATTGAAAGCATCAATAGCTGACTGTTTTAGAAACATTGCTAACCATCACTAAGTTATGTCTTTATATCTGAGAAAAACAAACTTCATTAGAACAAAGCCCAGAACTTTTAGGAAGCAGCATTTAGAGTCACTTCCCTTAAAAACAAATAAACAAAAAAACAAACAAACAAACAAACAAAAAACAAGGAAACACTCCTCTAAATCATTTTAGTTAGAATATATGTGACGTTTTCACTCTATCCTAAAGGAGATAACGAAGCAGCTATCAACAGAATCTCTATTCTTCAGTTTCAATAACTGAAGTTTTCCACTGGTAAAATGAGGTATGATTGCTATAAAATACTGAATTCTTTCTAGCATAGCAAAATTTCATATTCAGTGTTTCAATCATGTGGAGCGCTTATGCTTAGAGAGGGTAATATCTTTGATAATCTCCCGTATATTTTATGAAAATATTTGTGAAATGGTGTTTAGTTGTTGAACAAAATCCTTTAAGAATGACTGGCCTGGTAGTGGTCTTTTTTTTCCCATAATTTTATTGAGAAATAAATAGCAATGAGACAGTATCAAACCAAATTGGTAGGACAGTTTCAATAATTAACACATCGCATACATTCTTCCTAGTGGTTAATTGCTGTACAAGATGCAGACATAATATCCTATTTACAAACACCATTAGAGCAAATCCCTTTATTCATTAAGAGAATGTAACTATATACCTATCCTAACCACTTTAAGTGCACAGATACAAAATGGACATTCATCTGTATACCCTTTTTTTGTTAAGTTCCATTATTTGGATATTATAGATGTGTTCACTCAGCAAAATATTTTGAATGATTTCCTTTCTTTCCCTGACCTGACTTGCAAAGATAATGGATGTTAGGTAATTTCTGCTTTTTCATTGACTAATCCTGTGCTTTCATGGTGTTACATGAAGACATAATAGTCAACAACTGGGAAAGAAACTTGAAGATTTTAGTTATTTAGCTGCCTTGTGTTACATTGTAATTCCTTATGTGGATAATTTTTGTATTTTTATTTTTTAAATTTTAACTTGAATCATTTAAAAGTCTTAATTGTGAATAGTGTGTAATTGGTACTAATTTCATGGGTTTTAAAATTGTAGTATTTTACTCCCTTTTGACAATTTCTTTACCTTTCTGCCATCTACTCAGGCGGAAAATTTTCTCTAGCAGCCACTGGGTCCCAAGCACCTCAGTACAAAGGAGAGTCCTGACACAGCTCTCTCCAGGAGATCTAGCACAGTAGGTGAGACAATAGTATGTCTTGGCTTCACTTTGCAGACCCTATGGACACGGGTTCCGGGAGAATGCAAAACTAAAAAATGAATGAGCTTTTCACTAACAAAGCATTGAAGCATTCTATTGGCACTGAAAATAAAATAGCAGCTGCTTGATTACAAATAACACCATTTGGTAGCTATTTGGTAGCCTTCTATGAACATTAAACAAAAAATAACCCATTTGATTTCTTCATATTTCTAAGGAAGTTTTGAATTTGGCCTTACACTTTATTTAAGCCAATAAAATAAACTGAGGACATCTTTTAATAAAAGGGGCACACTGAAATTTTATGTTATTGTAAATCTACCTGCTTACATTGGAAAAAAAAGAATTTGTCCTACTAAATTAAGTGTCAACATACTGTCATTAATTCATGAAATATTCTGTTCACTGACTTTCCATAAAGCACTATAAACGTATCAATAAAGCTTACATGATTCCTGATCTCAAGGAATTTAAATCCCAATACCAGGTATTGTAAACGTAAGTAGATAAATCTCTTCCACATTGTCTGCTTTGTGCAAGATAAGCCACCTATTAACTTGTGAGTTCTGTTCTTTGAAATGTTGTCCTCTGACTTGCACATTAGTGCCTTTTTAAAGTCATGAGTGGCATCCTCAAATTGCTGTAAAATCACAATTTGAGAGTTAAATGATATGAAACAGTCTTTTCCTGGGAAACTTGGTGAATAGGTAATAATGCAGGTGTATATGTATCTTTTTTTTTCCAGTTTCCCTATACATTGGCTATTGTCTCTTTCTTTTTTCCCATAATTTTATTGAGAAACAAATAGCAATGAGACAGTTTCAAACCAAACTGGTAGGACAGTTTCAA
>NW_004524587.1:22354540-22355647 GCF_000260255.1 Octodon degus
CCATGGAAGAATAATATAGATTGAAGGAAAGAGGGTCTAAAAGTACTTACTTGGATTTTCAGGATGTCCAAAAACCATCTACAGTAGTAAAATAAGCTGGATTTTAAAGCTAAAGTTGTCTATTTTATGACATGACACTTCCTTTTGGAAAATAAAGGTAAAAGTTAGATATTAAATATATTTGGGATTTTCTAGACAAAAGAAATGTAGCATTCTTTTGAAATGAGACAAATTTATTTAGACATAATTATCGTCACTCTGATATGAATCCTTGCTTGAGAATACCTATGTTGATTGGAAGCAATAATAAAAGAACATTCAGAATATGAGTCTTTTCAGTTGAAACTATTTTTGATGGAATTTTCACTTTGATTTTAAAAGATTTTATGAAAACGTGCAGTTATCTCACCTCTAATGTTTCTAATATAGTTGTTGAAAAAGTCAATAGGAACACAATGACCTGAGATAAACACTTGAACAGTATGACAGATAGCTAAGGGGTGGTCAACCTCTTACACCCAACTGAATTGAACTAGAGTGGTGCTGGGTACAAGAAGCCCAGCTGAGGGTCATTGCCAGCAGCATACAGGCAGAATGGGGGAAGCTGCCAAAACACTGCTAGAGATGCTGTTTGGAGAAGCTATTGGAGTGGATGGAACCTGCTAGCTTTCTTGGGCTCTTCTGTTGGGGGACTTTATTATGCTGGCTTTCCTAATGAACTTTTGTTTTTGTTTTTATTTTTGTTTTCTTCTGCATTTTGAGGAAGGATGTAGAGGGTGTTCAGGGTCTCACAGTTTTGAAACCATCTCATTGCTATTTGTTTCTCAATAAAATCATTTAAAGAAATAAATAAAAGAAAATAAAATGTAGATGTGATCTACAGGAGAACCAGTCAGTTCAGGTGCCTAAGGTATTCACTGTCCCTGAACCTAAGGCTGTTCTTCCCTAACCTTTGGAGCCTAAGAACAAGACAGCCTTAATCACTGCCTTGCCCACCATTATTGAAAGTAAGGTTTCCCCTATTTGCCTTTCAAGTCAAGAAGGTGGAACTTCTAGACAAGCTGCAATCTGGCCCTCTACAGAGCTACACCCAATCTTAGCTGAATT
>NW_004524587.1:22356598-22362496 GCF_000260255.1 Octodon degus
CAATGTCAGAAATTGTTGACCTGAGTCCCCTACAGCTCAACATAACAGCATGGCTTTACTTCTTATATTTCATTTTTATACTTTTCTTCTGGATGCAGGTGTATATGTATCTTAATCAAGAAAAAAAAACTATTTGAGACAGAAGATCTAGAAATGTGGAATATCTCTCCATGGACTTCTTTCACCACTGAGGGGACTCACACATGTGTGTCCAGTGGCGATCCCATAGGGACAGCGGCCAAGTAACAACCGGCAGGCAGCCTTTAGAGTCATCGTCAAGTCTAAAGTTCCAATTAGAACACACATTCCCCAAGGAACCCAGCCCTGTTAGGTCCCAAGGATGACGAGAGTAAGTGAGGAAAAAGACAGAGTCTATAAGCATAACTTGGCTAAGCTTATTATTATGTTCGTTTTGTTCATAATTTCTGTTTTCCCACTTGACGGGCCTGACCTGGCTTCTTTGGAAGTATTCATTTGTTTATAATATTTTTGCATAATGGCTAGTTCCTTCCATTTCTGCATCTAAGTGAAGATAAAATAATTTATTCTCATCTAGAATAACTGCTGCTTTCAATCTTCTATATGTGCTGTAGCATAACTGTTAAATATTAAGCTTGGCATTTAAAGTATTTAGGATTGACTGAAAGTGTTCAGAAAGGATAAAAGCTTAGTGAACTAATTCAGGGAAAAAAATCATATTTATCGGAGCCAATTTCTGTAGCTTGACATTTTATGATTTACTTCTAAGCTGCTAGAATAGCTTAAGAAACCTTTTCCTCCTGGTCTGTCTGATTTCTCTTGTATTCTGCCTAATCCTGCCTGAAATTTGTGCAATTAATATCGAAGCAGGCATCAAATACACTGACAATGATCACCCAGGAATTATGCCTGATTAGGAAGAGTTTTATACTTAACATGTCTGTTAGCTTCGTGATAACTGTGCCAGAGAGGTTCTGGAAACCAGAGATATTAGTGAATTTCCTAGGTGTAATCAAATCTATACAGGAGATTGTTCTCCCTTCACTGGACACTTTCCAATTCAGATTCTTATTTTAAAGGTTCTTACCTTAATGGATTTAAAAGAAAAATTCAGGAAATGTTTACTCTTTGGATTAGAGTTACAAAAAAAAATGGTACTAAGAGGTTTAACTCGAAATACTTGAATACCTTACCAAGTTCCCATAAAATTCTCACCATAAAAGAGGGCTAAAAAAGACTACCTTGGGCCAATTGGAGTTGATATAAAATTATGTTCAAAATTATTTATATTTTAGGTGCAACACTATAGGCTTTCCAAGGGACAATGTGTGCTAAATCATTTCACACATTTTGCCATTTCTTTTAACACTTAAAGATTATACCAAATCTTGACCAAACATTTTTATTAGGTGCTTGCTCAAAATTACATTTTAATAAAAATGAATGAAAGAGATAAGTTTTACTGTCTTAGAATATTTGTTCCTAACTTTATTTTCTGGAGGGTTGACAATTTGTCTCATCCTGATACATTTATAAGTCACTCCAGTTTTTGTAGCTTCTTATTTCTAAATAGATATAATTAATTAGGTAGAATAAATATAGTTTATTATTATAATATCTTATATAATAGTATGACAGTAACTTTCATTTAGGTAGATCACATTTTGTATTAAGAATTTTGAAAAAAAGGACTGCTGCTTACACTCATTTACGTTTTAAAAGCTGCAGGTAAATATTTCTTATTTTCACAGAAGAAGCTGATTCAGAAGAGATTTGGGCAGTGTCCCAGAACTAGTGAGTGGCAGACCTTGAGCCTGGAAAGACATTCAGGAGATTTGAAATTTGTATATTTTGTAACTTTACCTTCACTTTAGGTAAAATTCAAAAACTGTTCTCTTGAAAATTTCTGTAATTTTTGCACTATGTGTAAATGGGTGCAGTTAGGTCATTCCAAGCTTGCAAACTTCATATTTAGAGTAGTTCTCTTTGTAAAAAGTGGGTTGTGGTACTGTGTAATACTGCTGAGGAGTGTCTCACAAGCTATGAATGTGAATGCAACATGCTCAGTGCAGTGCCTGGCAGGTGGAAAATTCTCATTAAATGTTAGATGATGGCAGAAATACTATTTTGATCTGAAGGCCAAAATTATGCCTATCCATTATTTTCATATGTACTTCTCTTATACTTTTTCTTTGCACAGAATGTCAAATTGCCAAATTAGTTACAAGAAAATGTGGCAAAGGGAAAACAGCATGACTCTCACCCATATTTACCTACCTTCAACTTTTGACACAATTGCTAGCTCTTTAGCCCTCTCTTCAGTTACACTTTTAAAAATTTTCTTCAGTTATAGTCATATGCTCCACTATAAGAAAAATCTGAAGTATTACTTCATATATTCCTACTAATAATGACATGAATTATAAAATTTGATCTTTTATTTAAAATTCTGCAGAATTTTCCCAAATGGACCAATTTTTTTTTTTTTTTTTTTTTTTTTTTTTTTTTTTTTTTTTTTTCAGAACCAGGGATTGAACTCAGGCCCTTATGCTTGCCCGGGAGGTGCTTATTCCACTGAGCCACTTCCCTGGCCCTATTTTCCCAATTGTCTTACACATATTAATTGATTTTATCACCACAAAAATCTGACAATGTAAGCATAATCATTATTTTCATATTGACCAAGGCAAACTACCAAATTTCTTCCAAACAGTAAAAGCTGCATGTGTTTTGAACCCAGATAATCTGACAATCACTATCTAGCTCTTCTTTCCCATAGTTAGAGATTAATTGTGGAAGACTTAATCCAAGTTTCCACTGCCTTTATATGATTAATTGTCATCTGCTGCTCTAAAGTAGTATTGTGTTGTTACTAATTGTCTTTGTAATGAGCTTACTAATAGAACTCTAAACTGTTCAGATTTTCTGTCCCTAAATTCATAATAGAACTAGATCATTATCAAGGTTATAAACAGAGGAAAATTAGTATTATCAAAACCACTAAATATAATTTAATTATGTAAGAAACATGTACTAAATTTCTTATAAAAACTAAAGGGACTCACAATCCTTGAACCTCTTACTTTAGATGTTGGTCAAATACTTGAGCAAATATATTCTGAGGATATTATTGAATAAGATTGGTTTGTTAAAATTAAAGCTATTTTGGAAATAGCCACAATTCCTTACCAAAGGAATTTTGTTGCATTTGCACAGCCAATTCAGAGACTCTGGGAAAGAATGAGCCTTTGGACACAGTGCATCGTATGTCACTGGCTGACACTGTTTCATTTTACCCTTTTGGGCTAAGACTACATGCTGTCTCAATAGAGAAGTCATCAAGATGGAAAAGCCTTAACTGCTCCTTTGAAAAGACCAGCAGAAACCAGCAGCAGTACAAGTGCCCAAACTATCCTGCATACATACCTAAATATTAACCTCTCCCTTCTTTCTATTGTCCTTTTACTCTTCCCAGCTTTTCCTTCCCATTGAACAAATTATTTCCCTTTTAAAGTATCCATTTCAGATTTTATTTACCCTTCCAGGTTCTCACACCAGTCAGACAATGCAATGTTTATACATGTGGATCTGATTTATTTCACTTACCATTATAGTCTCTACCTGCAACCATTTATCTACACAAAACTTGAATTTATCTTTTTTTTATAGCTGAATGATACTCCATTGTGTAAAAGTACCATATCTTTTTCCATTCCTCGGTTGATGGGCATTTCGGTTGTTTCCAACATTTTGCTATGACAAATTGTGTTACTATAAACATCTGTGCAAACGTATCACTGTGATGTGGTGCTTCCAGTTCATTTAGAAAAATACCTAAGAGAGAAATAGCCGAATGAGACCTCCAACCTTAGCCTTCTGAGAGATATCCATACCGATTTCCATGATGGTTGCAGCAACCTGAAATCCCACCAATAGTGCAGAAAGGTTTCTTTTTCCCCACAGTCCCTTTAGCATTTCTTATTGGTTGATTCTTGACAATAGTCACTCTTTCTTTCTGGAGTAAGATGATGTCTCAGGATTGTTTTATTCTTATTTTTTTCTCTTGAGTTTCTTATAACTTTTTGTGATTGTTTTGTGTTTTCTTTAAACCAATCTGGAACATTTATATCTGGTAACCCAAGCAATTAATTTGAAGATAATATCATGTAATAGCAACCATTTTTGAATTCCTATTATTTTATTTAGTGAAATATCTCTTCCAATGCTGCTTTTACTATTGCCATTTTGTATTCTTTAAAAGAAATGCAGAAACCACCACTTTCTATTACTGATAATTCAAATCTCTCATCCTACTATGGAGGTCCTTGTTCTGAGAATATTGATCTGATTTACCCATGGCCAAAGCTTAAGGGGAAATTCACACTTAATATTTTTTAATTATTCAATTCTTAGTCTGAAGCTGTTTTATTTTTCTTCTAGAGGCAAATGTTTTGAAGTGGCAATAAATTGAGTTTGCTTTTTCAGTATTGACTACTGTCATCCTCAGTGAAGACCAGTAGTCTGCTCATGTGGGACACACTAGAACTATCATTTAAGGTATAATTTGAAACTGGCCACATCATATGTTATCTATTATGGAATGCTTATAAGTCAAAGAAACAGACTTAAGAGTTATGTCCATCCAAAAACCCTTACATCGACCTCAATTGCTTTTGTAAGTTCAAGTATAATTGTTAAGTAGGTTCAACTGATAAAAAGTAACTTAATTTTTATGTTTATTGCATGTAAGATGGGGTAAGTTTGGAATCCATGAATTTATTTTTAAAGGTTGGAAACACTATCACATATTTGAAGTCAAATAGTTTCTTAAGGTCAAATTCTTGTCTCTAAGGTAGTGTATGGACTATATGTTTGTTTTACTTTTTCCAGCACATCTTGTTTTGAGGTGAAATTGCAGAGGCCTTTAATAAAGTGCAACTGTAGTCTAGGTTTTCTTTTGGATTGACAATTCCTGGACAATCAAATGTGAGTACAGCAACAACAACAACAACAACAATAATAATAGTAATAATACTCCCCCTTGCTTTTGTTCATATATAGCAGAGATGAAAGAAAAAGATGGACAGTGTCAAGGATTTGACCCCAAAGCAGACTATGATGATGAAAACACAGTAGCCAAAGTATTGTCTTAGAGATATAATATTCCTCCATCTTTCTTGGAGAACTTAATGGGGGACTTCAATATTGCATGGATTAATTATCATTATTATGTAAACAAACACATAAACAGTTATAGTTGGGACTTGTCACTGGCTTCTACTTCCCCTTCCCTTACATAACATTCCAGTTGCCCTCTGAATAAAATCCAGAAATACTCTCGTGAATTTGTGAACACAGACCCAATCTTTGCAAGATGTATTATTTAGGAAATGTTCAATGATTCCCTTGGAACTGCTGCAATCAATTAGATCAATAATATGAATTTTAAGTAATCTCTTAATATATGTTTATACATGAATCACAAGTCACTGAGATAATTTAGTGTCCTTGAGGTCAATAATTTCCTCTTTTTTCAAGACTAACTTCTTTTAAAGCAATTGATACTTTTAAGAATCCACAGCTATTTTTCTCCAAAATCAATCATAATATCATCACAGATTCTGTTTTCTCTTAACTTTGAGGCACTTTCTATTTTCTCTGTAAAACACTTACTTCTAATATAATTTTCTCAGCACCATTGATAATGGATGTTTCTTGGGGTTGGCAAAAAGCTAACTGGATTCCCATTAGCCTGAGTGGTCCAGGTTTGTTCCTGAAATCAGTTTGTGCTATTTGTTACTGTAAGCTGGATGTGAGTGCCAAGAATTTATTCACCAGCCACCTGATTATAGAGCGCTTTGGTATGCAATGTGGACTGTTAAAACGCTAATGCATTCAATTTCATCATCATTTCAGAAG
>NW_004524587.1:22368661-22378855 GCF_000260255.1 Octodon degus
TAAGAATTGATGGTCAGTTGAAAGTTTCAAAATAGGACAATAACTATTGATTTATTCCATCACATGGTGGCTTTACTCACTTTCTTCCATGTGAAAATAAGCTAAGTGTTAATGGACCAGATTCTTTTTAACTTTATGAGCATGGATAATTAGTTTTGTACTTCTATTATTTTTCTTATCTGTTGAATAAGGTTAATTCTTGGTCAGTTTCCTAAGACTTCATTTAAAAAAATGGTAGAAAGGTAGTGGCTTAAAACGCAAGCAATTTTATTTTTTTCACTATTATGAAGAGCTGAATTTCAAAACAATAACATTAGTGAGAGTCATACTAGGTAGACAAGAGACTCTTTCCTTGTGTGTTCCTGATCGTGGTGACTATAGTTCTTTCTTGGTTGGTAGCTACATAATCCTTATTTCTGGGACCGGGGAGATGGCTCAGTAGAATAAGTGCTTCCCTGGCAAATACAAAGGTCTAAGTTCACACCTGGCCTTTTCTCTTCTCTGTCTTGTGTTTGTCTATCTGTGTTGAATTTCCTTTTTTTTCTCATAAAATGACACTTATTTAAGTCCATCTGGATAGTATCTGGGTCCTTTCTTGTAATGACTTTATGTCAAAATCCTTACTTTAATGTCACAGAGAGAGTTTCACACACACACACACACACACACACACACACACACACACACACACAAATAAGGTAACCAGTATTGGCCATAGAAGTCAATATACCCACTATTATAGTATAACTTACCTAAGAGGATTAATATTACAAAAATCAAATAAAACAAGAAGCCTAAAATTTTTGACAGCATATTGGCCTTTATTTTCATTTTCATCAATTTAATGTCAATAGAATTTTACATTGTTGGCTAGATCTATGTAAGGACAAGCTGCAAGACTGGGTATGTTGTTCAGTGACACAGCACCTTCCTGGAAGTTCAATCGCTTATATGAAACAAACACGCTAATAATCACAAAACAAACAAACAAAAAAGACAAATAAGAAACAACATGTTTCAGATAGAATACCTTTTAGGGAATCAGAGAATAATACCTTCCTTCTTGATTTATACATCATGGAAATATTTCCAGATCAACAAATTAGGTGTTTTGCTGAGATTAAATTCATGTTTGAATGTGTGTGATTGTTTTATGTATATCACATCCAGGACATACGGGGCACAGTATTTTATCCTGTTATGCAGGGTTGAACTTCAGCATCTTAGAAAACAATTGGTATTTATACCACATTGACAGCAAGTATCTGGGTAGATACATTATTAACAGTGAAAAAGTCTCTCTGTTCAATATAACAGTCTCCAAAGTATTTTCATTTCATTTCCACTTGCATCTAAAACAGAGAAAATAAAACAATATCTCACGCTTACAGTCTGTGAAGAAAATAAACAAATCTCATACTGACCTTGTGTTCTTCATTACAAATGAATAAAAGCTATTTTAGCATGCTCACATATTAAAAAAAATATCTCCCTACATTTACCAAAATAAATGTATAGCTTTCAAAGTCTTCTGAGGTCCAAAACATTATCATGGAATATATATTGATTTTGCTTTGATAGGACAAGGAGAAAAAAAATTAGACTTACTTTAGTTGATACCATGCATGAGAATTTAATATGTGGTAAAAACATTCAACATTGTATGTGAAGAAGTATGGTAATTGCATTATTAGTGCAATTTAGAGAATAGAGCACCCAAGTAATATTTTAAATCTATTTAAAGTCATTTGCATCAAAATGCATAGTGTTGCAAACACTTTCAAAAATGATAATAATGTTACATGCCTTCAGGAACTAAAATGGCTTGACCTAGTGAATTACTCACAAGTTTGTAAATAATTGAGAATATCAGTAATATTTCAATTTATTTTACTTTTATTGCCCTTTATGAAAAACTTAAATACACTGGTCATATTATCTTATAAACTATAATTTGATAGTGTTATAGAGATCAGCCAATAACTTAGGTGAAAGTGTTTCCATAGGTCCATTTAATCTAAAATATGTGTTAATCATAACATAGGAAATTAAATGTCACATGTTATTTTTGATAGGCAACAACATTTGTTAGAATGGATTGCTAGCATTATAATCCAGTCAGTGTTTTTAATACTGTTTGGAAAAAATTTTAGTATTTTTATGTTTTCATTTTCTAACTTACCCTCTTTGTTTAAAAAATACCAGTAAAGCTTTTTCTGCCATCTTGGAGTCTGGGGAGGCTTGCTAGGAACAGGACTTCTAAAAGACAATTATGTCTGGAAGACTGTGCAAGGCCATTTTTTCTGGCTATGAGCAGGGTCTCTGGAACCAGAGGGAACACACAGCTCTTCTTAAGATTCAAGGTGTTTATGCCCAGGGATGAAACTAAATTCTAGTTGGGGAAGAGAAGTATTTATGTATCCAAAGTGAAAAGCAACATGGTGATTCCAGGTGGCAAACTAAACAAAACCAGGGTGATCTGGGGAAAAGTAACTCAGGCCCATAGAAACAGTGGCAGGGTTCATGGCAAGTTCTGAAGTAACCTTCCTGCTAAGGCTGTTGGACACCAAATCCGTGTGATGCTGTTTTCCTGAAGAATTTAAACTAATGGAAAATAAAAGTACATTTTTGTTCTTGTACTTTAAAATAAAATCAAATAAAAATAAAAACATCAGTAAAGTTTAGAAAAACACATATAAAATGACAAATATTAAAAACACATTCAGAAAAATGAATAAATAGAAGAAAATATCAATTTTATTCTTTGCTCTTTTTCATTTTTTTTCTTTCCTTATTCAAGATAACTTAACCAGTGGTAACTATGGAAAAAATGGTAGTATGCATTGGAGTAGAAGAATTGGTATTTCTTCTGTTTTTAATTATTAAAAGTAAGGAAACTCAACCACACCCATAACCTGGGCTTGGAGTATAGGAAGTCCTTTCAGGCTTTCTAGTCCTTACAAGCCTGATGGAACTGGAAGAGAGAACGATTTGAAAGGAGATGAGCTGCTCAAGTTGAGGAGATATGGCCTACCTCCTTGGTCAAGAGCTTTCACCACTATAAGATCTGGGCACAATACTTAGGGTCCTATTGTTCAAACTTTTACCCACATTTACCATTTTTTTTTAACTTGGAGAGAGATGCAGGTAAAGGTATAACATATGGCCTGGTCAATCATTTTTCTCCATAAAATATCCTTCTGTCTTCAGATTTAGGTGTTTATCCTACAACTCACTGAAGTCTTGGCAGAGAACATGATGCTGAATTTAAAGCCTTCAAAGAGAAATTGGATAAAGTTTCCAGCAGCTGTTAGCAAACCTGCTGCTGCTTCTCAAGCAAAAAGATGCCCCTTGAGTAATTGCAACTTGCATTAGTGATGATGTAAGTTATGCTTTTGAACATCCAGAGTATTAAAGAATACCACAGCTTCCTTCTTCCTTTATCCCTTCCATTGATTTGTTTTTCTCACATTAAAGTATTATTGCATATATTAATTTGTTCTCCTGAATTCACAGTTTATCTCTGTGAGAAAGATTGGTACAAACTGTAAACTGGGGCTACAAAGTATATGCTCTTAACTTGACTAGTCATGATAGTAGAACTTTAGAACTTTCTAGAAATGCAGTCATATTTATTCAGTAAGTACAGTGAACTATGTTTGGAAGAAGGGCAGCCATTAAGAGAGTTAATAGCAAAAAGTTTGCAGAATTTTTCTGCATTTTGGAAGATTTCTCTTTTTAATATTTTATACACAGTAATTGAATAATCAATTGAAAAGTAGAAGTTCTAACATCTCTGAGAAAAATTATTAATGTCTTGGTAGAATTTCAGAGAGCTTCTGCTAGAATTCTGTCCCTCATCAATTAGCAGGGACAGAGAGGTGGCAGAAAGACCTTGGTAGAACATTTATTCTCTCACTTCAATTTCCTTAAAAAAGAGACAAGCATTACTACATAGACAAAGATATTTCAGGAGGCAAGAAGAACCTCAGTATTAAGATGAAAGCATAGATAACTCCGAGAAAAATGGAATACACTGCTGAGAAGAAATTCTGACATGTGGATGCAGTTTTAAAATTAGAAATAAAGAAGTAATCACAAAGCAACATAACAAAAAGCTATAAAAAGTCTTTTTCAAAATCGGCTGCCAAAAGTATTTCCAGTAAATGTGACAAACTGACAGGCAGTATTAATATAGAAAAGTTATATAAATCAATAAAAATACCCACAACTCAGGAATTAAAATAGAAAGAAGACCTGAGCAGACCACTGGCAGAAAGGAAATACTAAGCAGCAATCAAGTATTTTGAAAAATATTTCCATCTGAATTATAATAAAATAGATTGAAATCTTTAAAGTAAGTAACAAATTAGCCCTAATACTGCCAAATGTTAAATGTGCACATATTTAATATGTTTTATATATTATTTTATAGTATATGTTATACTTGCTATTTTATACATATAAAAATATATGTTTAAAACTAAGAACTAATACTGGCAAGCACAAAGAAAATCAAGATAAATGTCTCACATTGTTATTGCTAGTGATCTTATTTCAGAGAATTAAGCCTAAATTTAAAACCATATGCATTAATGTAGCATTGTACTATCAATAATGATTAAAAGGTAAAAAAAAATTTTATTCAACTTTATGAGTGGTTAAATCAGACCACTATTCTGCTATCTCAAATCATAGTATAAAAACTATATGCCAGGATGCATAATTGTGTTTCAAATTATTTGAATGCTATAAAAATTAAGAGCAATAATGTTATTACTATGTTTTATCTCTGGCATATTTAAAAGAACGCTGTGTTTCTGTCTCTTACTCTGTCTGTTGCTTTGTCTCTGTCTGTCTCTCTGTCTGTCTGTCTGTCTGTCTGTCTGTCTGTCTGTCTGTCTGCTTCCTGCCTCTTTCACTCTCTCTCCATTCTTCCCTTTCCCTCCCCCCCAATTTGTGTGTGTTTCGCACACAAAGTCTTGGAAACCTTCTGAATTTTTCAATATCTGCCTAAAACCATGTCCGTTCATAAAGACATCATTTTCATTTTGTCTTGCAACTATGTCTTGAGTCTGACCATAAATTTTCATGGCTACTTAAAGTCTCTTTTCACCAACCCACTTGTACAGTCTCTCATATGTGATGAATTTTCACGTTACTGGCCCGTGCGTGCACTATTGCTGTGTACCATTCTCACTGATGTTTCGATCCGTTATTTTCCGTGTCCTAGACTAACATGTCGTGTCACTTATCATCCTTCATGGATGTGCTTACATCTCTAGCCTATTTTACTTATCTTTCCACCAAATAGATGGCTATATGCAGACTTCAAAACTTCCATATCATCAAATCTAAGTAGTTTAAAGGCATCTCGGAGCAGGACTGCAGTGTGGCAGGAGTCCACGTCAGGCAAGCATCTAAATACTAAGTAAGCAAACCTGACAACCAAATTTCCCTTTGCACGCCTTCATCTCCAGGACATAAAGCTTTCTGTAGTGATCTGTATATAACCTAGGTGAGTGGGGCCCATGTACCAGTGTTTCCTAAGATGGGGTTCATGCAGCTTTCTATAATCTTTCCCCTTTCTTTAAGTTTATCCCTCAGATATACTACTCCTGTTTTGGGAGAGATTGCTATGATATCTCCAAAATTACTGCTCACTTGAATTGTCAGACTCCACATGACTATAGGTAGTACTACCTTTATAGCTATTTTATTTTTTTTTCTTCAGAGCTATTTTAAAATGTACTATCTTGACTGTAGGAGCCTGTCTTTGGACAAGGGTATGATCACATGTAGAATTTGATACTCACATGCTGTATAGAATTTTCCTACAGATACCATAGCTTGATTCCAGAATCCTAGGGTTCTGTATTAAGTTCCCCTAAATAGGTTTGCCGAATTCCCCATGATATCTTTCTCTAGGATAATTAAAACTCTTACATGTGTACAAAAATTTAATAACATGTGGGAATTCCAAACATGAAAATAAATGAGCATGCGTGGCCCTTTCCCAGGTGTCAAAGTCTCATTTATCTTGTTCAGCATCCAGATCTTCACAGATCAGATTTATCTAATCAGAAAGCCTATGTTCTAGAAGCTGTTGGCATTTCAATTAAACTTTTAGCTTGATTCATAACTCTTTCTAAAACTGGGCTTTTGGGAATGAGATTCTCCTTTACCCATTAACACAGAGGAATTCAAGCTTGTGAATCTAACTTTTAATTTGGGATTTGGTTTTTTATTTTCTGAAATATTTTCAATGTTGTCATTCAAAACCTGATAACACCAAGCCAACTATATATGATTTCATTATTTCTACCATTGTGAGATTCATAGAACTTCTTGAATGTTCAATACACTGAACTTACCTGGATATTTTCTTCTTCTTATTTCTCATTTCACTTCAATGTAAGTGTAATTTTTCATACATGCACCCCTTAGGTATACTACATTATGTTAGGACACCATCAATGGTACAAAATGCATTGCCTGTTGGATATATATCATATAATCTAGCCCTTAAAACTCAGTCTAAATATATAAATAGTTCCCATCATTCAATAATAATAGAGCAAACAATCCAATTTTAAAAAGGGGTTACAAATGTTAAACGAATACAAGAAAAAGTACTAAATGCCAATGGTCATAAGAAAAATGAAAATTAGAGCCACAATGACATATCACTTCACACCCAATAGAACTGACATAATTTTAAAAATGCAAAAACACAAGTGGTCTGGGGAGGCTAAAAAATTGAAACCTTCATAAATCACTCATAGAAACGTGAAGTGATGCAACCACTGTGAAGCACATTTTGGCAGTTACTTAATAAGTTAAAACTAGAACTACTATATGAGGCAGAAATACCACAATTTAGTACATTTCAAAGAACTGAAAATATTTTCAGTCAAAAACATATAAGAGTAGAACAACACAATTCATAATATCCAAAAAGCAGAAATGGATAAACAAAACATATTACATTCATGAACTGAAATATTCAGTCATAAAGCTCAATAACACCAAACTTGCTACAAGGTGAAGAAATCTTGAAAATGTGATTGCTGGGTTAAAGAAGGCTGACATAAAAGTTCACATATTGTATGATTTAAAATATGGCAAATACAAAAACTAGATAAACTCAGAAATAGAAAGCAGATAAGTTTTTGTTCCAAGCTAGAGAGGAAATAGGAAATTACTGAGTAATAGATAAAAAGATCTAATTTAGTATAAAGAAAAGTTCCCTAAATCTAGAAAATGGTAATGAATGTAAAACACTGTGAAAGTATTTAAAATCACCAATGTGCATACTTTACCATGTTTAAAAGGACAGATTTTGTTATAAATGTGGTACATTTTTCCCTGGTAAAAATAAAATCTCATTCAAGGTTTTGCTTCCTGGGTTCCTTATGTCACCAACAACTTTTGTGATCTTTCTCTGAAAACAAAGTTTGCTGGGAAGGAGGTCTATTGGAGTGAAAAACTAGAGACAGTAACTGTAAGTAAGAGAAAGAGAATAGGAAAAAAGAAAGCCTGGAAAAGGATGGTTCCTTGCGATGCAACTGAAAAGCGAAAGAGCTGATATTTCTCTTTGCCATACATTGTATATTGTTATGTTTAAATGGTTATATATGGTACAAGATATGTCATAAAATCTTCTCCAAATATTATTAGCACAAACCTTACTTTTCAATGAACTAAGAGATGTTATTAATATAACTGAAATTTTCCTTTTTCCTTCCTTTCCCCTTCTCATCCTTATTCCTTTTTACTTTTATATAAAATCTTCCCATTTCTCAATAGCTATGGGAAGACCTTATTTACTCTTTCAGTTTCTGTGAGAAGAGGACAATATAATGTTTGCACAGGCGAGTCTGATTTATTTCACTCATGAGTATGATTTCAAGTTGCACCCATTTACCTACAAAATCTCATTTTTATCCTTATTTAAAGCTGAGTAGTACCAAATGAATGTTACTTTCAGTGGAAATTTTATATCTAAATAACAACATTTTGCTCCTAGCTGTCAGGATCATGTCCATCTCATTATGCAAAATGCATTTAGTCCATCTTACAGAGTTCCCAAAATCTTAACAGTTCTGCATTGTTGAAAAGTCAAAGCCCAAACTTTGCTCTGAGATTCAAAGCAAATTCATAGCTGAGGGGCCCTGTAAAAATCCAAAAGAAAGTAAAGCACTTGTGACTTACAATGGTACAGTGTAAACATTCCTTCCAAAAGTGGGGCATAAAAAGAAACTGATCAGGACAAAGTGAGGTAGAAATAGAAGGAGCAAACATTAAGTCCTGTAGCTCCATGTCTAACAAATGTGGCAGGTTTTGGTGAAATATGAACTTCAAGGGACGTGGGAAGCCTTGCCTTTGTGATCTTGCTGATTGCAGCCTACATGACCTCCTTCCTCGACAGGCTCTGCTTATTGCCGACATCCTTCCTGAGCAGATACCCCACATTTCTTATATTTTTCTTCCTGCCATTCCACAGCACCTTAACATTCACTCTCATAGCTTCATTTACATCACCTTTTCAAGAGTATGTTGTATGGCCTCCAAGGCCTTCCTCCAAAATCTAGCTGGAAGCTTCAATGACCCCACAACTCTTATATTCTGTATTCCTGAAAATCCAACAACAGATGGGTGACACCAAGGACTGCAGCAGCTACAGCAGTTGCTTGGATTCCTTGGACTGTGGCTGAAGCAGCCTCTACATCCCTAGATGGCTGAGCTTGGGGTATAATTCTTTTAGCAACCCTAAAGGAACAGAGTTCTCTGAGACTCTCTTAAAGAAAAGTCTTTCAAATGTGTAACAGTGATGACAAATCTCCTTTACATCCTTGACTCTATAAAGGGTAGAGTCTGCCCATTTTCTGAAGTGGCCTCAAGACATCTTTCCTTTTGTCCTGATGAAAGTACCTAGCTTCTTTTTAATTCTCATCTTTTCAGCATCTACACTATCTTTACCATGAACTTCATAGATGTATATTTTCTGACCAAGCTATAAGATTTTTACCTTTCTGTTCTGCTTTTTGCCTCCTTTCTTATGTAGATCTCACTAACAGCATTCAGAAATAGTCATACCAAGGTCTGCACATTGAATTTACTTTAAATTGCCTGTCAGATTAATTAGTCCATCACCATCAAATTTTTAATAGTACATGTTTGCCATATATAACGATCATATTCATCATAGGGGATTTGTAGATATGTTTAATACATCTTATCTCCTTTTTACCCTTTCCCCTCTACCACTTTCGACCCTTCTTACCTTCTGTTATTATTTATGATTGGATGCCCCAAAGCCACATGCATTCATGGGGTGCAGGGCAGGATTTTAGAAAGCAACTGATTCTAGGGTTTGTGATTGACTCCTTGTCTAGTGCTGGGATTAGCAGGGAGAACGTTGCTCTTGCCTCGTGGCAGGTACACTGCATACAACATACGGGAGAAAAAGAGGGTTGCTCCTCGACATTTGCTCTTGTTTTTGGACAGAAAATATTTCAAATCACCTTGGAGCTCGAAAATCCTTCAGCATTTTAAAATTAATGTGCAAAATCAAATCTTCATTTTCAAAGCTCTATCAAGTGCATGATGTTAGAGAGGGTGTCTAGCACTGGGTGAAGCTACACAAGGCTGAACATGATTTGCTGGAGAAGGACATAGCACAGAAAAACACTATCTGATGCTATTAGCAGATATTGGAACTATGTGTTTCTGCCCAGAGAGAAGAGTTTTGCTAGTGGACCACTTTATTCATTATAGCATGAAAGGCAGAAATCTTTTGAGTGTCCCTATTTCCTGAATCATTGGTTTGAAATAACTTTGAGATTAGAATCCCATTCTGACAATGATTTCTGTAGTTTCTTTTTTCATGAGCCCACTCCCTAGAATCAGTTTGTAATGGAAATAAACACACAGATCTTTTTCTTGACATTTCAATAAATAATTTCCTTGAAATGATGATGTGCACGTCGCATTTGGAAATCTGGATGTCATGAATTCTCAGGAAAACCCTGAGTGAAAATATCTCTTCCATGGTCTTTCTAACTTCTCATCAAACTGTTTATGTATCCATTATGCAAGAATTAGCATGTGGAGTTGAAAATATAAATCCCCTTGTGATTTTTGAACAAATGAATGATAATTGTTGGAATACATATATCTCAACCCAAGAGA
>NW_004524587.1:22378955-22379837 GCF_000260255.1 Octodon degus
CATTGCTTTGCTATTGAAAAATTATTTAAATTGAAAATGAATAAAAGCTAATTTTATAATGATACTAGAATCCAAGGCAAAGGATTTCAGTGAATTAAGTTATGCCTGAAAGGACTACTACTATTTAAACACAAGACATTACATCTGCACAGCAAGGTTGAGCATCTACAATGAGAAATGAGTACTGTTGGGTACGGGAAAGTTGAATATAGGGATCACTAAAATTGAAACACATGTCAGAATCTTTGGGTTTGGCCCCAGTAGTGAGCACTTTCACTCCAAAGGTTATGTAGAACTTTCTGTTTGGGTGCAGGATGCAATAAAATGTCTCAAAATATTCTTTTAGATATTCTCAGAGCTCCACTTATGGAATATTTCCTACCCTGTATGCCAAACACAGCTTGATGAACATGCTCTCATGCCTTAAGTACTTCTGGCCACAACCATGAGCCTCCCTCTTCCTGACAGTCTCCTGATGGTGGAGGCGCATTTCGTTTATCAATTAAATAGTCCATAAGTATAACAGAGTTAATGCCTTCAAGACCGACCCAGGCCAATGACGCTTCATGAATGGAGCATTAACAGCCCAACATTCTTGAATTTATTCTGAGGTGCATTTTATGCCATGTATCTCATGATAACTGGCAGGATTAAACACAGTTATCCATCACATCATCTTGCTCATTAATGTAATGCTTTTTACAGTGAATTTCCTCTTTTACCTTTCTCATTTTCTTACCTTCTCACAATGGGTTTTAAGATTACTAAATGAATAACTGGACACTAAAATCTTTGCAAGACATCTCATAAATATCACATGCTAGTTCTATGCTTAGTGTTCATTATGGTTTACTAAAATTAGATACAGCCATACAATTATAT
>NW_004524587.1:22379985-22380632 GCF_000260255.1 Octodon degus
ATATATAACTAAATATATTAAAGTTGTACTGCATGACAAAAAATGTTTTACTGAAAGATCACATCATGAGTCATCCTGTTCTACTCTCAGCTCAGGCTCTGGTATATAATACATTAAGGCAAAAACAAACGAAGATATTTTTGTAGACTACATCCTTGAGTATGTGGGTTTTAGGTGGGAAAAGTGAAGAGGCAAGTTGCATTCCATTCTATTTCCATTACCCTTTTACTCCACATAGATATAATGCAGAAACAAGCTTTTCTCTGGGAAGAATATTGTCTTGGTGTAGATGGTAGCTGTAGTCTAAAAATGATGTTTCAGGGAAAGATTTAAATGTGCTTGTGTTTCTAATTTCACAGAAGCAGTGAGTGATATACAAAGAAGAACATTGGAGGTAAAATAATGAAAAATGTAAAAAGAACTTCAAGACGAGTTGAAAAGTTAATAAATTAATTTATTTTTATTTAAAGAGAAAAATAAAAACAATGATACAGAATTTCAAAACAAGAGAGGAGATTAATGATGGTTAATATATTATGTATTGCTATATTCAAAGTACTAGCTCTGATGACAGGATACAGGCATGGATAATTGATAAAACAATATAAGCAAAAACCTTTTTATTCTGTGAACTAAAGAAATCAGTA
>NW_004524587.1:22383920-22392822 GCF_000260255.1 Octodon degus
TGATCTCAGGCAGTTTACTTTCCCGACTCCGTGGTATAGGAATATCATCTCAGGGAATGAATGCAGCTGGAAACTTGAGGCATCAGTTATGGAAAATTTACATCATAATTGCAACTAATAATAATATCTTAACTTTTGTGAACATTTTAACTTTGTATGTTCCTGGGCAAGGGAATAGCATATCTAAAGCTATATAAGATAACGTCTTAAACACAATTATAGAGCCCCTGGAATTTGGTTATAAGCAGTACAGTGATTACTTAACCATACAATCATACAACGTGACATTTTGCTGATTTCTGAAATGGTGTTTGATAGGCTTTAATATTGACTTTATAATAAGCAGACAGAAGCACTGTGTGTGTGAAAGCACTCACGTGTGGATAAAGAAGATTCCTTTCCCATGTAGACTGATGGCTTTTGCAACTAAAAACAGCAACATGGTCTCTTTATATGTCCAAGTTCACAAATCAGAACTTCGATTGCCTCTCCATTTGTCGTCAAAGTGCCGGCAGTCAGGTGTTTTAAGTACAAGGTCTCCAGAGACATTAACAAAGGAAAATATGTGAGAGTTTGATGAGTTACTGTTGCCCTTCTCCACTTCTGGAAATAAGAAGTGAAGGTGATCCCGTAGTCAGTGCCAAGTGGAATGTCATCAGTTTATTTTGCTGAAGCCCAAATGGTGGAAATTCAACTTCTGGCTGTGTAAGGGAAATAACCAGAGACAATGGCATCTTGCCTCTCGTAAGCAGTTTATCCAGATCAATATGAGAAAGATTGCTGCTTCACTGTGGCTGATCTGAGCCTTAATTAAGGATTTTGCACTCTAAGTTTGACATGGCAGCCACCTCGGTAAATACTAAAGTCTCGAGTTTCCCTTTTAAAAACTTAGAGTTAAGACAACATTGGCTTGGCAAAAACGAGAGATGATTTTTTAAAAAATCTACAAGCTAGTGATTTTTGAAGATATTCTGAAATAGATTTTAGGAACAAATAAAAATTTTCTCACAGTTATTTAGGTACCTTGTGAATAGAATTCCAAATATTCTAGCATAGCAATGAAGGCCCCTTTTAATTTGTATTTTTTTCTTATTATTTTCCCACACTGCAAAAAATATATGATCTATCATTCAGCCTCTTTTCCATAACTCAGCATGCCGTTTTCTTTGGACATGTTTGCACTTCCTCCGAGGGCTCTTCTCTCTGTTTCTGCTATTCAGCCTGCAAGTCTGTCTCACACATCACTGCCACCAGGAAACATCCTTCACATTGTTCCCTTTGCATACTTTCTGTACTATTGTCTCATTTAACCTTTCCCGGGAAAGGAAGAGCAATATAATTTGAAAAGTTCCCCTCTTGAACTTCACCAATACCAAATAGAAGAAAGAATTTTTTTGGAGTTCTCAGGTCTTAATGAAATCTTTACAAAATACAGGTGCTAATTAATGCTCATAAATTTATTTATTACATTAAAATAGTCAAAATATAAATTGATCTATGTTGACATATATTTTAAAATCAAAATAATTCTCCCCCCAAAAATGATAGATGTGATATTTTTGTGAATTGAAAATTGTATAATATGAACTCTGTTTTTTTCCAGGAAGTGAAATGAATGGCGTATTTGAGAAAGGTATTTTCTGGAAAAATACAGCCTTAGAACTAGGGCTGGGGTGTTAGACCAGTAGTCTAACCCCTGCCAAGCAAGTGCAAGGACCCAAGTTCACACTCCAATACTGCATGCCATACCACATGCCATGCTGCATGCTGTGCCAGTCTCCAAAACCAGATGTGGTGGTGCACGCCTGTAATCCCAGCATTGGGGAGGCTGAGACAGGACGATCACTATGAGTCTGAGCTGTGTAGCAAAACCCTGTACCAAATAAATAAAGATTTTTTTTCAAAAATTAAAAAAGCACTAGTCTTCTGAAAATAAGGAGATTAAAATCATCTCTATGCTTTAGGGTACATCATCCCAGGACAAAGGAAAGTATTTCTGTAATATTCTTTTTTTCCTTTTTTTTTTTTTTTTTTTTTTTTTGGCAGAACCAGGGATTGAACTCAGGCCCTTGTGCTTCCTAGGGAAGCACTTATTCAACTGAGCCATCTCCCCGGCCCCTTTCTGTAATATGCTCTTTGGGGTTTTATAATTATCAGTACTTGAAATTTTATGTCAGCCTTTGTAAAGATTGCATTAGCATAATGTGTTGTTTTTTTTTTTGGATTTAATATATTCCAGGAAGCTGGAAATATTCAACAGAACAAGGAATTGGGTAGAAAATTATTACCTTCCAGGTAACAAACAGTACTTTATTCAGATGAGAAATATATTTTTTAAAAATTTAAATTGCTAAATTTTAGTTGACACTCATGTATTCTAGGAATAATTACAAAATTTGAATTGACTATTCACTATTAAAGAAATAGGTCTGTTTGAATTGTAGTAAATTGCAAATCTAGATTTAAAGTGTTCTTTTTGTAAATGTTGCCTGCGTTATTACATTTTGTCAAATCATGTCTGCACGTGATTCAGCACAATTAGAGTTCCTTAAACTAGAAAAATATAGTTCTATTTGCTACTTATGATTATGTCTTTGAAATATTGAGGTAAAAGCTTAGGGAAGAATGTTTTCCTGATTAAGATGGAAAATTTTGAAATCCATAGATAAGATCATTATCTGAATAATCTCTATTTCTATATTCATAACTCCATAAAAATCATTCTGTTCTTTATTGTTATGACTTATATCATAAAATTTCAAATATAAACCAAATCTAAAAGTACTTTTTTTCAAGATATTAAACACTGAAAAATAAGCAATAACAAATTCTTACAGCAGAAATCCTTCTCCAAATATCTGAACAACTTTTTGACCTCAGGATTCTTTACTCAGCAAATATATTCAAAATAAGCAGAACTATTTCTATCTATCAAACAATATCAGTAAGCTATGAATCCCTGACCAATCAACAGCAATATTCTGCCGCTTAAGAAATGGTGTTTTTGTTTAAAAAGGGAATACCTGTCTTCATGCCATTAATTGAATTTTTATTAGAGCATTATTTCTGCTCAAAATCTTCAGTACATTGTCATTGAATATATGACATCCATACTATGGGCAACGTTGTCTTATAAAAATATAGCCACAGCTTTTGTTTTCACATTCATAGTACATAGTGTGCATCACTCATTTTCTCTCATTTTTTCCTTTAGTTTTATAAGCTCTTCCTTACTTGAGGACCTTTGCTCCTGCTGGTCTGTGTTTCCCTCCACGATGACATGCACTAGGTTGTTCTCAGCCTTTTCATCTCAGTGTGAATTGTGTCTTCTGACTGCCACTTTTCCCTCAGTTAACCTCTAATTTTGTCACATTTTACTTCATTTTTTCATGTACCTCCTTTTCTATGTTTTTACATTTTATTTATATTTATTTTTTTCTTTTGTGGTATCAAGGGTTAAACTCAAGACCTGGTGCTTGCCAGGAAAGCACTTACTGCACTGAGCTATTTCCCCGGCCCTGTAACACTTTTTTTTATTCCCTACATGGGAATGTCTTTATTTATAATCACTCTGTTATCCATTAACATTTAAAATAATGTACAAGACATCTGAAGAAGGATCCACTCTCATTAGAATAAAATATTTTTTGACATACATGAATTTTGTATGGCAAGATTGTATCAATTTTCCCTATATTAAAGACTTCAATATACCTGATCCTCAATATGCGTTGTATGGCAGGGGTTTACAAGAGAATATATTTAATACAGGACATATAATTTATAGGATTATTATATAATATTCACCAAAAAAATGAAACACAAATTAGGGAAAGAGATCTGTCCATACACTAAAGAACCTGTTATGGTTTGTGTGTATCTGTCCCCACAAAGCCTCAGGCAGACACGGGGTGGACTTCTAGAGTTTGGGATTAACTCATGCTCCACTGGGATTGTGGGTGCAAGTGCTTCTGGGATTATTGGGCACGAGTGCTACTCCCAGTCTGGGACAGATAGCCTCAAAGCAACTTAAGGGAGACAGACTTGCTCTCTGTAGCCATTGTTGATGTTTCTCCTTAATTTTGCTCTTGCTGTTTTGCTGCCTTCCGCCACTATGGATGGCTTCCCTCTGTCATGTACCAGTCTGCCTTGAGCCAACTGAGTGGGGACTGAAGCCTCCAGTAACTGTGAGCTAAATAAACCTTTACTTCCTCAATTTTGAGTGTTGGGTATTTGTCCTAACAATGAGAGAACAACTGAGACAGACCCAATGAATCCAGCTAAGGGTCTGGATCCCATATAAAGCCCAGCTGAAGACCTAGAGTTCATGATAATGTTTCATGCAAGTTTGTTTAATGTATCTTTGCTGGGAAGGCCCAAAGGTCATGGATGGAAGCTCTAAAATCTGTGCCAATGGGATGAGGGATCTATGCTAGCAGGCTGAGGGATCAGCACTGGAGCAAGGAAGCAACACTTCAGATAAGGACCAAAAATCCCAAAGAAGAACCACAGCTGTCATTACCAACAGTGAGAGCCTGCCCTTCCCTGATGATAATGCTGAGTTCATATCTAGAATTCCAGTTTGACAGGCTTCTCTTACAAGAGCACGCCTTCTCCTCCTTTTTTTTTTTTTTTTTTGCTGTTGGCAACCATCTTCAGGTGGGACTTTCACACCAAAGCCAAGTTGAATCAGTTCATCTCGTATTCCAAATGACCAGTAGTTAATACAGTCCAAGATATATCTTTGAAGTAATGGTTATGTCTGATTCTTGAATCTTTGCTATTTCACTATTTATAGCTTTATAATCACCCCATATAGTACTTAACATATTAAAACAACAATAATGATGAGTTTATCAAGCTCCTGGTAGGTAAGAAATCTGGAGAGTTAAGTGGTTTTGCTTTGATCTTTTTTAAGGTTATATTCAAATAACAGCTGAGGTTTAAATAAGCTGAAGGCTTTAATGGAACTGGAAACTCTACATCCAAGAGGGCTCACACAAAGTACTGGTAACTCTGTCCTATCTTATAGCCAAAGCTACAGCTCTTCTCCACATGAAACCACATGTTTACCTTGTGAACTGATTTCTCTCAGAAAAGATAACCCAAGAGATCAGAGCATAAGAGGTACTGCCTTTCATGATATAGTCCTGGAGCTCACAAATCTGATGGTGCCATCATAAGGATTTGTCACCAAGCAAGTGTTGACACAAATGTAAATATATGAGTCTGGAACATGAGCAACAGAAAAGAGAAATCGGGGGCATCTCTTGGGAACTGGCCATCACAGGAGCCTATCTACTCTAGAAGTCAAGGCTCTCAATCTTTAGTTTCTTCCACTTTTATCCCCAATGCTGTATCTTCTTTCTCCTCAGATTCTCTAACACACACACACACACACACACACACACACACACACACACACACACAGGTACAAACTCCTGATTAGATACTACCTCACTGTTTTTCTTTTTTCTTTTCTTGTATTTTAGTATAGGGTCTACAGGGTCTCACTACGTAGAGTGGACTTGTGCTGATCCACCTGTGTTCATCCTCTCAAAAGATGGGATTACAGACACACACCACCATGCTCAGTCTTAATCTCTGTCTCACCACACCCCTGGGGCAGGGCCAGCACAGCACTGGGCACTGTGTCTGCCTAAGCAGGTGCTTTAATCTGCTGAGCTATTTGACCAGCCCACTTTTTTCAGATAAGTAGCTTAATGAGTATATTTGAATTTTACTCTAAGAAAGTAAGAAAAGTGATGGTTCTGAATTACAGAATTTCCCAGGAAAGTCAAAGAAACTACTCAGATGTACTGAGTCTAGTTATTAACATAAGAGCATTGATTTCCATTACAAAATTTCTATTTACCTTTGATTTCTGAGTATTATTAAATAGTCACTCACAAACTCCATATTGGTAAACTTTGTTATTCTCTGCAAATTTTTCTCAAAGGGTGAGATAGCTTATTTTAGCCAAGTGTAAAGCTCATTTGAGATTCATGTATGCTGAGTTCTAGACAAAACACTAACCTTTTGGTGTTTGGCCTTAACTTTGTCAAACATAATTCCCTGCCTTAAAAAAAAGTTTTAAATGTTAATTAAAAACATTCAAAGAGTCTCAGTCAAAAAATAGTCCTGAACTTAGACCTGTTCTCGCCTACAAAATGATGAGTTACAGTAGGAAACATATGGATTAAATGTCTCTGCTAACTTAATGTGAATTTAAAAAATAGTGTTTTGAAAACATATCTACTTTTTGATGAGTTAATGAGTAAAATTTAAGTACAATCTAATATAAATTTCAGTCAGTTCCAAATTATCAAATCAAAATTAGGAGTATGTGCTTATACTATATTCACAAGCTTTTAGATTTTTTTTAAATCAGAATTTCAAATATTTAATTGAAGCCAAAAGAAATATATAGTTAGAAGGGACTGTTGGAATTACTGACAATGACTTAAATGACATTTTTAATCTTTATTAATTTAGCAAGAGAACAATAAATGCAAACAGAAGTCCCAAGTTATTAATTCTGGAGATCGTAGAAATGATTGAAAATGTAGCCATTTGGCCTTTTATGGGTACATAATTCTGTAAGTCATGATAATTTTCATGAATGTATAATTTATACTCTGCTTTCTTCCAGAAGGATTTTGCATTGGCTCATGATAAGTGATGTAGACAATAGAATCCAATCAAACCAATGAAATTAGTGAAACACACCTACTTTCCTGATACTTGCAATGGAATTTTTCAAGCAGTCATTAAACAATTAGTAATCGTTATCATTCTATGTTCCCAGAATCATACAATATTCATTCATAGGTTTGGTGAGGGAGGGAAGAGTCCATAAATAACAAAACTTCTGCTTGTTTAATGCCTATGATTCCTTGAGAAAAAGAGTTGATATACAGATTATGATTATACTGCATGTAACTACTTTATATAATAAGAAGCAAAGGCATTTATATAAATAAAAGGAGTAATAGAGTTTTAAATAACAATATCCACTGTGGCTGAAAGTAGAGAAAATAAAACAAACACATTGCTGTAGAATTCAATATAATTTGATTCCACACTCATTTTTCACCTGAAACAAATCATTAGAGCTTCACCGGGAGGATACCTCCTCTGTGAATAAATATCATTTCTCCAAAGGATGCTCAAGAGACATTAGAGATCAATACGGATTCATTTTTTGTCTCATAATGGGAAACACTGGCACAATGCAGCTACTGCATGCCAAGATAGAATCAAGAGGTCACAGACTTTGTTTTCCTACCTGTTGCCCTTGCCCTTTCATGCGCATGTAAATTTCAAATCTTCCTCATTTTTCTGATGGGTATAGTAAAGACACTTGAATTATTTACACCGCTCCTAATGTAAAATGGTGTGCATGTAGCAACTGAGCCAAAATCTTTTCACTAAGAAACCTGGATTTAAAATACCAGAGCAGTGAAGGATTAGTGAATCTCAGCAGCGGTGTAAAAATTAATCTCACTCAAGGTATTATTACTAGCATATGTGGTGGAAGGATAAGAAGTGAATTCATGATAGTTAATTCTTCCGTGACTATGTTAAATTTCTTCTTGTCATATTTATCTACCATTCTGGCTTCTTTCTCATTTTTAACCCCTTGAATTTCCATTTGTTTTTCAATGGTTGCAATTCATAGCTCCTACATCATTGGTCCAGCTCCACAGCATCTGCGGAACAAGCCCACAAAAAACTTCATTCATAACTCATTCAGACCTCTGCCCTGAACTCATCTACTCTCTTACTTCTCCCTGACTCTATCTGCATGATATGTATTCTAATTTTCCAGTCTTGTCTTGAAATTAAGTGAGAAGGAATGTTTCAGGATTCGGGGTACACAAATTTAACATGGTTAGAAGACAACAAAGTACCATTTCTGCCATGAGTAACTCTCTTAAATTGATCAAGACTTAAAGCATTTGTATTCTAACAGTAATACTACTTCACAAATGACAAAATTGGCTGGTGAGATAGCTCAGTGGTCTAAAGCGCCTGCTTAGGCAAGCTTAGGCAAGCATGCAGGGACCTCGGTTCGATCCCCAACGCCACATACCATGCCAGCCCCGTCCCCAGGGTGGGCTGAGCTGACCATAAAAAAAAGTGACAAAATTGTATAATATTCGAGGAAAAAAATCAGTTAACCTCATAAGATTCTCATATGCAATAGAAACAAACTGACCTATATATTTTTGAAACTATGGAACAAATCTTCCTTCTTTCAGCAAGTATATTTGAAAATGACAGAAAAATACCGATGTTTACTCATGTCCCTGACTAGGGGAGTCAGTGAACCCTCATCAGGTTATTACTGTAAGACAGAGGTCATCTGCATGTCAGTTAATATTTGCAGAGATAAAGGAGGTAGATTGACTTACGTGTGATCACCGTGAATGGATGAGTTCACAGGATCATTGATTCTGATTTTAAGATTCCAGAAGATATCATAGTATTATATCACTTTCTAGCAAGTGATTGAGAACCACAGAAGCCAAAAGAACTCTTAAACATGCCATCTCATAAATTTTCTCACTTCCTTCCCATATTGTTCCAATATATTGTTTTCACCTAGTACCCAATATTTCCCTCCATAACCTATGTGTACTTTAATTTATGGGTACTAACCTAGATTTTTTAAAAAGGCCTTTGAACTATAATTAAATTTTTGGTGTTCCTGTTCAAGCAAATGTAGAACACTCTATTTTATATCTCCCCATTGGATTCAACCATTGTCTATAGCTTAACAGTAAAAGTAATCACTGGCAAAGGAAAACATATTTTAGATAAAAATTTATTGTGCTTCAAATATCCATGACACACCTCACCAAAAGATGCCTGATAAAATCTTGTTTGCTTTAAATGA
>NW_004524587.1:22393002-22402998 GCF_000260255.1 Octodon degus
GCTCAGTTACTTAGACTGCTTTTTTTTAAGTTAAAAATGCATCATTATGTGAGCTTTTACTACACAATGATGAATTTTTATGTTTTTAAATATTTTTATTGAGAACCAAATAGCAATGAGACAGTTTCACAACGGATTACTAGCACATTTTTAATAATTATTACATTGCATATTGTTGTCCTAGTGGTTATTCATTGTACAAGATGCAGACCTGATATCCTGTCTCAAACACCATTAGAACAAACCTCTCTATCCATTGAATTAAGAGAATGGAGCTGTATGTCTATACTAGCTATTTTGAGTATACAGATACAAAATAGTCATTCATTTGTATCCCCCTTTTTTGGTTAATTTGTCAGACAAGGGCATTCCATTGTCATATAAATACTGGAGGTACATGAATTCAGCAAAGTATCCCAATAGTGTCCAATAGTCCATAATCGTAGTGGGTTTTCTGTAAGACTGTTAATGTCCAAAGTTGTTGACTTGAGCCTTTTAAAGCACATCATATTAATATGGCTTTACTTTTTATACTTCAATTTCATAACTTTCTGCTGGATGGTTAAGACCAAGAAAGAGCAAGACCTATATAAAAAGAAATGTAACTTTTGTATCTGATAAGTTCAGTCAAATCTCCTCAGGATTTAACCTGAAAGCCTGTACCTCAGTTTCTATATCCTTTGTCAGTGTCAGCCATGTGGATGAGTCACCGCCATTGCTTGACCAATTTGCTCTCTGTGAAAGCTTGGGAGAATGTTTTCTCTCCATGTGACTCTCCTTAGGCACACTCTACATCATCAATCACTTTCCTCTGTGGCCCCAAAATCTCTTTGAGCAGAGAATTTGGGACACAATTGAGTTGCAGGATGTTACATTACAGGTTCTCCTATTTTCTGAGTCCTTACTGAGCTTGAATGGCTAGGGCCAAAATGATGGCTGACCTTGTAGCCCTTCTTTTTCTTTAATTATTTGTCTGCAAATTTAAGTTGTTAACCCTCCAGAAGAAAAGCTTAATGATATTATTATCCTATAACATAGGCAGTTGAGCTTAACCTCACTATCTGTCTGATTATCACACATCTTAGATATAACATGGAACAAGTGTTTTCCATCAATTATTGATATGTTAGATTTCAGGTCTTGTTATCTTCCTGTTTTGGTCTAAAAGCCACTGTATTTGTAGCATGATAACCATCACATCTCTCTAGTCCTTTTAGTCTTAGTGATGAGGCGAGCTCTATAAGATTAATTTATGTCTTCCCAAAATATAATTCATCATTAAGTGAAAATAAGTTTATATACATTTATAAATATATATATGATATATAGAATATTTATGTATATTCCCATAAATAATTGACTATATTAGTAAAAATATAAGAAAAATCTTACATATGAAAGAAAATCCTTATGTTGGAAATATCACAAAACTATACAATCAAGGTAGGTTTTGAGTGAGACTGGATTAATATTGTCTTTATCAATGAATAAAGATACTTTTGAACTCCTTCTAGCCTTGATTCATTAGCAAACCAAAGAAAATTGTACCTAGTCTGGGAGGCTTTTGTGAGTGATAAATGATGTTCCAGGAGGTATAGAGCAGAAAATAGGATTAAGTTGCATGGCTTTTGCTAAACCAATAGTATTTGTTATAATCATAAATCACGGTAATAATTACAACTAAACCCAGAGCATTCTATGGGTCAGATATGAAAGTTCTAAAACAGCCAATAATTCGTTCATGGCAGAAGTTGTCATTCTTGTGTTAAACACCTGGATCACTGATAGGTTGAGCAGCATGCCCAACCATTGCAAGACAGTAAGGAACAGACAGGGCAGGTCCCTAAGGCAGTCAGTTTGGATCCGGAGCCCTCTTCCCTCCAATGTAGCTCAGTACTGCTGCTCAGGCTTGACAAGTCAGGGAACATGGACAATGGACTTCTATAGTGAAAGGTGCTTTTGAGAGATTCTGAAGCTTGGCAGAGTTATATAAAAACCATTTTTACTGAATTATGATATTTAAGCAGTGTTATCAACAGCACACTGGTAATGATGCTTAGCACTGACATATTAATTTTTGTGGATACTGTGCACTATACTGTGCCACACTGGGTTGAAAGAGCTTGATTAGCTCCACCCCCAATTAAATGTAAAATATGTCTCTGTAACATTGATTTTAGGTCTATAAATTGAGTAAACTTGAAACTGATTAAAATTTATAGAAAAAATTATCAAGAAGGTGATTTAATTGAAAATAACTGAAATTAATGAAGACTATTGATAACTAAAAAGATTAATTAAATTAATAGAAATAAATTGTACTTAATTGGATTTAACTTCAGACTTTCAAATTGGAATAAAAATTCAATAAAATAAATAGGACAGTGTCTGAATATAATGGGATACAGAATCTTCAATTTTAAAATAGACCATTATCTCACAGAACTAATTCCCATGTTTTTGTGAAGCCACATAAACATGTTTTGTGTAAATTTTTCTCAGTGCAGAAATGGGTATCATTAAAATAGTAACAATTTTAAAATCAGATGGAGTACATTTAAGATATTATAACACACAAATTTCTTAAGAAGCTAAGAAAGGGAAAAATTTTTTCAGTGATTCACCATTGTGAACACTTACCTTGAAGGTATCCCAGTGACGCCAGAAGCAGGCAGTATTTTCAATATTTTCACCAACTTTTTCCTTATTCCATCATCTTTTTGCCAACAGAGATACATTTAAACTTTTAGAGTTTCAGAATTTTCTTGATTTGGTAATGTCTGACTTTCTCCATAGAGACTTAATCAAATTAGTAAATATTTGATTAAAAAGACACAAAAATTTTCATAAATCAGTTTCCTTTTGGACATAAATGAGTCTCAGCAAGATCTTTTGTATCTTGAATCTACTATGAAATCACTGCGCTCCATTTGTCCATTTAGATATGTTCATGTTCAGTTTACCTCGGATATATAAGCTGTGTTTCCCCAGGTGGAAGGGGAGGATTCAGTGAATTATTATGTAAAAGCTGTGGGATGCTTTTCTCATCGAGAGGAGTCCAATACATTACTTCTTGCGTTCTCATTTACAGATGGAATAAAACATTCTCCTATGCATTTTTCTTCACAGACCTACTTATATATTTGTGCAATAAAATCATAAGGGCAACAAGGATGCTAAAGATCATGTATGGCCTCCTCAACAGTGGAGTTTTGTACCGCCATGAGCTTTGGGTAGGACAGAAGTTCAGATGGTGTGTGATTCCTTGGGAAAGAAGCAGCCTGAGTATTTGTAGCACACTGTACATTTGTTGGCTTTCATATGTGCTTTTCACTGTTATACATTTTCTGAAGAACAAAACAAAGAGGGAAACTTGAGTGCTGGTAGGGTTGTTTATTATTTACATCACTAAGCTTTTTATTTTTATTTTTTTTTTATTTTTTTATTTTTTTTGCGGAACCGGGGATTGAACTCAGTTCTTTGTGCTTGCCAGGCAAGCACTTATTCTACTGAGCTAACTCCCCGGCCCGTTTATTATTATTTTCAAAGGAATATCAGGAAGTCAAAGGAAGGGAGCAACACAACTGAAGAAAGCACAAAGAGAAATAATGAAGTCGGTGCTGTTAAGCTACCATTTACTCTCACTACCTACAGTCAGTCACAGAGGGTGTCATGCTTCCTGAGGTCCCATTCAACACAGATATTCCCTTGCTGGGAATTTTTCCAGAAGAACTGAAAACCTCATGCCACAGGGATATATGTGTCCCATGTTTATGGCGGCACAATGTGTCATAGTTAAATCTTGGAAACAACCCCAATGCACATCACCTGAGGAATGGATTAAAAAATACTGCATTTTACACAATGGAGCATTACTCAGCTATCAAAAGATAAACACAAGTCTTTTATAGGTAAATGGATGCAACTATAGATGACACTCATAAGTGAAATGAATGAGTCACACATGTACAGACATTGAATTGTCTCACTAGTGTAAGAACCTGAAATGTAAATAAAATCTGAAAGCTATAATTGACTCTATGATAGGAAAAGAATATGTTTAAAAGGAAAAAACAACTAGGATGAGGAAAGGGACAAAAGAAAGAAGGGACAGTATAGCTTGGATGATTGTACTACTGATTTCTGCTAGTCTAATGAGAGGAGCAATTAATGCTTATTGTCTTTCTTTCCTATCTTAATTTCTTTTAACTTTTTAAAAGCAGTTTTACATAATTATATCTGGTAATCTAAGCAACTAATTTGAGCACAATATTTTTTCTACTATTTTTATTCTCTCGTAAAAATATAAAAGAAAATAATTGATATAATTTTGCATAAAACCAAAGCGTGGACATCATTGAGTGACACCCTGGAGAAATAAATGTCCCTTACAACCATACTCCTCTCCTTGTGATTAGAAAATGCATTCCTGCATCATAGAAATATCTAAGTCAACAAAGTGTCCCACCAGGTGCTTGGATGTTATGTCATCCTTGGCTATCCTGGACCCACCACTTCAGCTACTACTGAAACACAGACATGAAACACTGGGCTTTACATTCTGCAACTATCTGTACATATGCAAGCTATTCTTCAATTCCTGATTTTCTACCTAAAATTATGTTTACCTATTTTCTTCACTATCTCAATAAATATTTAGTCACAGCTTTATTTCTTTGGAACAAAACTTTTGTCTTCACTTTTAATTTCCCTTGTATTCCAAATTGCTAAATACTATTGATTCTACCACTAAATATATTAAGAAATTATCACCCCTGTGTCCTTTACTTTACTATTTTGGCTCAAGCAAGCAGTGACTAGATCCTGATCTTCCTGGTTTGTCCATGTGTCTTTCCCAGTCTTGGTAGACTCCATCCTTTCCAAAGTAGCCATGCTGCAAAGCCTCAATAGAATCTCATTTGTCCTCATTTTAATATCATTTCCTATTTTAGCATTTTAGTAAAGGTAAAGGATTTGGATCCTTGTCATCATTTAAAATATCCTGCATGATGATTCACTCTCACTACAGCTCTTTCTTCCTCTGCCTTAGAAGCTTAGGTTATGTGTTCTTTCCAAACTTATTGTTTTTACCTAGTCTCAGAGACTATTTGGGGATGTCCTTGCTTGTAAAGTTTTCCAGCTTAACATGTTCACATCCTGATCCCCATACGTAGTCGCTTCTCTCCTCAAATGCTTTCTATACAGAGGTAAATATCTATATAAAAAGACTTACATAAAATCCAAATAACCACTTATTTCTGTATTAACAATCTACTAAAATAGTAAATCAGTATCCTTCTCTATGTTTATACAGTATTTTTCAATAATACACCCTCTGGGCCGGGGAGATGGCTCAGTGAAATAAGCACTTCCCTGGCAAATGCAAGGGCCTGAGTTCAATCCCCAGTTCCACCAAATAATAACAATAATAAAAATAATAATAATAATCCTTGCATATTATGACTCATCATTTTTAGAAAACATTTTTAGTTAGCTGTCATTTGAACAAAAGTTACAAGCCTGGGAGTGAGCTCAGTGGCATGAGCAGCTGCTTGAATAAGTTACAGAAATAGTCACAGAAATCCCAAATTTTGCATGTTTTAGCACAGTGGGATTAGATAACCTTAAAGCAATTGCCATCATAGATTAACAATGGTATATACGATTATTGGAAGAGCAAATCCTATTCTTATGAAATATTTGCTACTAAGACTACAAGTTAAAATTGTGGATATTGATACATAAAGTCAGTGTGTATTTTCCTTGCTTGACCATATACCTAATAAATAGAAACATATGTCAGCAGTACTAGCATCTAGATTGTTTTGAAGCACAGGAAACTGAACAGAGGAGTTTTACACAAAACTCCATCCCCATAACTTTTATTTTTATTTTCATGTTTTTTTTTTAATTTCCAGACAGGATCTCTCTATCTTGCACACATGAGACTTGAACTTGCAGTCCTCCTGCCTTGGCTTCCCAAAGTGCTGGAGTTACAGGCATGCACTACAGTGTCTGGCAGAGGTGTTTAATTTCCTTGTTTTCTTTTTCTTTCTTTTTTTATTTAATGTATTAGGTACAGGGTCTCATTACACAGCTCAGGCTTCTAGTGAACCTTCTGTTTTTCAGCCTCCCAACGCTGGGATTACAGGTATGCACTACCATGCTTGGTCTCAGTTGCCAGCTTAGAGCACCTGGGGGCATGGCCAGCGCAGCATGTGGTGCCAGAGATCGAATCCTGGTCCCTGCACTTGCCCAAGCAGGCATTTAATCTGCTGAGCTATCTCACAGGCCCTTGACAGAGATGTTTAACCCATATACTAATTGCTACCCTTTTATATAGAGAGTATAAATATTACAATTTTGCAGAGACTGCAAACTGCACACCACATGTTTTCATACTGCTGTCTTGATGCTTGTTTACATTTATAATGTCAAGCAATGAGACTAGAAGGAAACAAGGAACTTGTGAGTGATGGAATGTAGAATAGGTTTGAAGAAGAACAAGGAGAAAGAGACAGAGATAAAGAGAATGAAATATATGAAGAAATAATTTCACAGAAAATTTTACCACTGACAGGTGTTTCATAAAGTTTAGAAAAGACGTCACATCTCCAAATCCATTCACTGACTGACTCATTCATGATTTTTTTTTTCTTTTTCAGCAAAGCCTAATTCACTGCTGAAGATACTTGCACTGTTTTTAGTGGATGAGAGTTTACAGTTGACATCTAGATCATAAATCCTTCCTCACTTCATGCATGACATCCTAAGCACTTCTCATACTTACTTTCAATTTTATTACAGGGTTGAACCCATCTCACGAGACATTTTAGCTCTCTCTGTCCTCTGCCACAGAGAATGATTCTGTCTCAGATGTCATAGCTTGCAAAGAGCTGTAAATCTTTAGTGGGTTTTTGTAATAGAAATAACTTATTTGACACTCATTATGACATAAGACAATTTTGAAGCATTGTTAAAACAAAACTGAAAGTTAGTAGCTTTTCAACGGACAGCCTCTAGAAGAAAGTTTTATAATGTCACATTTATAACAATATGAATATTATATTTGCATTATATTGTGTGATATTTAAGTGGCATGCTCTATGGTGAGTCAACTCCTCTGCATTTTGTGAATTTGTAAAATTACCTTCATAGCATCCAGCATCAGTCCATGTTTTAATGTAAGGGAATCTGAACCCTGGTATAGGAAGTGGGCTTGAAATATTCAATGAATGTTTAAGTTTTAAAAATCAGTATAGCAAAAAAAAAAAAAAAATGTCAGCGCTTCTCTCCACAATACTCCTCTCTTCCGATGCACTTATGAGATTGTGCTTGCTCTTTTCTGAAGAACTTCTAGCAATTCTCTAAGTATCTCTATAAATTGTGAGAAAATAATACAATGAGTAGTGCTGCCGAGTGCCATCCAATGGAAATGCGACTTGCAGAAACAGTATGGTATGTTCCTACGTTTTGTTCATTTGGTATTTATGAACACAACCTCCAATTCTTCCTCAGACTTAATTGACCACGTAAGATAGCTCTATTGAGTCCATGCAGCGCATGAAAGGGGTCACTGTAGCTCAGCTGAAGACTCTGCTGCGAGGACTGCCAGGACTGCTTCAGAAAATGCCAACAATGATGATATTAAGGATGTTCAAAGTGAAAGTGCACGTTTTTGAAGGAGATTAATAGCAATGTGTCTTTTGCCATAATAACCTTTTAAATTTAAATATTCATCATATTTTCAAGCAGAAGTTGTATACCTACATAACTTTTTCTCCTTCTTTCATCTCGAGAGTTTAGGTGGTTGTAAGGAATCTCTCAGGGCAGATATATAAGATAGCTTTATGTTCAAGTTTTTCATGTTCTCAGATATCTCCTACTACCACTGAAGGTAAAAATTGCAGACACATCAAAGACTCTGTGTTGTAATCATATATTTATATACAGCTACTTTCTCTTAATTCAATGAGAAGAAAGACTTGTACAAATAGTGTTTGGACAAGATGTTACGTCTGCATCTTTTACTATGAATAACCACTATGAAGACAGCAATATGCAATGTATTATTTATTGAAACTGTCCTACTAATTGGTTTTGAAATTGTCTCATTGCTTTGTTTCTCAATAAAATTAATAATAAAAAACAAAAAAGAAAACTAAAATAAAATAACTGTACTTTGTTCATTTTTCATTCTACTGTGCACATTACAGTGCTTTGTTTTCTCATTACATTTCTCACTTTTGTTCTGTGAGGAATGAAACATGAACTCTCCATCATGAGTTTAATTCTCACAAAATGCTTAGACTGATGCATCACAGAAAATACTCATTGTCAATGGAAAGGAAACATACTTTTCCACTCAAACACAGATATTTCCTATAATTTAGTCTCTTTGCAAGCAAATTCATGGTTGATATATTGAAGTTATATAAGGAAAAAATTTATTGGCCTGATTCATGTCTGCATTATTTATTGGTTCTGAACCCTCTCACAATGGCCTTGATGTAATTGGAACGCAAGATGTATGCTTAGAATAGATTATGTAGAAGTGTAAAGTGAAATCGTGGGTAGATATGTGCTCTTTATTGTAGTACCCTACCTCGAGCCCTTAGTGTCTATGAAGATCCAGAATTATATATATCTAACCAATTCTTTTGGTTAGAATGTGGATTGAAATTTTATGGAGAATTTTTAAAGAACTGAGATCTACTAATGTTACTAATCCAAAAGTAAAACCCTTGATGATAGTAAGGGAAGTGTGGCCTGTAAGTAAATTTAGCTTTACAAAACAGTCTTCTGGCTTCTCTGTCCTCTTAAAATCTCCTTAAGTCTCTTCCGTAAAACACATTATCATAATACGAAGAAATAATATAACTCAGTCAGTAACCAGGTAGTTCACTAAGTCCACATAAATTCTATTTAAAATATGTGATAGGTGATAATCACATTCAGAATGCTAACTTATTAAATTTGAGTTATGAAAATGAACCAAAAAGTCTATAGCTATAATCATTTTATTTAACTTAAAACCTACTCTAATATTTACTGAAAACAGAGGTTATTACTTATACCATTATTTTCTATTTTAATTTTCCTGCTTCTCTCTAACAGTTATAAAGAGAAAATCCACATATGTTTTTGAAGAAAAAAATCTGATTACATGAAAGGAAGCTAAACTAATTTTTTGTACATATTATGGCTGTGAAAATTGCTCTTCATCTTCTTTACTGGAAGAGACACATCACATACCCTTTTGGAGATTCTGCAGGTGTGATTACAGTCAAAAGTCTCAGCAGTTTTTCTCTCCTGAGGTGGATAATTTGCTCAAGGGTCGCTCTATAAGATACTTCTATACAGCAAAGCAGTTTACTCATATATCCTATGTTTCTGGCATTTTCTTTGACATTTGCATTTGGCTGAAGACCATGTCTAGGGTTTGGTTCTCTGAGAAGCATGCAAAGATTTGCATAGGAATAATTTTATTCCAACAGGATTCCTGGAAAGGGAACTGTCTTGGTAAAGAAATATGGGTGATGGGGAAGATTCAAAAGAATATATGCATTGGACTCATTTATAAAATGATCTACAGAGTTCTACTGAGGTTTGGTGATGCTTTTCATAAAGAAATGATCCTTCTTCCATATTACATATGAAACAACCGAGAACAAGTAGCTTTCAATATGCATCAGTAATCAATAATATGCATCATATAATGTGAGACACTGCATGGGCTCCAAAAGTGGATAGGGAATCAGGAATCCATTGTAACTTGTTGCTATCCATGCAGCCAGTGGTGTCCTAAAAGTGTAGAGGTGATATTAAGAAAAAAACTACAGCCATGCACCTAAAGGAAAGCTGGAAACTGGTGGGAGCTGACTTCTTTAATGGAGAGGCAGTGACCACCCAGCATAGTGTGCCATTGCATTCATGCCCAGTAAAAAGGGGCAGGGGACAGGATGGGGCAGAAAGTGCAAGGTCTCATTGTTTTTC
>NW_004524587.1:22403617-22404450 GCF_000260255.1 Octodon degus
TAAAACAAAAAGTATTACAAATATCTTTGTAAAATCCATGCACTTACAGAGTTATTATTAACTTTTCAAAAAAAACATTGTTCTTTCTTTTGATGGTTCATCAAAAAACAGTAAGTTTTAATTTTGAATCATAAAAGCAATATACCATGATAATGATATTAGGAAAACAACATTAAGTCTAACACAACCTTTATTAATTTTGTGTGTAATCTTCTAGCCTTTGTAATTACTTTTTCCCATAACTATGCTATGAAGCTAAACTATTTTTAAACTGATTTCTTTCACTTGCTATTGTTTTTGCACACACTTAGTGTCTTGCTAGAAAGAAGTACTTGATTATCAATATTTTAGGTTATAGTTGTTATTATGCTTGGGAGTGGAACCCATGACCTAACACATACTAGATAAAGTATTTTACTGATGAGTGACAGCCCCAGGCTTCAATTATCACTTTTATTATTATATACATCATAGATTCATATGTACCATGACTGACAATTGCTTTTCCTTTGCACTATATTTAGATTTTCTCTAACATTTCCTCTTATACATAACGATAGAATATGTATATATTTTTCAATGCTTCTTTTTCACTGTTAATATATTTGGTGCTAAATGATTAATCACTGTAAAAATATCCTTTCTGAACAAGAATGAAAAAAAAATGATCTTGCAAAGCTTATCCTCTTGCTCATTGTCCCAGTTTTTGTTGTCATGTTGCTCAAATTCTTTCTAAAGACAGGTGACAGTGGCACTATATACCAACATGACCCGAGCAAGTTGATTTAACTTTATGAGAAATTGTACTAACACTGTCCAGAAAAATCATTTGT
>NW_004524587.1:22408239-22418525 GCF_000260255.1 Octodon degus
TGTAGCCTGCTTATAATATAAGGGAACAAAGGAGGCTTTCTCTTCCACCCTTGCACACTTGCTGCTTTTGGTGTCTTCTGTTGTCATGGGCTATTGTCCCTGTGCCATTCCACCCTGCCTCGGGACCTGCTGATCATGGACTGAAACCTCCACAAAATAGGAGCTAAATAAACCTTTCCTTCCTTAACTTTAGGTGATGGGTACTTTTCTCAACAATGAGAGTAAAATAACTAAGAGAGTGCTTAAAGAGTAATGATTACTTCACTTTTTCTGAACCTCTAATTGCCATTCTCCAATATTCAGAATACCCTGTTTCTTTTTCCAAAAATAGACCTAAGCTGTACATTCAGGGAAGCAGAAGCCAGCCTAGTTCTCTTAAGTCATGAGATCGGTCCTCTAGGAAATGTGCAGTCCATGTGTCCATCAACAGATAACTGGATAAAGAAAACATGACACTTACAATGACAGAATGCAGTACTACTCTTCCATACAGAGGATAGACCTGAATCATTTGTAGGAAGATGGATGCAACTTAGGATCAAAACATGAAGTGCAAAGAGGTCGGACATAAAAGCTTAAATATCATGTGGTTTATTTAATATGAGAAACTCAAAAAATAAATAAAGACCAAACTAAAAGTTAGATTATAGGAAGGAGGGAGATGGATCTTTATCAAAGGGGAGGGATAAAGCCAAGCAAGGGGAAGCTCATGACAAAGTAAAACGGGCAGTGTGCATGTGCCAAGTGCCATGAGGAATGCCCTTAACATGCCCTGATAACATGGACTATGAAAGTAGTATAGGGCCAGGATTCAGCTGTGCAGCACAGCACCTGATTGGCAAGCATGGGGTTCTGAGTTCAATTCCTGGTACCAATAAATAAATAACTAAATAAGTCACTGCCAAAAAAAAAAGCCTGTATGAAAGTTCTGCAAAAAACCATCATATTCAGCTGTGGAAGGGAGAGGATTTCTATTAAACTCAAGAACAGGACAAGGATATCAAATCTTGTCTGTTTATTCAACATAGGAAGGATATTTCAGTAATGGCATTAGGCAAAGGGAAATAGCTCAAAGGTGTGTATCTTGTGAAGAAAAAAAACACAATACTTCTCTTCACAGATGATGCGATATGTAAAATCTATAGGTTACACAGAAAATCAGTTAAAATCAATAAATTCAGCAAAGTGTTAAGACAAAGGAAACACAAAAATCAGTTGCACGGCTATACACCATGAACAATATTAAAAATCAATCTAAAATTATGAAAACAAAGCTAAAAATTACAAATTCATTCTATTACAATAGCAACAAAGAGTAAATATGCTTAATAATTAAGTCAAGTAAGATACTCATAGTGCCAAACTAAAAGACCTGCTTAGGCAGAGCACAGAGGCTGGCATTCGATCCCTGGTGTGCCGTGCCAGCCCCATCCCAAGGGTGCACTGAGACAGGGATTAAAACTGAGCATGGTGGTGCACACCTGTAATCCCAGTACTTGGGAACCTGAAGGCAGGAGAATCACTATGAGTCCAATCTATTTAGTGAGACGCTGTAGACCTTGTACTAAATACATTAAAAATAATAAAAAATAAAATATTCATCCTTCTAAAATATAAAGGGTTAAGATGTCAATATTACACAAAGTAATCTATAGATTCAACCTTATCCTTATCAAAATTCAAACAATACATTTTGAAGAAGTATAAATATCATAAGACTTTCCAGGGGTCAACAAGATTTCTCAGTAGTCTAAAGTGCTTGCCTAGGCAAGCTTAGACAGGCACAGGGGACCATGGTCCAATCCCTGGCACCACATGCTGTGCTAGTTTCACCTTCAGGGCAGAGCTAAGCTGGCCAAAACATAGCTAGCTAGATAAATAAATAAATAAATAAATAAAACTTTCCAGACTCAAATTACTCACAACAAATGTGAAAAAGAACAAACTTAACGATTGATACAGTGTGATTCTAAAACTTAGAAACTACAAAGCTACTCTTCTTAAAACAATGTGGCACTAGCAAATATATCGAAATATGGAACAGAGTGAAAAATTTTGTGAGAAATCCTTGCATCTGTGGCCAAGCAATTTTTGACATGGGTGCCAAGAACACTGGAGGAAAGAATAATATTTTCAAGCTGGTGGCAGGAATCTGGGTACCCACAAATGGTATGCAAATGAATGATAACGGAGCCAGAAAGAAGAATGGCCACTTCTAAGGCTAGGAGTAGCACAAGTGGAGAATTTCTCTTAGGTTGCTAGTGTTTCAGTTTTGCACAATGAAGAGTTGTAGATATAGATACTGGTGATGGTTACACTGCCCTACGAATGGATCTTATTGACTTGTACAGCAACAAATGGTTGAGAATGTAAAATTTTCAGTGTGTTCAATTTACCACAGTAAAACTTTGGGGAAAATCCTGTGAAAAGTAGTTTCATTTTGTAAACAAGAGCACAAACCACAGTACAATGCAGGTGTATTTTTCTTTAGAGGACTACAAGGGCACTGAAAAGTGTGGAAACACTCACTTAGCAAGTAGACTAATGGTTACACTGTAGGAATAAAGGGGGTAAAATCACACCTTTAAATTTGAAAATATTTAAAAAGTAACATGCACCATTTATTCAAAGGAGAAATGGATATTTGTTTGGGGTCCAAGGGATGAAAAAAGTTTAAAACAGAGCTGGGTCAGTCCTTTTACTGTCATGTATAGTGAGTTTTGCTTGATCTCACAAAATTGAAACCACCATTTGTTGAAATTCAAAATGTAAGATGTGAGTTTTAAAGTGGAAAAAATTTATTTCTCTCATGAGTGCTACTCAATTATTCAAAGCTTTCAGCAAGCAAAGAGCTGTAGGACCACAGTGAATTGTTTCTGTCATACTGTAGATTCCAGGGAAACAATAGTTATTGGAGAAAAAACACTAAACCTGGAATTAGAACAGGTACTTAGAAGTGCAGCATATGCAAAGCGTTAATAATTTTTAAGCTTAGAGTTTTAGAGAGAGACAATGTGACTACAGTTGCTAGCATGAACTTGGAAGGATATACTTATTTTTAAATGAATCTTCGTCTACTGGAGATATTTCTGAACTTTCCCTCTGAGACAAGTTCATTATTTTTGACTTCAAATTTGTAGGGCCCAGCTTGATCATTCATCAGCTTTACAGATATGGCACCCTATGGCTAGCCTTTACTTCCAAAAGTCATCTCTTCCTCGGGGAACTGAAACAGCTTCTCCCCAAGCACTCGAAATAATATACTGTGGTCTCTGAAGTGAGTCGGTCTTCATTTTGTCCTTCACATGTAAAGCAATTAAACATTAAAATAAAATCTAATGCAGAGATAAATGTTTTTCCATTATTATTAGAATTAGGTTTTAAAATTCTGGATACTTAAAAGTAAAACTTCAAAAATAGAATAAAAAATAGAGTATCTTTTATATGCTAGGAAATATTCTACATCTTACACAAATTTATTTTGGCTAAATTTTCATGCCACATTCATTTAATATAAGCATGATCATCAATTAAATAGATGCAATAATTAAGACCACATAATAGAACTGAGTTTCCCATTTAGAACTGAGTCAGAAATTTTTCTTTTGAGATAGGGTCTCACTAGGTACTTCAGGCTAGATTTGAACTCACTTTGTAGTTCACACTGGTCTTGGACTTGTGTCAATCCTCCTGCCTCAGCCTCTTGAGTGCTGGGATTACAAGTGTGTGCCACCATACCTGCCACCTCTTTATTTTTAAACTACATTTCTGTTCACCAAAATACATTGTTCGATGGATGATTGCCATTTATACTTGGCAAACTTTTAATATTTATTTGATATTTCCTTTGATGTCGTTGCTGGAATTGTGTGAAAAAATACTTCTTTGTGAAAAATATTTCAAACTGCAATATTTACCTTTAACAATTTTAGAAAATATTTTAGACTATACCTGTGTAAAATTTACTCTAAAAACCTAAAATAGCCTTATAAGTTATACAAAAGGACTATCTTATTTAGTAAGTATTCATATAACATTTATAATATGAAATACCTAGTGTAGAAGATAAATGACAACCGGGAAACTTTCCTACCAATTTCAAAATATAGCTGTAAAATATTTGAATCAAAAATTATTCAGTAAGAGCCAGTGAGAAAGCTCAGTGTACTAAGCGCCTGCTCAGGCAAGCACAAGGGCTGGGAGTTTAATCCCCTGCACCGCATGCTGCACTGGCCCCATCGCTGGGAGCTCTGAGACAGTACTGACCAGGGATGGTGGTGCAAACCTGAAATCCCAGAGCTGGGGAGGCTGAAAACAGAAGGATCACTACTAATCCGAGTTGTGTAGTGAGACCCTGTACCAAACACTTAAAAAATATATGAAGAAAAAAGAATTAATAAAAATTATCCATTAGATGTTTGCTGAAATCATTTTATGGTTTTTCAAAGAACAGGCACACCATATGTGAATTTCACAGTGTGTGAAGGCCCTAACATTAATGAACATGACTTGTACATGTGTGTATGCATGTGTATATGTGCCCACGCATGCTTGTAACTAAAAATAAAATTAAAAATTATAAAGAATCATGATTCTCCCTTACATAAAATTTCCAGATGACAGACTTTCTAAGATTTTCCACTAATTGGAGTATAATGTAAATGGAAAATAAAAGTTCTCATCCTGAGAATAAAATGAACAAAGAAAGAACAGAGTATAAAGAAAAAAATGAAGTCAGTAAAAAGGGTGAGAGATGCCAGAATATGCATTGCTGGATTCTGTCATTTTAAAATAACTGCATAAAAATATGCATTTACCTTCAAATGCACTAAATTTATAATTAATATATTTATTATTCTGAACTTCAAAATGCCTGCAGACAGCAAAGATATATTTCAATTCAGGTCTGAGTTTACCTTTGGGGAAATTCTCATATGGACCAAGACAGCAAGTATGTAATTAACTTAGCTATTCTTTGTATATACTTATTGAACATAGATGTTGAAAGCAAGTGATTTTTCCATAGGCAAAAATGACTGCAAATTCTGAGACCCACATCCACATCAGGAAATAGGTCCTACAAATGCCTCAAGGGTGTGCACCTGCTCCTTTACTGGTGTAAAAGTGGCTGGAGGGAATACACAAAATTCATCTGTGCTGGATGTATCAGCATGGTTTAATGAATAGAAATGGTCTTTAACACAGGCTTATGATGCCAATTATTTAAAGAAAGAATGACAAAAATTACATATGTTTGTTAATTTTTATAAGTTAATATAATATGAAATATAAAAATGACAATTTATCATAATTATTCAATGCAAGAATTGAATGATTGAAATGACACCTGCCCAGTGAGGCTGAGGGTAGTAGATAAACAAACATGCTGCCCATGTGATATTTAGGGTAAGCTGTTAAGCAATTGACGATATGTAATATTTTCATTGTACTATTTTGGAAAATTATTTTAAAAAAAAGACAATAACATATTCAAAAGAATGCTGTCATTAGGGTTTAATGTTTAAAGGGATGTAAATAGCTTGATATTCTTAGAAGAAGATATGTATCAAACAGGAGACAACAGGGATTGAATATAGAAAAGTTTAGTCAAATGCAATTAGTAGAAAACTCAAATGCTTCTCTTGGTTTATTATTATCATTAATATTATTATTATTATTATTATTATTATTATTATTATTATTATTTTGTATTTTTAGGGAATGTTCTACAGGGTGTTTGTGGTCTCACTACTAGATCATACTCATAGTGATTCACCTGTTTACAGCTTCGCAAGGGCTGAGATTACAGGTGCACATCACCACACTCAGTCTCATTTGCCATCTCAGCATGGCCTGGGGGTGGGGCTGGCATGGCAGGCCCAGGGATCAAAACCCCAAACCCTGCACCTGCTTGCAGGCACTTTAATCCACTGTGCTATTTGGCAGGCCCTCCTCTTAGAGCTTTAGTATTATGCTGCTGGATAGTTTCTTTGGTTGTGAAGTTCAAACTCATATTTATACCTGAATTATATACCTTTCTAAAAAAATTCCAACATATCCCAGCTGCATCCCTTTGTTGCCAATGAAAATAGCACTTTGTAAACAAATCACAATGGCACAAAAAATGTTCTATTTGGTACCTTTAAAAGTACATATAACACTTATGCTGCTGGTCTAACATTCCCATTCTTTAACACTTTCAGCACTCTCTGCTTCTCTGAGCTATTTCTGCTTCTGTATTTTCTCTAAAATCATGGAATCCTAAGGGCAAAAGTAGATATCATCTAATAGGGACACTAGGATATACACTACCCTTCAAATTATTTGGGAAGTTGATACCAATATCCATTCTACTCTAGGCAGTAGTGGGTTTGCGCTCCACTGAAACATTTTAACAACACTCCTTTTATTAACATTACTTCTGTTCCTACGTCTATGTCCTGTTCTCTTCACTTGGACTTCTCAAATGATCTCAATATAAACTATTTGTAGTCCAATTCCATGTCTCAAATGGTCTTCAGGGAGAAAAATACAAGATTTTTGGGGAAAAGAACATCTTTATGCTGCCAAGTATTGTGAGTAGTACCTGTGAAAGGGACAAATGGAGATTAAATGCATAGTTGTTTATTAAGTATACAGGATGATAGGTGGCAGGGTCTTAATAAGACATAAATCATATTAATTTACATATAAAAAGGAAAATGCTTTTACATTTTGAGAGAAACTTGTGGTCATGAATTTGTATAAAGCTGCTATTGTGGAGACATAGACTCTTGCTTTAAATACTACAAGCTGGGCAAGGGGGTTTATTGAGTTTACATGACATCTTCAAATCAAACTTCTTTATGGGTAAAATGTTGTTTTAATTTTTTTCTTTGATTCTACTAATCATTAGGCCTAAATTAATTACATAAATGTTCCATTTTAGTTGGCTGAGAGGACATTTCCAAAACTTGATTGCTAAGGTCAGTCTTCTCAATAACTGTTTAGCATACTACAAATGTCTATAACTGTGATATACTGGTATAAACTGTAAATGATACCTTAATGCAAATTATATAATCATGTCAAAATCTGATGTAATCTTTACATAGGTTTAAACTTTATAAAAATAATGGTGATCAATGGAGAGAAAACATTCTCTCAGGCTTTCACAGAGAGCACATTGGCCAAGCATTGGCTGTGACTCATCCACATGGCTGACACTGACAAAGGTTCTACAATCGGAGGCACAGGATCTCAGGATAAATCCTGAGGGGATTTCACAGACCTTCTCAGACCCAAAAGCTACAACTCTTGTTGCATAGGTCCTGCTTTACCTTGGTCTTAACCATCCAGAAGAAAAGTATAAAAACGAAATATAAGAAAGAAAGCCATGCTGTTATGTTGAGCTGTGGGGGACTCAGGTCAACAATTTCTGACATTGCCAGTTAAGTGGAAGACCCAATACTATTATGGGATACTGGACTCTTTTAGAATATTTTGCTGAGTTTATGCACCTATAATATTCAAATAACGGAACTTAACCAAAAAAAGGGTATACAGATGAATGTCCATTTTGTATCTGTGTATTAAAAGTGGTTAGGATAGATATATAGTTACATTCTGTTAATGAATAGAATGATTTGTTCTAATGGTGTATGTAGATAGGATATCAAGTCCGCATCTTGTACAGCAATTAACCACTAAGAAGAATGTATGCAGTGTGTTAATTATTGAAACTGTCCTACCTATTTGATTTGAAACTGTCTCATTGCTATTTGTTTATCAATAAAACTATGGCCAAAAAAAGCCAAATAAATGTGAATATATATATATTATGAAAATTTGATCTTCAAAAAAAAATAATAATGGCGATCACATTGACATTGGAAACACTGCTGCATTGTTCAAAAACATCCCATCTCTGTCCATTTTAATTGAAACCAACAAATACATCAACAAAGAAGAAAGTTTTACATTTTCCTCTAATGTTTTACTAACTGTAGAATTAACATTTACATATGAGGAGCAAATCACAATCACTTCCTTTCATCTAATTAGAATTATCTAATGACATTTCACTTAGTTCACTCAGAAGAAAAGTTACATTCCAAAGAGTTACTCATTTTGTCATAATAAGAAAGAAGTTGTGACTAAGTGAAGAAGTCCTTCAAATCAAAGTATATCTTAGCTGGAATGAGATAAACAGGGCTGCACAAATACTTCTGCCCAGGATGTTACTTAATTCCTTCAGATGAAATATACAGGCAGAAGAGAACTGAAGGCTACAACTCCTGAGAAGATAGACTTCATAGCAGAAAGAACTGTAATTAACCTATGTTGTCATAGCAACACAGTGTGTAGCCACAGGTAATGAGAATAAAAGGAGCATTTCCATGTTTTCACAAAGGGATGTGAGAACTCCATGCTTATCTATATATCTGAGTGTACATGTGTATGTGTGTTTGTGTATAACCATACACATACATGAATTTGAATTCTAAATTTTTCTGGGTATATAATTTTAATATTCATTTTTATCTGAAAGTTTTCCTAGACATTAAGTATACTGAATAATGCTTTCCTTCATGTTCACAATATAGAGATATGGGCAACCATACGCATAGGCATAAATATACAGATATATAAATGGATAGATAGATAGATGGGTAGATATGTAGCTAGATATATAGTTAGGTAGATAGATAGATACATAGATAACTTCTTAATAGCAGAACATCTTACACCAGGATTTGCTATGTCAGGTTATTTACATACTTATATTTTATCACATACTATGGTCTTTTTGGAAATATACCACCAGAATTTTGCTAGATTTGTGCCATTTATTTAGGTTCTGAAATTAATGTACAGTACAGTCTATCTTTTCAATAGTTGAAAACACTACTACACTCTTATGTTGTAGGGATTTTTTTTGGCACTGGATTCTTATTTTTTTTATTTTTAAAGGAAGAAAAAAAAATCAGTAAAATGGTACAGAATTTCAAAGCAAGATCATAGGAAACTAACTATAGTTATTATTTTGCATCTTGTTGTCTTAGAGTAGTTGCTCAGATTACCAAATATAGGCATAAAAATTGACCAAATAATGTAAGTACTAACTATTCTCTTCAATGGATTAATAGAAATTAGTTATACAATCACTTTAGCTATCTTGTGTATGTATATGTTTTTCCCTTCCTTCTTTTCTCCTTTTCTCCATCTCAGTTGTCCTTTCCTTTTCAGCAGTTTCTTTTCTTTTCAGAATATCTATTGTACCTTTTGGTTCTTTACACTTCGGTTTCTTACACTAAGGAGACATACGATGTACACACATGCAGGTATGATTTATTTCACTTGAAGAATGGATTAAAATATGGCAATTTTTTATATAATGGAGTACTGTTCACCATAAATAAAGGTAAAATCAAGGATTTTTAGGTAAATGGATACAACTAGACATTTCACAGTTAATAACATGACTACTACTACGAATACTACTTCAATACTGCCGCTACTCTTGCCAACACAACCACAATACTGCTGTGTTAACTAGTTGGCCAAAACTTAGGTCTAAGTTATAAATATAATTAATTAATTAATTTGTACAGAGTCTCAGTAGGCAGCTCAAACTCCTAGTGATCCTTCTGTCTCAGTCTCACCAGTTCTGAGATTACAAGCGTGCACCACCATGCCTGGTTTAGGTGGCCAGCATGGCACACCTGGCTTTCCAGGCCCGTGCAGCATGCGGTACTGGGGATTGAACCCAATCCTTGCACTTGCCAGGCAGGCATTTCTATTCAATAAAAGGCCCCAAAACTTGAGAAATGAGGTGGAGAATAATGGTTGATTCTGTGCTCTTCAGGCACTGGACACAGAGACATGGGTACTGGATAGGATGTTTTGCTTCCACAATTTTAAGACCATAATTTGAAGGCTTGATGTTGTAACAGAGAATTTTATTCAGAGAACTGTTAATATGTTGTCCTGGAAAAACTCTTGCACTATTACAAGTAATTTAGATTATTTGATTCATCAAGCACATGACATAGATATTGTATGTTCCCAATTTCATAAATACTAAAAAAAATAGCTTGAGGATTTAATAAACATCAAATCTCACAAACTTGGGCTCAGTTAGACTTAAATATTTGTAACAGATTTAACTATTATCAACAGAGCAGCATACTTTTCTTTAAATCATTTAAGGGTCAGGGAGATAGCTCAGGGGCGTAAGTGCCTGCCTGGCAAGCGCAAGGTCTTGAGTTTGATCCCTGGCACCAAAATAAATAAATAAATAAATA
>NW_004524587.1:22418625-22473117 GCF_000260255.1 Octodon degus
TAGTAAGGAAGCTTTATTTGTGAGGAAAAAAATCCTATTTGTTTATTGCAATTTTGTATCATTTCTGTCAATTTTTTGTCATTTTGTATTCTTTAAAAAGTAGAAAATGGCTGAAATCTATCATTTAATAATTTGTTATTCCTCATCAATAATTCAGGGAAGGTTTTCATGTCTACATTTAATACAATATCCAAGTTAAAAAAATTTGGGAACATACATTAAATGGAAAAGCAGAGAAATACAAGATGTTACTCTAATGATGCTATTTTTAGAATTTAAAGAATTTAAATAAAAATAAGAAATTTATCAGCAGTGAATAAAGCATAAGAATTCTACTTATTATACAAATATTCTTAATGCAGCTAACAGAATTCACTCACTGATTCATATACCTAGGTCTTGTTTGTATTAGTGGTTAATGTAGGAGAAAAGAAAGCTTCAGTTGTTCTCTTTTTCTATTCTAATCACAATGATATACTTCTGTGAATATGATCTGAAATACAAGTGAAATTTAACTGACTTCAAAGCTTATATTTCTCTTTAAAGGTAAGTTTCCTCTTACCTTTAAAACATGATAATAGTTTTAATGCATCCTCAGTCTCCTCAGTTTGGATGAAATGCTTTCCAAGTCTGGGGAAAGGCAAGGTTGTGGTATCTGAATAGTGGTCTCTAACTTCCGTCTCCTTCCACATGCTGATTTTGTAACAGAACTATGTGACCTGTTCTGTGTGACACATGCATGTACAGGAAAGTATAATTTTAAATAACCTCTGGTAATTTTTATCTTGTGCCTGGCAATGTCAGCATACTTCAGTGCGACTGCTTTCAGAATCAGTATTTGACTAGAGTCAGTATTTGGTATAGTGATGTCGATACGATTATTTAGTACCTTTATAATGGGTCATAAAGGGAATGACCTACAGTAAATCCCTAGTCCTAGCATATTATTTATGCCATTCTATTGTTGGAAACTTCCTTTCCTTTGTTGGTGGGAGGAAACCATTTTTATCTGTATTTACCCAAGGAAGGAAGGATACATAACTTTGTATGGAAGAAAACAGATGCTGTATCATGGAGCTGGTCACGCATGCATGGGAACATGTTTACTTATTTGTTTTGGTAAATGCGTTATCCACCACAATGTCATGGCCTCCATTTATTAATTTCAATTTGTATGATCAAGATTAAATTCTAAGGTAGCTTTGTTAATACTAAAATAAAATATAAAGTCACCTCATTTTCTCTTTTGTCTGCTAGCTTCTTTTGCATTTGAGTAGAATATAAAAGTATGATAGAATCTTACAGCATAATAAACAGGTCATCTCGAGGTGAATCTTTATTTCGATAGTTAGTCCTGCCTTTCAATTTGATCCCATTCATAACTCTCTTTCAACAGCTTTTATCTGCGTTTGCCAATTCTGTTATTCATCTATTCACTGTTACTGGAAATTGCAGGAATACCTGATGAAAAAAATCAAGTTACCCATGCATTGGTTCTTTATATGACTATAAGCTAATAAATTTCTGAGCTCATCTGTATATAAATGCAAATTAGAGAGAAGCAGTAAAAGCATAATAGTGATCTCAAGCCCACCTGCCACTTAAATGGTGAAGAAGAGTTAATAACTTTTTATTAAGAATAGTTCTAAAATATCTTTTTTCATATTTATTCATTCATTTGTTTCTTACACACTTTTAAATGTTTCCTATTTAATGTCTTTACACATGTCAAAAGTTCTGGGGCCTCAGTTTCTGCAGGTATGCATTAGACAGGAAATATCTGTCCCTTTTGCAAAGGGAACACTGTAATACAGGGCACATTTTATAGTAGTATTTTATAATGAATCACCCAAGAATCATATATAACAAGTGCAGGACATCAGCCCACACACATAACATCAAAGAACTGAGCTGAGGGCCTAGACCTAATGTCCTGCATGAGTCCAGCTGAAAACCTAGGGCTTATAACAGTGCCTCCCACAAGTCCAACTGGAGGCCTAGAGCCCACAACGAAGTCTCATGTAGGCCCAAAGGTCAGTGCAGAAGCTAGAAAGTCTATGCCAATGGGATGAAGGATCTGTGCTAGCAACGTGAGAGATCTGAACTGGAGCTATGAAGCAACGTTCAAGGTAAGCACCAGAGCTCCCCCAAAAGTACCACAGCCATCCTCAGCAACAGCGAGGTCCTGAGCTCTTCCAGTGTTAAGGACAGCCAAGATCCCATCAGGAAAGCCAGTGCAATAAGCTTCTCTATAAGGCTGAGTAGTGCACCACCCCCCCCCCCTGGATCAGGGAAGCAATGCTCACAACAGAGACCCAAGCTCCTCCAAAGTGTATTAAGAAAGCCAGCATGACAAGGTCCTCGAGCAGAGCAGCCCAAGAGAACTAGCAGCCTCCACCATCTTCTCCAAACAACATCGCTCCCAGTGTTTTGGCATCTTCACCCATTCTGCCTTTATGCTGCTGGTAACAACCTGCAGGTGGGCCTTGTACATGCAGCACCACACCAGTTTAATTCAGCAGGGTGTAGTAAGTTGACCACCAGTTAGAAATTTCCTACAGCTGCTGATGTGAGGGCAATCATAAGGGTAGAAGGATGCTGGATCTGTCTATGAGCACGAGCATTGAGAAATGGATAAAGCACTCTTGTAGTTGTCATTTCACTGTCTAAACATGAAAAACACATATTTAACTTTCAACTATTCATTAATATCTCCTAGAAATACAAACTATCTTTAGCATAATTTTAGCACTAAAGTATAGAGTAAAAGATATATTTTATTTGTATGATATGACCCTCTTCGAATAGCTTCTAAAAATTCACATGTGAAATATCAAGTCTTGCTGTCATACAGAAATTTTCAAAATAAATATCTTATTTTTATACTCACACCTAAAAGTTATAACATTTTAAGTTACTCGGAATGCTTCTCAATATTAAAAATGATAGCATGATTGATACTAACAAAAGATGTTTACAGAGCCAAAGATGTAAGAACTAATTCTTTAAGGATTATGTTTTTCAAAGTATAAAAAGTAAAGCCAAATTAATATGCTGTGCTGTAAAAGGCTCAAGTCAATAACTGACATTGCCAATCCTCCAGATAACCCGCTACTGTTATGGACTACTGGACTACATTGGAATATTTTGCTGAATTCACGCACCTACAATATTTAAATGACAATGGAATACCCATCTCTGAAACAACTAAACAAAAAAAGATACAAATGAAGGACCATTTGGGGGGCAGATAAAAACAAACAGAAATCCAACCCATGATGTAGCTCATTAGCAGTGTCATTGTCACTCTGGTTCTCTGTGTTTTAGTTCCTTATGTTTTTTGGATCTTATTTTAGTCAGAAATAAATTACATAAGTAAACTAGACCTATTTGATGTGATTCCATAGTTCAGTGCACAAATAAACTCTCCAATAAAATCAAGATGTAGGGCCAGCCAAATAGTTCAGGGGTTTAAAGCGCTTGCTTAGGCAGATTTAGGGGCCTGGGATTCAATCCCTGGGTTTGCCATGCTGGTCCCAAACCTGGAGTGTACTGAGATGGCAATCGAGACTGGGCATGGTGGCACGTGCCTGTAATCCCAGAACTTGGGAGACCATAAACAGGAGGATCACTATGAGTCCTGTCTATGCAGTGAGACCCTGTACACTCTGTAGACCTTGTACTAAAATACAAGAAAGAAAGAAAAAAAGATGTAGAACATTTTCATCACTAACAAAGGATAATGATGTCATTTTGAGATCAGTCCCTCCTTTTCCCTCTAGCAGAGATTGCTGTTCAATTACACTGTAACATCATAGATTAACTTGCATTTGATATACATAATATTTTTCACACATGGCATCTTTTACTCAACACAAAGGTTTTAAAATTCTCCCATACTGTATTTATGCCAGTAGCCCCACTGTTCACATTTTTTCCTTGTTATTGATGAGCAGTAGTCCACTGTACCTAAATACTTTATATAGATTATTCATTTGCATGTTGATAAATGTTTAATCTTTCTTCTAGCATGGCAGTTTAGGATATTGTGAAAGAAGTACCCAATGAAATTTACATACAGGTCTCTGTGTCAATATGCTTACATATCACATAAATAAATAATGAATATTAATGATCTGATTATCTATATTCAATATTTTAAACTACCAGAGTTTTAAGTATTGTTAGAGACATTTCTTCAAAATGATGCACAATATTCTGCATAAGCTGATAAAATGAAAGATGGAATTATTAACATGATCATTTTAAAAATGCTGGAGATTTTTGGAACAAATGTGGTGAATTAAGCAAGTCATTCCATGGACTTGTTTTCAGGGATGAATTAGCTTTTTCTTACCCAACATTTGGAAGTCTGGTTACATTTTCAATCAAGGGCCAAGCATCTCCTAGTGAATAATCACACTCTAATTCTCCTGTAGATTTCATTATTCCCATCATGAAGTGAAATGATCCTGGCTGGCACAAACACAGCAGGCTTTGAATTCTCTCTGGTGTTCTTTGCACACAGGACTTCAGGATACCACAAACAACACTATTCAAACACACATGAAAAGGTTTTTCTTCAGGTAAAGATGCTACTTTGCTGGTGCGGGTAGTGACACCAACCAATAATTGTCTCTTGTAAGACGATCAGGATAAAATTCAACAGATTGCTTTGTTAAGATCAAACTAAAACTGTTCACCCATATATTTGTTTATTTTATCTTAGTTCATTTTATTTTAAGGCAACAGAAATGGTAATCAGGCTAAATTGCTTATAGAGGCAGTGAAATCACCTCTTGGTTAGATGTTCAGTTTGAGGTTGATGCTAACTTTTACTGTTTTCTAAGGCAAATAAATGTGTTAAAACTCTTTAGTTTCACTGTACATGGTCAATTCTAACTCCTTTTTATGATAAATAAAAATATGTATTTATCTTATCTATTTGAAATGTGAACGAATGAGGAATGGACAAGGCTGTTGGCACAAATCAAATTATTACTACAGAACACAGGTAAATAAGCTCCACTGGATCCCTGGCATATAGATGCTACTAGTGGAAGACACAGTCCAAGACTGTACTGCAAACCCTCTTAGTTTCATGTCATCTGTGTGCCTCTAAAGTTGTGACTGTCCTTTCAAAAGCCAGCACTTCATTAAAATTATTCTTTATACTCACTTGGCCCATGTCCAGCATCTCTGCCATTACTCAGTTTTATTTTCTTCAGAACCTATATATCTTTGCACCTAATCTTTTTTATTCATTAATTTACTCTTAATATCCTCTATGAAAACAGGCATTGTTCATAGCTGTAGTTCTAAAACACATTAGGGTTTTTTATGTACCTCTGGTGTGGTGAGGCCAGTATATCAGGAGAAGACAGCCACTGAGAAAATGTTAGTAGGAGCCTGACAGGAGGAGGCTGTGTTGGAAAGTACAAGGGAAATAATTAATGTGACCAACATGGTAATGGAAGCATCTGAGTAGACTTGGGATTAGACAGTTTATTAATTAATCAATCTCTGAACTATAAGGCTGCTGTTTACCTATGTTATGTGTGTCCCAGATATATCTTAAAGTAAGCAGTGGCCTACAGGAACCTGACCAATGGAGGCAGGCCTGGAAAGGGAGCAGCGATTCATTAGTGTGCATATCAAAGCTCAAAGAAAAGTTGTTTGCCTTTTTTTTTTTTTAAGAATTAGCTAATTCTTTTATTTTCACAACAAAACAGTCCTTTATTTATATCCCCCTTTTTGTTTTGTATTGTCAGATATGGGTGTTTCATTGCTGTTAGAGAAGCTATATTTGGAGAAGTCTTTAAAGGACCTTTCATATTTAATGCCAGTCCAAATATTGTAGATACTTGAACTCAGCAAAATAACCCAATATAGTCCAATAGCCCATAACAGTAGTGAGTTATCAGCACAATTGGCCATTGTCGAAGTTGTTGAATTGATCAAAATATAGATAGATAGATAGATAGATAGATAGATAGATAGATAGATAGATACACAGCTTTCTCTTAGTTCAATAAGAAGACGGGTTTGTACTAATATTGTTTAGGCAAGATATCATGTGTGCATCTTTCTCTCTGAATAACTACTACGAAGACAACATTATGCAATATATTAATTATTGTAACTGTCCTACTAACCTGTTTTGAAACTGTTTTATTGCTATTTTATCTTTCTCATTAAAGTGAGTAAAACAAACAAACAAACAAACAAAAAAAGAATTAGCTAATCCTGCAATGCCAGTAGCACCCATGATCCACAAAACCACCATATGTCAAAATGTTGTAAAATATATAAAATAAAATCATGATAAATATAGGGCTGGCCCCACTGCTGAGAACAGAGCCTAGAAAATATCAATAAATATGTGTTCAAAGGATTAATTCCCAACATTGCCAAAATCAACATACTGAATATAATCATTTATATATTTCAGTCATTTTTTTCTAAATTTCACTAAAAGGGTATCATAAATCATCTTTTGGCAGATTCTTAATGAAGGTAAAGTAAAAATTAATGCCTTTAAAGCCATTCAATCTTGGTCGATGACATTATTTTCAACATGAACCATTTCATGTCTGGCTTTACAAAATTAAAACCAAATCGATTCTCCTTCCCTATCCAGAGAAGCAGGGGCCTAGAAATTTGCACGTTACCTAGCAACCCAAAGACAGGGTGTTCTTACCCACTGGTGGGCTGGTGCAGCACTGCCGATGCCCGGTTATCTTTCTTCAAATTAGGTTCATTCTGACATGCAGCTTAATTTCAAGGCTTTCCTCAGGCATTTGATTGAGACCAGAAATTTTCCTAAATTTTATCACTTATTGACTTCATTTCTTTTCTTCTCCTACTTCATCCATTTTCTGACTTGTTTTTTCTGAACATAACTTAGTAAATCACTTTTGTGATTTTTTTTTAAATTCTCATTTCAGTGTCTAATTCAGGAGACTCTACTTATTACCAATAAAAAGGTTATATCATAAAGAGAATAACAAAATTGCTCCAACGTAGAGTAGTACCTTGGTTCATGGATGTGTCTGCTTATAAACAACTCAGTTTGCAAGCAGTATTAAGCAAAACTATTTATTTGGTGGACTTTCCATTGATTGACAACACAAATGGAACCATCTTTCCCAGAATCGTAGAATGAATTAAGTTCATGTACCCCTCTACCATGTCTATGTGTTACAGTATTTTATTTGTCTCTTGATGTTTCATTCAGTGTCTTACTTTTTTAATATTTGGTCTCATACCATATGACAGAGAAGAGGTGGAAATATTACTTAGCTTAGAGCAAATATCATTCCAAAATGAAAAAAGAAAAAGACTTACATATAGAATTCCAAGTAATCAACACTGAATAAACATAACAATATGTAATAAAAAAACAAGTTAATAAGCTTATACAATTCATATTCACTTTGACTGAACAAGCAAACAGCAAAACAAAGCCTAAGCAGAGTATAATTTTCCTATACGCACAATCATAGACAAGTTATATCACTGAATCTCAGACTCCTGTTGGGATGTGTTTCTTCTTCAACCCTCTATCAAAGAAAGCTCCTGATGTTTTATTTTGTTTGCATTCATTTTGTTTTATTTGAGATAGGGTATCACTGTGTAGTTCAGACTGGTCATGAACTCATGACTCATTGTGTAGCCCAGGCTGGCCTCAAATTTACAGTGATCTTCCTACCTCAGTCTCCTGACTCCTGGCATTGTGGGTGTGAGCCACCAAGTCAAGCCTTGAAGGGGACTCTCCATTTCAAGATTAATGTTTCATTCAAACCAGCTCAAATAAATTGGAATTAGTAAACATAAACAATATTAAATATACTAAGTTAGAGAATCTCAGGTTCCTGAATTCCGCTTCTTTAAAGCTTTTTTCTGTTGGTTAAATGAAAAGTCAATGGAAGTCATATTCTTACATGCAGTTTGTTATTTTGGCCACTTTATTAACACTTTCTCTTTTGGTTCCCAAACTATGTCTTTTTACTTTTAAGAAATTATCATGTCTTTGATTTTAGTCTATGTGGCATGGGTAAGGACAAATTTAAAGTCCAAGATCGGGAGTTAATGCATCATTTCAGTCTGGCAAGTTCATGTTTCATTGCAGCCCTCCAGCCATAGTGGTTAGCTCTGGAAAGAAATTGTTTTGCAAAGCAGGACTGCAAGATTCATTTTTGAGACTTCATTTGAGACTAGGGAAAAAACACATGGTCTTTCCTTTAAAAATTCACAGAAAATAGTATAACGTGATGAGTTATTTTTCCAGCAAGAAGGGCAGGAAAGCTGCTTGATGATGATTCTAACACAAAGGAAACCAGGAGTAATAAATGAAGAGTACAAAATTGCATCATGCTCTGATCCACTTTACCTCTCTGTTTGAAATAGTATGAGGCCTGACACTGGCAAATGATAAGAATTTATTCTGTAGATATCATGTTCTCCTGCTACCTTTTGACATATCTCATCTTAAGAGATTACAATTCCTGAAGAGACAACTTTCTCAGTGTTCCTACAAGAAATCTGAGTACTGTGAGTAGTCCTATTAGTAACACGTCAATTTGATACATCTTTATCAGAGGATAGAATATTCTAATTGATCAACAAGTAAATGATCTCAGAAGAGAGGAAAATGAGATAGAAATTGAAGTGAGATAAGATAGCAAAGAACACTTGCAGGGAAAAAAAAAAAAAAAAAGGTTGAGGAAAAGATGGAGGAAAAATGAAGGAGGGAGAGTTGGAGATATCTGGATGGTCTAAATTCCTACCCAGCAGTTACAGGGATCTGGGTTTGATCCCCCATAGTACTGTATGTCAGACCAGCCCAACGCATAGCTGGCCGCCAAAACTGGCATGGTGGCACATTCCTGTATTCCCAGGGCACAGGAGGCTGAGATAGGAGGATCACAGTGAATCCAATCTGTGTAGCAACACTCTGTACCAAAAAAATACATCTATATAAATAAATAAATAAATAAATAAATGGTAAATTAAGAATTTTCTTACCACACTAAAGAGGAAAGAAAGCTACAAATAATACTATAAATATCTTACTCTTCCAAACAGCATTTATGTAAGATATGGCCATCTATGTGTACTCTGCCTGACAGAGTATATCTTATAAGTATATAAGATATATATATATATATATATATATATATACTTAATAGACAATGGCAGTTGGTAAAAGTTTTGCATGGGGATATCAATTTAAAGCATAGTCTAGATTCATCCTAGGTTTAATTTCTATAGTTATAGTATGTTGCATAAAACTCTCACATATTTTTATTAAACAGTTCATCAAGCCTTAGTAGAAAACAATATATCTCCTGAGGTGCTGCAAAGAAAGACATGCTTTATTTCAGGTACTCTTCCATAAAGAAATGATTTGTCATTTTCTACAAGAAATAATTGTATATCAAGTTGTATAGCTAGTCTCTTATCCACAACTTAAATATATAGAGGGACAGAATCAAAGGCAACACTACCATTTTTTTGTTCCTAGTAAAATTATTTAGTAACGTATGCCAATTTGCAATATAAATTATGCATAGATCTCTTTGAAATACAATATTTTCTTTCCCTAGCTCCTAGAACACACTGTGGGTATTCAATAAATATTTGTGGAATGTCAAATGAATGAAGTCAAGAATTGCTATGACTGTGGCTTTCAGTAAAAGATACGGTTCATTTGCATAGGCCATTTTCTCCAGAAAGTTAGGCGATGGTCTCAACTGCACTCTTTATTTCTAAGTGCAAAATATCTGTAAAGAAGATTCAGTGCCATTTAGAAATGCATAACCACCTCCTTTGAACTCTGTCACTTGAAATTGCTTCACTCCTACAACACAGGGCTCCAAGCTCATTTTAGATTCAGTGGCAGAGAAATAAAATAGGGTTTAACATTCTTGCAGGGTGAGGCTTTGGGCCCACTGTAAGGCTCTGGTTTCTTCGTTTCTTTCTTTCTATTTTGTTTTATGTTATTTGGTTTGTTTGTTTTGTTTTCAGCAAGAACAGTCTTTTATCCACTGCATGCATGTGTAAGCTCTTGCTGCCTTTCAATCAAGCATATAAATTAACCACAAGCATTTGGATGAAGATCCAAAGAAGTAATCGCCCTCCAGTATAATCTCTGCACAAAAGATTCTGAGCCTGATTGTGCTCTCACGTGTCTAATCCCCATCTTCGCCACAAGTACTTAAGTGGCATTAAGGAAAGAAGTGTGACTTCCATTTTCTGGACTCTCAAAGCAACCTATTCATTCCTCTGTCATGGCATTTACTCTGTTTAACATGATTGACGTATTTGCGTGAATGCTGCTCCGCTGTCCTGTGAGATTCCCAAGAAAGCCTCAGCAAACTATAGATTCTCAATAAATAGTGCCTCAGGATAAAGGACCACAGGGTTTGGAAGTGCATGGAAGTTTAGAGGAAGCATTTACAGGACACACAAAAAAATTGTTAACAAGAAGAGCGTATATGAAACAGGCCCCTAAATTTGTCTCTGATTAAAAATGAGATGCATCTCTATAAATAGTTTCTCTTTTGGATCTCCCCCCCCCCTTTGGGTACATGTGGGATCTACTGGAGGGACAGAATGCAAATCAGTTAGAAGGGTGAAGTAGAATAATTTTCTTCTGGTCACCAAAGTATTTTAATCATAATAAAAAGACTACTTCATTAACTTTGGTCCAAAGCAATATCAGAGTGTTAGTATAGATAATGGAGAACTGCTGTTTGCAGACATACATTCACTGCCAGTAAAATTATTGTATTATTGTTTCTTACTTGACTGCTTTGAGCTTTGGTTTAAGGTGAACCTTAACTCTTTGGCTTCATAACAGATGACATACCTCAGTCAAAATGTACCCAAAAAATTAGCCCATGAGGAGAATTTTGGTGGAAATTTTTAATATTTTTGGTGAACTTAGAAGGAGACAGAGAAAAGAAAAAAGGAGGGAGAAGGAGAAAGTGAAAAGAGATAAAGAGGAGGAGGAGAAAGATGGAGAATCTACAATTACTAAAATTAAATTCAGAAAACTTACTCCCGAAATTCTTCCTTAATAACTGGAAGTTCCTTAGAAAATACTAAGTAAAGGAAGAATATCTGAAAAGAAAGGGTTTCTTCCTGGAGTCTGAAATATTGTAGTATCCTATCAGGCTATGTCACTTCTCCTTTATCATAAGATAATGAAACTTTTTTTCTAAACTTCCTCTGCCTTGTTTTCATTAGAATGCATCTCAACTCCATATCCAGTATCACATGACCCGGTGTCATACCTGTAAGGTTAGCCCTTGGTCTTCCACTTCTAAATGGTGAAGTGGAATAATGGAAGATAGTAATAACAACAAAATTCCTAAATGGAGATTTTAAAAAAAAACAACAGACATTTTTAAAGAATGGTTACTATTAATTTACTTATTAAAACACAAATCTTTTAAAAGTGCATTCTATAATTTATATATGGTGATTGTTGAAACACCTCAGAAAGTTTTTTTCAATTATGAGAGAAATCATCAAAAAGAGAAATACTCTGAGCATTTTGATGCAAATGTTTCTGTGATTTTGTTTTTTTACAAATACAAAGACACATTAACAGGAAATTGTTTGAGTTATCTAATGGACTGAAAAAAAATGAAAACACTTGAAGGTTAGGATTTTATATGCAGGAGAGTGTTGGTTAGGAAAGAAACTGTGGAACAATGACTTAGAAAAATATATGTATAGAATTGTCAACTTTGTTTTATAAAAGTAAAACAGATACCACAGTCGACTAATTTATGAAGAAAAAGATTTATGGAGCTTATAGTACAGAAATTGAAATCTAATCCTCATGTGGTGTGAATGTCAATGGCAAAAGCAGCAGGAGACAGGGGCTCCCCTAATCACCTTGGAGGCTATGCCTCTCAAAGGGTCCAGCCTCTTAAAAGGCCATACCACCCTGCATCAATCCAAATTTACTAAACCAACAGATATATTACTAGATATGCAAGTACGTAAGAATTTATGAGATTAGCTTGCAACAGCCACCCACAGAATCAGATATGGAAGAGTGTAGAGGGCCTGTCTGCATGCTGGAGATGGAAGGATGCACGTGAGGATCTGGAATTTGCCACAGTGTCCTGTGGGAGCTGTATCAGGAGGTCAGTAGTCTGCCACGGAAGGATTCTGAGTCTACACCGGAAGGCTGCAGGATCTGTTCGAGAAGCTAGAGTCTGTTCTAGAAGCCAGGAGATGTCCAAGGTGAATGTGGAAACATGAGCCCCTCAGAAGAATCAGAAGCAGATCTGCTCTTCTTTATTTCCCTTTTAAACCATCCAGGTGGCAAGCTGCCATGAGACAGGTCTTCCACATGCTAGGGAGAATTGAAGAGAAAAGTTAGCTGACATTTTTTCTTTGAAGGTGAGACCTTGGCATACAGAACTTGCTGAAAAATTCACTCAAGCCATAACCTTGCAAATCTGTGCAATGGCTGGCCTGGTCTGTACCAGTTATTGAAGGGGTGTTGTGTAAAGCAGTCTTTTAAAGAAAAGAAGCATTACCAGTATAAGGACAGATAAACAGACACATAAAGGTATGCACATCTTTATCATCAAAAGACTGTCCAATAGAACCACCAGGTGTTAGAACAGGGCTATGTTTTTTTCTGGAGAAAAGGCAGTGTGGTGTCTAATTTGAACAATTTCTGCATTTTTAGCAATCTTTGAAACCTATTTTGCTATTTCAAGGCAGGGTAAACGCAGTCAATGCTGCCTAATACAAGTGGGGCACCTGAACACTGGAAGGTGTAGATCAGGTGTCAAAATGAAGAAACTAATCACAAATTGAAATAAACAAATGATGGATATTGTACATCCAGAAAAGCTGAGAATGTAAGGCAAGTGCTTTGGACTGAAGTAAGCAGTAGTTGCTCTCTTCCTCAAAAGAAATTTCCAGCATATCAGAGCCAGTCTAAGTAGATGGTGAAAGGCCAAAGAAGATTCAGCATTGCTTACATATCCCCACACACTCTTGATCTTTGAGTTTGTTTCTTGAGTTTGTTTCAGACCAGGCTGAACAATTTCTGGTTGACTTTTGCATAAACATTGATATTTGAATAAACTTTTTTCTAAAAAGTGCAACTAGAAGTAAAACTTATATGATACATTTTTTAAAAATGCATTATCTGGGGACCAGGGAGGTGGCTCAGTGGAATAAGCACTTACCTCGTAAGTGCAAAGGCCTGAGTTCAATCCCTGGTTCTGAAAAAAAAAAAAAAAAAAAAAAAAAAAAAAAAGCATTATCCAAATTTCCTTTTTTGGTCCACTTTGATTTTATGTATTAATTATTTGATGAAGTTATTTTGTGGTGTTCTTTAAACAAGAGTTTTTTTGTATTTAGAACAGAGTCTACAGGGTCTACAGGGTGTCACTGCATAGATCAGACTCCTGGGGATCCTCCTGTTTACAGCCTCCCAAATGCTGGGATTACAGGCACATGCCACAAGGCCCAGTCTCAATCACAGGTTTAGCGCGTCTGGGGGCAGGACCGGCACTGCAGGCCCTGGGATTGAACTCCAGGGCCACTGTGTCTGCCTAAGCAGGCGCCTTAACCAGCTGAACAAGAGATTTTTTATAGCTTTTGAACAATTTTTCTTCAGTACAAGCTCAAAACTGTGTTATGTGAGTTGGATAGTCGGAACACAGAAAGCTCAAACAATAGGATACTTACAGCCACATTTACTTTATCCAACAGGAAAGACAGACTGGGTGCCCTTCTGTAGTGTCTTTAACATCTCTGTTCACTGGTTGCTTTCTGGAACAATGTGATAAATCTCAACTGATGGAAAAAGTTAGTTCCTCTAACAAAGAAATTTAAAAAAACAACTAGAGTTCAAGTGCCCTGTTTCACTCTTTGTGCACATCTGTTACAGTTTTGGTTGCTCTACTTCCCAGGCTGGTCCTTCATTGCTGGGCAATCCTTTTCCACCATCCCGTGTAGCTGGAACCACAGACTCCCACTGCCGTGGTGTTCTGCAGTAACCCTGATGTTCTGCCACAAGAGCATCCCGAGAAGCTACTCTCTAGCCATTATCAGATCTTCACAAGGAATACTGAGAGGCCAGGTGCTACCAAAGATGATGAATCACTCAGGTCAGGTGCAGCAACACCGTGGACTTCAGAGAGGAGATGACCAAGGATGGTGTCCATCACATATGTCAGCTACTAAATGGTGCTTCTGAAATTTGTAACATAATGGAGCTTTCAGTTACAGAAGGACATTTGGGGGCGGGGGAAAGAGAAGATCCTCTTCTGTAAATGGCCTCTTTTGTTCTTACTGAAGACTTAACAAAATACTGCCAACACTTAAAATTTAAAACAAATAAGAAAACCCAAACCTTGAATGAATCATAAAATGGAAAAGGACACATGAAAGTCCAGGCACAGGTTAACTGTGATGGTTGAGATGAAAGTGTAGTTTTTGTGTCTTCCAGACAGAAAGCAACTGACAGTCATTTTCACTTAAATCTATTAATTCTTCCACATCTTTCTTCACATATTATTCTTCAGAGAATTAAAATCTTTTAAATCTAGGTGAAAGATATAAGAGTAGGAGCTGTATGTCATTCTGTGCTGTCCTGGTACATAGTCAGCAGACGCAGGTGACTCTCGAGTCCATAAAATGTCAGTAGCACGAGGCCAGGCATGGTGGTACAGGTCTGTAATCCCAGCACTCAGCTGACTGAAGCAGAGAAATTGCTGCAAATTCCAGGCCAGCCTGTGCAGTGTAACAAGGCAGTTTCTCAAGGAATAACAAAAGTAAAGCCAAACTGGATGGCACATATTGGGAAGACGGAAGAAATGGTTGGAATGAGAAGGGGACAAAGGAGAAAAGAAGGTGACACAAAGAAGAAAAGAGGTTTTTTTTTTCTTTTTTTTTTTTTTTAAAAAAGAGAATACTAAGAAAATAATGGAAACAGATTTTATAAAGGAAGAGGGGAAGAAAAGTTGAAATGGAGATGGGAAAAAATATCAACATGTACCACTACAGGTATAAATTCTACTTGATAAGTATGATCTTTATGTGTATCAAAATAGTACCAATAAAATTAATGTAAAATAAACAAAATATGGCTAGCACAAACTGAAATTAACAGTATGATAAATTCACTTTTGATTTCAAAGATTTATTACAGTAACAAATCAGAAAATATAAAATGTCTCAATAATTTTCCACTGATTACACACCAACATGGTAATATGTATAACAGATTTAATACACTATTTTGTGAAAAGCAATTTCACATGCATTATTTTACCATTCTAAATATAATTAATAATTAATTTGAGATTATTTATGTTGTTTTGCATACTATCATTTGTGTTACAGATTTTTGTTACTGGAAAAACTTCAGAATGAAAACATTAATAGGAGCATTTTTTCATATATTGATTTGCTTCTTTAATTTCTTCCGCTGAGAAGTGTGTGTTCATCTCGGATACCCATTTCTGGATCGGATCTTTAAATTTTGGGGCCCTAGTATTTTTGAGTTCTTTATAAATTCTAGAGAGCAGACCTTTGTCTGAGTACTTATGTGTCACGATTTTTTCCAAATTTGTGGGTTGCCTTTTCACTTTGTTGGTAATTTCTTTTGACATGAAAAAACTTTTCAGTAAGAAAAGGTCCCAGGTATACATATGAATGTCCATTTTGTATCTGTGTATTCAAAGTGGTTGGGATAGATATATAGTTGCATTCTCTTAATGGATAGAATGATTTGTTCTAATGGTGTTTGTAAAGAGGATCGCAAGTCCACATCTTGTACAGCAATTAACCACTAAAAAGAATATATGCAGTGTATTATTTGTTGAAACTGTACTTCCGATTTGATTTGAAACTGTCTCATTGCTATCTGTTTATCAATAAAACTTTGAAAAAAAAAAGAAAGAAAGAAAAGGTCCCAGGTGCTAATTCTTTCAACTGTCTCCTGTGCAATTTGATTTCTGTTCATGAACTCTTTGCCTACCCCTATGTCTTCAAGAGTTCTTCCCACTTTCTCTTCCAGGAGATTTAGTGTCTCTGCTTTAATGTTTAGATCTTTAGTCCATTTTGACTTTAGTTTAGTGCATGGTGATAGACCCGGGTCAAGTTTGAGTTTTCGGCATGTAGAGAGCCAGTTTTTCCAGCACCATTTGTTAAAAAGGCTATCTTTCTTCCAGTGAGTATGTTTGGCCCCTTTGTCAAAGATAAGATGGCTGAGTGTGTTCGTAGGGACCTCAGCATCTTCCAATCTATTCCATTGATCTTCAGGTTGATTTTGTTGCCAGTACCATTTTGAAAGCCATGCTGTTATGCTAAGCTGTAGGGAACTCAGGTCAGCAATTTCTGACATTGCCAGTCAAGCAGAAGATCCAATACTATTATGGGCTACTGGACTCTTTTAGAATATTTTGCTGAGTTTACACACCTATAATACTCAAATAAAAAGGTATACAGATGTATGTCCATTTTGTATCTGTGTATTCAAAGTGATTAGGGTAGATATACAGTTACATTCCCTTAATGAATAGAGGGATTTGTTCTTATGGTGTTTGTAAATAGGATATCATGTCCGCATTGTACAGCAATTAACCACTAGAAAGAATGTATGCAATGTGTTAATTATTGAAACTGTCCTACCAATTTGATTTGAAACTGTCTCATTGCTAGTTGTTTATCAATAAAACTATGGGAAAAAAGAAAACATTAATAGGAAAATTAAAAGCCAGTTTTGCATTTAAAATATTTTCCTTTCCAAAGTCATTTTACCAAAAGCATAAATAAAAATATTTAAAAAATAAAAATAGGAATATATACTAATAAAAAATCAAAATGAAATAAATTTTAAAAGGCAGAGAAAAAAGTCATTTTACCATAAGGGCTCATGAAGAAAAACTCTAACGTTTATGCAGAAATATTAAATATTATCTTCTATCTCCACTTCTGCAAAGGGTGGATCCACTATAATTTAGAGATGTAGGATTATACAGTATGTAACAAATTTTCTAACTTGTTCTTCTGCTTCAAAGGGATAGAATGAAGTAGACACCGTGTTCCTAAGATTTTAACCTTTTGCCCTGTTGTTCTCACAAAAAATTACTCATGAATTGGGTTTTTAATTACTTTCATTAAAAAAGCTCTTTGACTTCCCACAACTTTCAGGTGCTCACTTCTAAGTGTTTTGAGGCCTCAAGCCTGAGAACATTTTAACTATGAGGTCAAAGCATCTGTGAGATAGATTATAATTCTAGAAAATTACAATGGTCATGATAAGGGAGACCATAATATTTCTGTATGATAATTCCTAAGAATTGTGTTTATATTTTTTATAATGATCATCAATATAAGATAATAAGTTTTTCTGTGTGCTCTCAATCTCTGAAATCCTAACTAGAAAGCCTAATTTAATTTGTGATTAATTAATGGAAGATACTTTTCAATTCGTAAAAAATGTACAATTATGGATATCATAATAATAAAAGGAATAATGTTGATGAGTCTAACATTCAATGATATAGTAAGAAATGGATTTATAGTATGTATCAAATTATGCACGTGTCTACATTTTTATTTTAAAGTACATAGTGGGTTTTATAAAGTCTTCATTAGCATCATTGTCTAAGGTGAGTCAATTATATATTAAAATGAAATATGAATACACAATATAATGGATGAATAGGTCATGATTAAATAGTTATTTTTTTATTTGTTTACTTGTGATACTGAGCATTGGATCCAAATCACTCATGCTGAGCTACATCTCCAGGCTTTTTAAAATTTTTAACTTGCCGGCCAGGTGTGGTGCTGCATGCCTGTAATCCCAGCACTCAGGAGGCTGAGGCAGGAGGATCAGTGTGAGTTGGAGATCAGCGTGGGCTCCAAAGCAAGCTCAGAGTAAGCCCAGACTGCATGTGAGACCCTGCCTCAAAAAGACAAAAAACTAAAATAAATAAAATTTTATCTTAAGAAAGTACTTGCTAAATTCTTAAATTATCAAGTCCCTAAACTGCCCAAGTATTTGAATTTTTGAGCTTCCTGCCTCACCACTCCAGAGTCGTGGGGTGACAGGTTTGCTACCATGACTGGCTTCTTTAGTGTAATGGCTGGAAAATTAAAATGTAGAGTTCAAGTGATTTACATAAGGTCATAAAAGTATATGAAACTGAAGTTTTTTTATTCCAATGCTTTTCAGAGAAGCCCAATGCTCTATTCTACCTATTAAGAGCAGTTATAATTAAATTTGACCCTATACTTGTCAAGCAAGTAGTAATTTAGGGCTGCTTAATAGTTTACCTAATACATAAAAATTATGGAAATCAGCAATGTATATCTATGTAGGTGAACCTGTGCAGGTATATCAATGAAATAATTGAACTCTTGTCTTTTGCCATTAGCAGATTCCAATAATTCAACACCATTTATCAACAATTTATTTAACTGAATTGTAGAAGCATATGATATTAATGTAGAGGACGATTAGGAGATAATTTACTGCTCTCAACTATTCATTTGTCGCTCTGAAGAGATATTTCTGAAAGTATGTATTATATTCCCCTGAAATACTCATTATGTAAGAAAGATGGAGAGAGCAAGCGAGCAAGCGAGGGTGAGAGAGACAGAGACAGCGACAGAAACAGACAGAGAAACAGAGACAGAGTCAGAGAAAGAGAGACAGACTGTGGTCAGTTCTATTGCATTTTATATGGAGCAGAAGGGAAAAATAAAATGTTCTTTAGGTTCATATCCACGTTTTCCTGTTTGCCCTGGGGAGTTAAGTAACCACACTTCAGATTCACAGGCATTCACCTGATTCGTGGCAGACATAAGGCTGTCTTTATCCAGCAGTCACTGAAGAGAGTTAGAAAGTATATAAGCAATTCCTTCTCTAAGGAATTCTTCTCTTTTAATGTTTCAGAATATGTAGAATAGCTGCAAGTAAATAGATTGTTAGAAAATGCATAATGCATTTGAGTAAAGAATAATTTAGCTTTATCTCCTTCAATGATCTGTTTTTATTACTCAAACCAATATATCAATGGGCAACAAAGCATCAAGTGATCACGGAGAAAGTCAAGCACACACACACACACACACACACACACACACACACAGAGCGCTGACTGCTATAGACTGTTGGGTAGCAGATGTTCACTGAAAATTGTTAATACATTTTCAGTGAGTCTAATATCCTTTAAAGGCAGGTAATTAAAATTATACACAGATACTTTGAAACCATGAATAATTCATTCACTTCACATCAATAAAATAATTATTGAATATTTTTGTTCTTCACTTTCTATTTCAATAAAATTGCTCATGTTGTGGCGCTGTCATAGGCTCAAACTTCCTGAACATTTCAAATTAAAGTGATTCTTGGAGGATGGAAAAAGCTCAGTGAGCTGAAAACCTGGAAGCTCCATTTGATTTTTATAAAAGCATTTCAGGACTCAATATTTTAAAATTTTCTTATACCAACACTTACGTAGTATGCAGTACATTGTTAATGTTAACGAGATATTTTCAGTGCTAGATATTTTTATATAAAATATAGTGGCAGATAATATATACATATACTCATTCAAATGTCTGCTTTAAAATTCTCAGGTGAAATGTATTTCTAAGTAAAACACTACAATATCTGAAAGGATGACTCCTTTGAGGTGCATGAGAAAGTTTGTACTTAGAGAATGGATTTAATAGGTTGAAAGTAATCCATTAACAATTATAAAATATAAATTGTACTGATTTTAAAATTATTTCTTAAATTTTTTCACTAGATTATAAAAGTGTTTACAAAAATGTAAAATATAGAAAATGATTGCTGTTTTAACTTTTTAAAAAATTTTGTTGAGTAATTAATGAGTCACAGCTATAATACATTTCAGTGTGAATAAATAAAAACAGTTTTAAAATTTGCCACACAATATACCCCAATTTCACAGTTCATAGAATATCAATATCCTTATTTATAAGAATTTTGAAAATAAAATATTTTTATGTATCTAGTACAGATCCTACAGGGTCTTACTATGTAAACAGGACTTGTAGTGACCTTCCTGTTTTCAGCTTCCCAAGCTCTGGAAGGACAGGTGCGTGCCACCACGCTGTCTCAGTCTCCATCCTGGGGGTGGGTCTGGTATGGCATGCTGGAGATCAAACCTCAGTCCCTGTGCCTGCCTAAGCAAGCATTTTAATCCACTGAGCTATCTGGCAGGCCCGAAAATAAAAGAATTTTGATGTATTTCGTTCAAAGACAATCTTTGCTGCCCAAGCAATAAAGAATGCATTAAGTTCTAGAAATAAAACTCTTAAGTTAGAGACAAAATTGATGTTTGTGTTTTGAATGATTTGTATGAACTTGAAACAATACAGTATTTCTGAAAATTATTTTACTTTTTTACACAAGTATGAGCATGTAGTCTATTTCCCTTTCTTTCTGTTTCCTTTCAACAAAAACATGCACATGTAGTATTTCTCTTTATATCATATTGAGTATATACAGTAAAGAAATTGTAGCATGTTATTGGAAAATTATAGAATAAATATATTTGTAAACAGCAATGCAATGTGATGTCAAGTGAGAAAGGTGAATCTACATTAAGGAGGAAGCTCTGTAATGAGCCAGCTAAGCAAACTGTACACTACTCCAAGCTTTGTATGGGTTTCGCACTGGGGATTCTGAAAAGTTCTTAAAAATCAATTTGATTTTAATAGCAATGTTAGTAATAATGAGCACCATTGTTGACGTTTATGGCCTTCCTGTGTTTACAGGTTTACTAGGAAGCCAAGAAGCGAGAATTTGTAAGACATAATGAAAATTCTTATTGTGAACTATTTTTCCTTTGACCAAATACTGTAGTCACATGATTTATATAAGTCACTTGCTGTTAATTTTCTAAGCACATGAAATAAGCTCTGCTTGGGGTTATTTGTTGTATATGTGGGGCAAGTAACCATTTCCATTTGAATCTCTTACTGGTGTTAATTTGCTAGCTTGGATTATTACGTTTGTGGTTCCATTCCAAATTTATTTTGCACAGCAGTAATACTAGGGAGTCAAGATCTTCTTTTCCTTAAATATAATCTAATTTTCTCATAGTAGGATTCTCCAGGGGAAATCAGGTCACATAAGTTTTCATTCTCATCTTCCCATACTGCTTAACTATTTTCAATCTCTAGTCAATTTTTTGTTCCCATTGAAAAATATTTTTTCCCAACTGAAAACTACTAGGAGAGAAAGAAAATATTTTAACTTCTCTTTTAATGTACTTAAAATTATTGCTGGCATCAGTTTTCTGTTGCTGTGGTGATACATTCTTTTTTTCCATAATTTTATTGATAAACAAATAGCAATGAGACAGTTCCAAATCAAATCGGTAGGACAGTTTCAATAATTAACACATTGCATACATTCCTCCCAGTGGTTAATTGCTGTACAAGATGTAGACATGATATCCTATCCACAAACACCATTAGAACAAATCATTCTATTCATTAAGAGAATGTAACTATATATCTATCCCAACCACCTTGAATACACAGATACAAAATGGACATTCATCTGTATACCCTTTTTTTGTGAAGTTCCGTTATTTGAATATTATAGATGTGTTAACTCAGCAAAATAATCCAAAAGAGTTCATTAGTCCCTAATAGTATTATTGGGTCTTCTGCTTCACTGGCATTGTCAGAAATTGTGACCTGAGTCCCCTATAGCTCAACATAACAGCATTCTTTACATAAGAAATTGCCTGGGGCTTCAGTGCAATGGAGCGGGACAGACGAGCAGTAAAGGAAGAGCTGCGGAGCCTGCTTATCGTGAGCAAACAAAATGATTCAGGCCAGCATTGGCTGTCTAAACGTTTGGAGGAGTTTTCACCAAAAGCCACCATCAGCTCAAAATTACAGCGCATGGTGCATCCAAGTAATTCTAAGAGGGAGCGGCAAATTTTGTTTTCTAAAAAGTGATTGTAAAACAATTTTTAATCCCATATATTTCTCCAGAGACTAGTCATACCATTATATGTTTTTCTAGGAATCCGATTATACTTTTCCTAGTACTTTGGCTAATTGACTGTGATGGAAATAAATAATTATGTGACATCTTAGGCTAGGTTATGAAAAGTGATAGTTTATCAATAGTGCCTCCCCACTACTTCAAATTTATTTAAGTCAGCCTTTTGGAGTATCCCAGAATATATAGCGAGGTTAGATGTAGTTGACCTCATGACAGACTTAGCGATGTTCCCAGCCAACAACCAACATGAACTGCTGGACATGTCAGGAAACAAAGTTGCAGACAATTCTACCCTGCAGTTATTGCAGTTGTTTTTTACCAAACAAAACTTTGAGTCTCTAGCTGAGGCACAGATGTATAGAATCAGAATGAAATAATGTCTACTAGGCCCTAATGGAACACTGGATTATAGATTTTGAATCCAGGAATTTAATACATGGAGGACCCTTAACAGCACGTTTTGTAGTCCTTTGTTTTGAATTAATAGCAAATCTGAGAAAAAGGAAATAAAGAAGATGACAATCTTCTCTAGTAAGGACAGGGAAGAATTATAAAAATATTATATGGGAGAAGGAAGATATGTCACATTGTTACAATATGCTGTGACATTGTCTTGCGCAGAGTTGAGGGGCTGTGGTAAGATTGGAGCAGAGAAAAGTTTGGCATGCTCGCGGTCAGTAAATGTGAGAATGTCCCAAGTAGATCACCTGAGATCTCTGACAAAAATAAACGGTTTCATATAGAGAAAACAAACACATTTCTACTTGATAACTATATGAATACATAAGTAATTGAGGAAGAAGATACAAATCGCTTTTGTTTTGTTTTAATTGATGTATTTGGGAGACTGGGCATTGTGGCGTGTGTCTGTAATCCCAGCTCTTGGGAGGCTGTAAACAGGCGAATCACTACAAGTCTGATCTAGTAATGATACCCTGAACACCCTGTAGACCCTTCCCTAAAATTAAAAAAAAAATAATAAATTATGTGTTTGGTACAGGTTCTCACTATGCATCTCGGATTCATCGGGAGTCTTCTGTTTTCAGTCTCCCCAGTGCTCAGTTTACAGGCATGTGACACCACACCCAGACTGGGTCCCTGCTCAGTGTGCCCTGGGGTGGGGCCGGTGAGGCATGCAGTACTGAAGATCAACCTCAGGCCCTGTGCTTGCCTAAGCACGTGCTTAGTTTGCAAAGCTATGTCCCCAGCCCCGAGGAAACAAATCTATATGATAGATACTGTGAAAGGAAAAAGAATCGTTCAAAGGGAAGGAACAACTATGATGAGGGAAAGGAGAAAAGAGAAAAAGAAGGAAGGGAAAAATAAATACATGTGTATATACACAGGATAGCTTGGATAGTTTTACTACTGATTTCCACTTGTCAATTGTAAACAGTAGTTAATGCTTAATTTTTTTCTATCTCCTTTTAAGTTTTCTTTATAATTTTGGACCAATTTCACATGTTCATATTTTATAATCAGTACAACTATTTTAAAGACAACATTATGCAGTATAAGAACCATTGTTGAACTGTTATTATTTTGTTTTTGTTTTTTTTTCCATAATTTTATTGAGAAACAAATAGCAATGAGACAGTTTCAAACCAAATTGGTAGGACAGTTTCAATAATTAACACATTGCATACATTCTTCCAGGTAGTTACTTGCTGTACAAGATGCAAACATAATATCCTATTTAAAAACACTATTAGAACAAATCCCTGTATTCAATAACAGAATGTAACTATATATCTATCCCAACAACCTTGAATACAGAGATACAAAATGGAAATTCATCGGTATCCTTTTTTTTTGTTTAGTTCCATTATTTGAGTATTATATGTGTGTTAACTAAGCAAAATATTCTAAGAGTCCAGTAGTCCATAATAGTATTAGGTCTTCTGCTTCACTGGCAATGTCAGAAATTGTTGACCTGAGTCCCCTACAGCTCAATATAACAGCATGGCTTTACTTCTTCTACTTTATTTTTATACTTTTCTGCTCAGGATTTATCCTGAGATCCTGTATCTCAGATTGTAGATCATTTTCAGTGTCAGCCATGTTGATGAGTCACAGCCACTGCTTGGCCAATGTGCTCTCTGTGAAACCCTGAGAGAATGTTTTCTTTCTATGTGACTTGCCTTAGGCGCACTCTACATCATCAATCACTTTGCTCTTTGGCCCCATAATCTCCTTGATCAGAAAATTTGTGACACTGCTGAGTTACATGATGTTACAGTACAAGTTCTCATATATCCTGAGTCTTAATTGACCTTGGAAGACCAGGGGCAAAATGTTGGCTTTTCTGGAGGCCCTCCTTTTTCTCTAATTTTGGTCTGCAAACTTAGATTGTTAATCCTCCAGAAGACAAGCTTATTGTTATTACCATACAACCCAGGATGTGAAGCTTAACCTCACTATCTGTCTGAATATCAAACATCTTAGGCATAACATGGAACAGATATTTTTCATCAAGTATTGATATGTTGAACTTTAAGTCCTTACAGAATATGATGAAAAAGCATTTAAAAATTAGAATATATTTCAAAAATAGGCATAAGGAATTATATAATTCTTATGTTTACATGTAAATCCAGAAATCTAACCATATACAACCTTGAAGCAGGACAGTCCCACAACATTCCTTTTCCTGTCTCCTCCCTTCATTCACCACCCCCTTCTTTTTGAGCAATCATCTTCCCGAGGGACAGCACAACAGCAACTGGCATGTCATGACAACTAGCCCGTATTCAGAAAACCGGAATGACAGGCTCTCCAAACATGAACCTACTATTACAAATTGTCATCTTCAGTGCAGTTGCTTAGTTCACAGGTGTCTGCATATATAGTTAGTCAGGGTGAGAATATTTCCAATTAACTGCTAGATTCAAAAATCTTCTGAAGATTCTCAGGATCATTGCCTTGCCCATCTTCCACATATAACTGTATGGCTTGTCACTGTCATGTTTCCTAGCTCTTCTCCTTTCCCTCTCTTAATTAGTTAGTCTTCGAGTTCTTACTTTCCTTTTACTTGTATTATAAATTCTGCATTCTTTCTTTTTTTCCTTTTCCTTTTTTTATCTCTTCAAAAAATACAGAAAGAAACTTAAAAAAGTACTACAACTAGTTTACACAGATAGTGAAGCTTCAATAGTTAAAATGTAACTCTGCCCTTGCTAACTGTGACTATAACGTAATAATCTCCTACTAGGCTGCACACAATAAGAGGGGAAGGAAAAGATTAATTTTGCAGTCCAAAAGAACCATCCCATCAGTCACCACACCAATATCATGTACCCATTCTATAATGTGGTAAAAATGTTCTTTATCTTTGTGACTTTAATTCCTGAAACCCATAACTCCACAGGAGAACAAAACCATGAGACAAAACTCAAAAACTATTTTAAAAAATGAAAATGAAATAATCTATAAAATACCTAACTGAAAATTGTCCAGATTCTCATAAATGAAAACTGAGAAACAGTCACAGTCTGCTAAAGTCTTGAGAAACATAAAGCCCCTATGTAAAGAAATGTCATGTATGAGATCCTAAGATTAAAAAGAGAAAAGGCCCAGAGCCAGCTAGATAGCTCAATGGACTAAAGCACCTGTTTAGGCAGAGCACAGTGGATGAGGTTCCATCCCCAGTGTGCAGCGCCAGCCCCACCCCTAGGCATGCTGAGTCAGTGATTGAGACCCAGCGTGGTGGCTCGCACCTGTAATTCCAGAGCTTGGGAGGCTGAAAATAGGAGGATCACTAGGAGTCTGATCTACACAGTGAAACCGTGTATACCTTGTAGACCCCGTCCTAAATACACTTAAAAAGAGAAAGACCTAAGTAAGAATTATGGAAATATTAATGAAGTATATCCTTAAATTAATAACATGTTCGTAGTAGTTCACTCACTTCGATATCAGTGACATGACAATGATGAAGTGTAACTTCCCATGACTGGAACAAAATACCTGACTCAGTTAACTTGGAGAAGGAGTATTTTGGCTCATCATTGCAGAGACCTCATTTCAAAAGCAAGTATGCTGTACGTTAGGGTCTCTGATGAAGACCCCACATCATGGCGGAAGGATGTGGCAGACCAAATCACCGATGCCGCGGTCCAGGAAGGAGAACAAAGAGCAAGTGCAGGGTCCCAGGATATCCTCCCCAACACGCCCTCCAAGACCTGTAGCTCTCTGCGGTTCCACCATCCACCAGTGGTGCCATCATAAGCGCAGAGCTCTAACAGGGGATCTTTTAGAGCAAACTCCTCCAAACTACAACATCTATTAAAAGGGGAACTCCTACAATACCTTGCTAAATTTTATACAACAATAAAACAATTCGAAAATAAATTTTATTTTTAAAATATTAGTGAGGTATTTCTAGAGTGACTTAGTGTCAGCTATTATTTATCTGTAATCATTTTGAGATCTGAAGTAAAAATTAACTTTTGTTTCCTAACTAACCCCACACCCTAAGCCTGGGAGACCCGGAAAATAAATCAAGGGGTATATTTTTTGATTTAAGTCACTGTGGGGTTTTGAGAAAGGAACACAAAATTGGCAGGATCATTGCATTCAATAGTCGTTGCATTACTAGGATAAGATGTCTGAACTGCATGGTATAAAGGAGGAGAGCTGTACATTTTCATATGCTTTCAAATATATAAATATGTGACAGCAGGCTGTAAGCCTGAACAGCACCGTGAAAGGGCATGGCCGAGGAAAGTTCCCTACCTCATGGATGCCCCAAAGCAGACTGGCTTGGAAAAATGCCAGAGTGAAAGGAGAGAGGAATGAGATTTAGTTCCCAGGGTCTTTTCTTCCTAACCTACTTCCCTCAACTATGCCCAAAATACTTACTAGCTCACTCTGCTATGAACTCACCAATGGTTCTCTCGTACCCTCACAACAAAAACCACGTTTCTAGCAGTTGATTAATACAGTCACACTGACAATCAAGATAAACCAGAATGGTCATACACTCAAAGGTTTCCACTGTTAGTTGGTAGACAGTCTAATAGAATAAGCACAATAATAAAAGGAGTTTTATGGTATTGCTACAAAACTATGTTGTTGTTAGAAGACAGTGTAGAAGAAATCAGCTTCATTAAAACTTTATCCCTGAGAACTTGATAAATGAGAGCAATTTATGGAAGTGAAAGGCTAGTTCCGTGATGTGGAGTGAGGTGTGGGGTAGGAATCATCCTAGACAGTCAGTGGGGCTGGTAGAAAAGTACTACAGCAAGAGGCAATCTAAAATGAACAGCTAACTTTTCTGTTAGCTGCTTTCAACTTTCCTTGTTGTAGGTACACAGTGCTTAACCCACATAATTTAAAGGGTGAAAATCTGGGGACTTTTTGGCTCATTGTTTATATGCTGTCCATACTTGGTTGGTTCTAACCAGCGCAGCACAGCAGAGGGCATGGCACTGTAATGGTTCATGGCCCTAGAAAGAGAGTGGAGAACCTGAGGGGAAAGGACTGGAGTGGAAAGGGAGGGAATAGGAAGAAGAAGCAGAAGAGGAGGGAAGAGAGGAGGAGAAAGAAGGAGGAGGAAGAAGAGGAGGAGGGGGAAGAGGAGAAGGAGAAGGAGGAAGAAAAAGAGGACGAGGAAAAGGTGGAAGCGGAAGAGGAGGAGGAGAAATCAAGGGAGGAGAGAGAGAGGGACACCTTCCAGGCTACGCTCCCCGTGACCCACTTCTTCAAACCAGGCTTCTCCTCCCAACATCACATCTAGCTATAAACTCATCAGTGAAAATCCACAGATGAATACCCCACCCGCGCAATCCGATCATCTCCCCAAACCCCACCTGGAGGCTCTGGGGTGACATCTAGATAGAAATCATAACACTCTTGTTTCTGAAACAGGAAAACATCCTGGCTGGTTGTCTCACTGTTTGCCCATTTGTTGACTGAGAATCTCTCCCTGGGTGTTAAAGGCGAAGAACTGCCATTTGCATGAATTCTGACTTTACAGCCTACCCTCACAGATGCAAAGTGGGTTTGCGTGATTGTCAGGGGGGAGCGCTTGGGGAGGAGCTGCTGGGAATAATCAGAGCAGAAGGAGGGTTAGCCAAGGGCGAGCGAGCTCCAAGCTCTGCAGAACTCAAGTCATCGCCTCTGAGAGCAGAAGCCTTCACAAAAGGAGTTTTGCATATTGATTTCCGCTCCTCTTCCTAGTCTCCTAGACTGCTGATTATGGTTTGGTGTCCTAGTCCCAGGGCAGACACATGCCAAAGATTCAATTTGCAAATCTCCCTTTATTCCATCCGCAGAAACACACACACACACACACACACACACACACACACACACACACACACACACACAGACCTCAAAGCATATTTACTATATTATTTCTATTTTGTTAGACTTTTGTTGTTATTTATTCATTTCTCAGACTTGTCCCCGTCTTTACAGTACTGACCACAGTAAATCTGGTGTTTAGCAGTCTCAGGGAGGCACATACATATTTCTGGTATCCTGAATGTTTTATATAATACAAATAAAGCATTTCTGATATGTCTTTTTATGCTCAGAAATGTATGGGGTATTTATCTATATCGATTCATTTATATTGCTCACTGAGATTTATATTTTATAAGTTTACAAAGAATCAATTACAAATTTACTGATAGTGAACGTAGAAATTACAAATCATTTTTCCATTCAGTGCTTTTCTCCCAACTTCGGTCCTTACAATATTTGTATCACATAGTGCCTACCTTTATTTAATCTTTTCATGGATATCATTTTTCCAGCTTTTTATTTAAATCATCTCATTTAATTGGAAATATTGTGTCTTTCAGAAAACACAACACAGTTCAATTTTTTCAAAAATTCAATCTTATCTTTTCTAGTTCTCATTAATATAATTTTTAAAATATTAGTAGAACAATTCCAAATTTTAATTGCTTATACAGTTGAATTTAGTCTATACTCCAAAAATAGCCTTTTTAAAACTTTTTGCTTTACTATTTTCCGTTAATTTCATAGTTTTACTCTTTATTTCCATTGATAGGTTTAGACGTAACATTTAGATTTGTATTATTCATCAAATATCTCATTTTAAAATGCATGGAATTGGGCTGGGGAGGTAGCTCAGCAGTTTAAGCACCTTCCAGGCAAGTACAAGGATCTGGGGTCAATCTCTGTTGTGGCATGCCTTGCTGTCCCTGCCCTGGGTCCTCCTCTGAGCCGACCACTAAAAACCAGGCTTGGTGGCACACGACTGTATTCATAGTGCTGGGGAGGCTAAAACAGGAGGACAGCTATGATTCCTAATTATTGCAAGACCTTTTGCCAATTACATAAATTAAAAAAATAAAATGTTGAAACTAAATTTTCCAGCAAATTTAGACAGTTAGAATTTCTAATCTGGAATAAACAAGATCTATATTTTAGCATATTGTTAAGGCTGTGAAATTTCTAGCTGATTGTTTTCTAGAACTTTATATTTTCTTTTCTTAAATTTTATTTTAGGAGGCCGGGGAGATGGCTCAGTAGAATAAGTGCTTCCCTGGCAAGCGCAAGGACCCGAGTTCAATCCCCAGTTCTGGAAAAAAAAAATTATTTTAAATAGTTAAAAGACAGAAGCAGAAAAGCATACAATATACATGGTACTGAATTTAAAACATGATTTAAAAATTAAAGATATTAGTTACATTACGTATTTTTATCATCAAAACTGTTGCTCAGTTTGATAGACGTTGGTATGGGAGATTGGTGAAGTAAACATTAACACTTCCTTTCAATCAACCTTAATTTTTTTGTCCTTTTTCCTTTAAAAAAAATTATTCATTTATTTATTTGGCTTTTGGTCGAACCAGGGATTGAACTCAGGCCCTCGCATTTGCCAGGGAAGTGCTTATTCTACTGAGCCATCTCCCCGGCCCCTATAAAAGTTTATTTTAAAGAAAGAATAGAATAACTGATAAGACACTAGAAATGGTACACATGTAGAACAAGATGAGAGATAGCCATGGTTTTTGTATTGCACATTGAAGTCTGATGTATTTGAACAGTTTATAGATATTAGCATATAGAGTTAGTCAAAGTAAAAATTTTAGACATTAAGTGCTACCTTCAAAAAAAATGTTGGAAATTCGTACTGCAGTCATCTGAGTCATCCTGTACACATACTTGCACAATATTTTCCCCTTCCTTTTCTCTTTTCCCCGTTTTCATCATTTATTCCTTATGTTCAGTTTCTTTCTGTTTTGCTATATCTATTACACCTTTCAGATTTTATGTATTCTTTCAGGCTCTTGCACTAGGGAGACAATACAATATTTACACATGTGAGTCTGATTTATTTCACATATGAGTATAGCCTCTAGTTGCATCCACTTACCTATAAAGGCCTCAAGTTTGTCTTTCTTTATAGCTGAGTAACACTCCACTGTATCCAGTGTATACAAATAGTACATCTTTTTTATCCGTTCCTCAGGTGATGGGCATTTTGGTTGTTTCCAAGATTTGGCTGTAAAAAATTGTGCTGCTGTAAGAATAGTATTAGTCTATTTAGTTCGGTTTAGCTTTGGCCTATCTTCACTCATTTCCTGCTTGATTTTTGTTGCATTCTTCCTGAAGTGCATCCTTTAATGGTACTTTGTTTTTAGAGACTCTGGGTGGATCACGTGTACTTAACCTGAAAATGCAATGAAAGGCAAAATAAACTAGAATCTTCAATTCTCTGAAGATAACATTACCTTACTAATGAAAAACCTGCCATCAGTCTACTTAACTTTAATTATTGAGCATCGGCCCTTCATTTAATCTAGATCTTAGGTTTCATCCCTAATCTAAAATTAGTGAGATCTGTTTATCACAGAGTTTATTTTTATTTATCCTATTTGGGATTCAGTGAAATACTTCAAGCTTAATTACAATGTCTTTCTTTCTTTCTTTCTTTCTTTCTTTCTTTCTTTCTTTCTTTCTTTCTTTCTTTCTTTTTTATAGCAGTGATTGAACTCAGGATCTTGTGCTTGTCAGGCAAGTGCTTATTCTACTGAGCTATCTCCCTGGCCCCTACAATGTCTGTGATCAATTATGGAAATACAAATTTAAGTTCCATTTTAAATGTTGTTCTATACCCTTTTCTACATTCTCTGTTTATATTAATTTTTAATGTGTTTAGTAAGGGTCTACAAGGTCTCACTACACAGACTGATTTTGTAATGATTCTCCCCATTTCATTCTCCCAAGTGTTAGGATCACAGACATGAACCAACAGGCCCAGTCGTATTGGCTGGCTTGTCACACCTTGGGCAGTGCCAGCATGGCAGGCCAGGGATTGAACACCAGACCCGTGCTTCTGCTTAAGTAGGCATTTTCATCTGCTGAGCCCTCTGACTGGCCTTTATTCTCTGTTTCTAAAATAACTGCCAGGTGACACTTCAGAATTTTCAACTTGTCTTCTATCACTCCTAGCTTTTCATTTTAAAAATTTTATATCTTTTCCATATTAGGTTAAGTTCTGTTTGAATTCTTCACTGCTCTCTTTAAAATGTTTAATTTTTATTAAGTATTCTCTTTAGAATTACTTATTAGATACACCCAAATAATCAACTACATGTATATATAGTAAACAGAAAGTGTATGTAGCATTCTTGAATTTCTTAGAAGTCTAACATTTCTATGATTCCTAAATGTTTACTTCCTTTCTTTTTCTCTTCCTATTTTGTCTCTGTTTTTTATTTATCTGCAGCATCTAATTCTTTCAGAGAGTATCCCTTTTAATCAATTTGAACTGATTTTGTTCATTCTTCAATTCTGAATCTCTAGTAAGAAATTAAGTTTTTCCAGAAAACTACAGATGCCTAAATTTCAACAAGTATTTCTGTGTATAGATTATTTCTAATGAAGGCAGAGCATGTCTCACTAACAGTCTCATTTATATGACGAGCTATTCTTATTTTCATGTATTTATTTTTACAATATCCATGCCTAATTAGATGTAGAGATTGCCCATAAAAGTGAAGATATATGACAGGAATGTGTCTTTATTCAACTTTTTTATTAAAAGCATCTCATATCTGTGTAATTGTGAGTAAACAACCTACTGTCTCTCATCTTCATTAGTAATATGATGGAAATAGAAACGTCATTTTTGCAAGATTCTTAAGAGAACTGAAGATGACTTTTTAGATAATCCTATAACAAATGCACATAGTGCTAGTTCCTTTATTTTAATGATCACAGCATATTCATTTTTAATTAATAACTATATTCAAGGCTGAGGAAAAGAATATATAGAAATGAGATCACTGATTTAAATCATGCTCTTCTCAGCATATTTAACATATTTGTTGAGGTTGCTGCCAATTTCTATTATTTTGGTCATTCTTCAGTTATCCTCCCTAAGCACTGCGATGAGAAAGAAATCTTTGTATACATTTCACATATGCATTGTGTGCAGGGGCAGAAGAGAACAGAAGAACAAAGTAAAGAGGCCTTTCAGAAACAATTACAGAGGAAAAATTTTATTCCATATATATTTTTTCAATATCTTGCTGAAATTTACAAGCATGAGAGCTAAGTTGCAGTGTTCCTTCAATGATTCAATTCTTATATAGTTTTCCAGCACCTTTTACTTGCTGTGTATTTTTTTTAAAGACTGGGGATGCAGACAAAATCAAATCCATCTGTTGTCATAAATATAAAGTACACTTTTTCCCATCTAATTTTCATTTAGTACTTCCTTGCAGAAGGTAATCTGCAGGGCTTTTGTTGAAATACATTAAATGTTAAATATTAGTCTGTTCCTGCCAAATCCAGTGGTATTCCATGGTGAGGTATAATCCGTAAGAGCATACGGACCGTCTAAAGTTTTACATGATCTCCTGCAAGTCTTTCAAGGTCATAACACATGCAAAGTAGAACATTACCTTTTTTGGCATTATTTTAAATCATATTTTAAAACTAACTAGAGGGGCCGGGGAGATGGCTCAGTGGAATAAGAGCTTCCCTGGCAAGCACAAGGGCCTGAGTTCAATCCCCATTTCTGAAAAAAAAATTAAAAAATTAAAAAATAAAACAAACTAGAGCATTCTCCTGATAGCAACTGATAACTATGGAATGTAAGAAGATCTCCTGGACCAAGCTAAATTTGTCCTAATGAAAGTGGGTTTAACTGCTATAGGAAAGCAGTTCTCAAAATCATGAAGATACATTAAAGAGGCACTAGAAGACATGCAAGACTCTATACCATATGAAGAAAATCAGCATATGTTGGCATCAATACCTTAAGGACAATGTGCAAAGTATTGGCTTGACACCATGGTCCTTCAAGAGTTCTACCTGGATCAGAAGCAGGGAACTTGTGAGACAGGTAAGGTCACAGTGGAGGGAATCAAAAAGCTTAAGTAAGGGGCCAAGAACCTGTGATCTACCAAGTCCTAGGTTTTGTTGGTATGTTTTAGCCCTGACTGCTGTAACCCTGCATACCATCCCTAGTCGTCCAGGCAGATCTGCTTGAGTGCAGATGACTGTGATTTATTTTCACTAGATTTTATTTTATAAATATTTCAAGTATTTAAGTATGTTGACAAGTTATTTCATTCTCAATCCCCTGTCTTCCTCTCCCCGCAAACTCCTCTGGTCTCTTTAACATCCTCTTCTTCTTGCCCTCAGTACTCCCCAGTCACTTATTCCTCCTGAGTTCTTAACAAGTTTGTGCTCATCAGTGAGAGATAGTTCACTGCATGTCTGCTCTAGACAAGCAAATAGGTAAAGAGTCATGCTTGGATTTCTGATCATTTTCTTAGACCTAGAAAAAAAGTCATAGGGAAAAGTGAAGGAAAAATTCCCAGGACAAATATAAAGCATACACACCTGATTTGTCTCTTGGCCAGACCACCAATTTACTACAGAATTAAGAGGTACATATTTCTCTACCAGAATGTTGGGAAAAAATTGAAAATAAATTAGATGCTTGTTCTTGTTGAGTTTTGAAGTTGAAGAAAGAAAAACATCCTTAGGCAGGCCACATAAATTATACAGTGTTAGCCAGCAAGAGGCAAATTTATGCTAACAGGCAATAATAACTACCATGTATTAAAAGAAGTCATCATTTTGGCTCTTCCATAATCAGACACTTAGACAAACAGTTGTGATCTAGTAGTTTATTTGGGGATGCCTTAGACAGCACTAATGAGAGAGTAAAAGGAGCAAGAAGATAGAAAACTCACATAAATTACATGAATGGGGTGGTAACCGCTGTCATAACCAATTTCAGCAGAACTTCTGAGGAAAGTCACAGCAAGAAACTTGGGGAAAATGCGGCACTTAGCCACTGATTAAAATTTCATCAGTTAACAAGAATCCTGTTCACTTCCTGGGATCACAGAAAGATCTTAGCAGAGTCGTGATTTCTATGAATAGCAAGAGTAAATGATTCAATCTAATACTGCTACATATATGAATCATAATTACAAACAATATTCAATGTTTTATTTATGTATTTTTATTTTATTATTTATCTATTTATTTTGCTATACTTGAGATTAAACTCAGGGCTTCTGCACTGAGGTATATACTTTATCCACTTTATTTTATATTTTATTGGGATAGGACTAATAATTTTCCCAGGCAAGTAAATCTGTGAGCCTCCTGCTTAAGCCTCCCAGAGTTCTGCGATTAGAGGTGGACAACACCATATTCATCTTCTAATATATCCCTCTCAACAGCCTCAGGTATTAAGTGCTATTTTGTAGAATTATTTCTCCTTAACAATTAGAGAAGTTAAAGGAAAAGGTTTAGTAATTGTCAAGGACTGTGTGGTAAGAAACAGTAATTGACACAGCAGAAATGACACCACATTCTCGACTGAGAAATCATGCGTTCAAAAGCCACCTGACAGATGCTAACTGGCTCTTAATCTAAAATTAATTAATTTTCTGAGATACTGAATCTTTTTATTATGGCATAAATATAGTTTTCCTATAATTTGTGATTTTCTCTGAGTTTTAGCTAATTAAATGTCCATCTGCCCTGCTCACTGGATAGTGTACTTTCCTAAGAATCAACCATCAGACACTGAAATAGTTACTTTTATGCATTTTTTCCATCAATTTGACTCCATTCACTGTTTTTTTTCTGTTTTTAAAATACTTACTGTAATTTGATGGGCTTACATGTACCAAAAATTCAACTCTTATTGTAATACTCTTTTTTTTTTCTTAAAGACCTCCATGCTGAGCCCATTTGCTTTCAGGTGAAACTAATTTCATTCTTCTTGAGGTTTTTCTTCTGAGCTAACAGATTTTTAGCAAAAAGCATCAAGAAAAACACCTAACATCATCCATGAACTATATACAGGGGAGTGGAGGGATACAAAGCTTGGGAAAGAGCAAGCATGGAAGGAAGAAAAGAAGAGTGGAACAGAAAGAGTGAGGCAAGGAGGGAGAAAAAGAAGGAGGGAGGAATAAAAGAAAGAGAAAAAAAGAAAAAGGAGAATAAAAAGGGAAAGCTATTACTTTCTGAATTCTACTGCTATTTAAAACCAACAACTAATATTTTCTTCAGTGTATTTCTGTGTCTAATTTTCTATCTTCTCTTTGACCATGAATTATTCTATATCATAAATACATGGTTATATAGTTTATTGAGCTAAGAAAACTGTACATCCTAGCTACGGACTCATGCAGTTAGAGAGCAATCAAGCCCATGACGTGGCCAGCAAGGTCTGCTAAGCTTCACAGCTGCTGCAGCAGTCAGTCCTGTTCTACTGAAAGGCTTCACCTAAATATGCTGATGGCCAAGCCACTGGAACCAGTGCTTCAGCGTGGTCCTACTCCTGACCTAGGCTGGCTTGCTGGCTTTCTTTCTTTCTTCTTTCTTTCTTTTTAATATTTACTACAGGGTCTACAGGATCTCACTATGTAGATTGGACTCATGGTGATCCTTCTAGTTTCAGCCTCCCAAATGCTGGGATCACAGGCATGAGCCACCACACCCAGTCTCAATCACTGTCTCAGCACGCCGGGGCCAACATAGCAAACAGGGATGGAACCCTACCGCTGTACTGTGGCCATGGCTTTCAATCTCTCTATTATGGTTTCAATAGGAATCCTGGTTCATATTAACCATTGGCATAGTTTCCATTTCTTCCAGAGAGACTTTAAGTTCTTAATCTGAATATACACTACCTGGAAAACACCCTCAAATTTTTAACAATACTGTAGTAAGTGTATGTTAATTAAATAATCAGGATAATGTATTTTATTTATTTTTCAGAAAAATTATTTATTTATTTATTTATGTGAAACGGGGTCTCACTATGCAGATCAGACTCATACTGACCCTCCTGTCTCAATCTCCCCAATACTGGGATTACAGGTGTGCACCTCCATGTCTGGTTTCAATGGCTGGAATGGTACACCAAATGTGAATTAATAAGAATTTTCATTTCTATTGATGAGAATAAAACCGAGCTCAGTTATCCTGGGAGAAAATTTGGTCAATTCTTATAAAAGTTTACTTATTACTGTGTATGAAGCAGTAGTCAAAATCTTCACTATTTGCTTTAAAGTGATGTAAGCTACATACACACAACCATAGATTTAGTATTTATAATCTATAAATTGCAAAACTTAGAAAACAATCAAGAATTTCAGTAAATGAAAACATGGTATGTACCCAGAAAATTATATATTTTTTATCACTCAAAACAAATGCCCTTTCAAGACATGAAAAACATGGAAGAAACTTAAATACTTATTACTGAGTGAAAGATGCAAATCTAAAAAGTCTACATGTAAAATTTCAATTTCACAACTATGGAACACTTCAGAAGATGCAGAACAACAAAAAATTAGAAAAGACCTAGGGTTTCAAAAGAGTTACGAGGGAGTGGGAGATGAACAGGTAGCACACAGACTTTTTTTTCAAGCTAACTTACTATGTATAATCCTAAAATGTTGACTTTGATATGTTTGCCTGACTTCATAGATGCACAATAACAAGAAGTGAGCTTAAGACAAAGTACAGAGTTGGGTGATAATGTTGTTGTCAGTGTGGGTTCAGGAATTGTAACCCAAGGAACTTAGATGCAGAATGCTGAGAATAGTGAAGGCCATCCATAAATGCAGGCAGCAAGTATGCAGAATGTATCTGTACATCCCTCTCAACATTGCTCTGTAAAATTGACAAGAGTCAGAAAAACAAAGCCTGCTAGTGTTATAAAAGGCTATAATATGAAGGTCAGAACATTCTAAGGTGGTTATTTTCAGAAAGTAATAGTGTGAATTTGGCAACATGAATAAACATCTGTTAGACAAAGACAAATGAAGTAAATTCTTGTTGGAGAGAGAAAGTTGGAAGCATATCCTGGAACCCTGCAACATCTGGGGGCAAAAAGGATAGGACACACAAAGCAAGGAGCACACCATAAAATGCAAGCCTGGGAGCTATGTGGAAGGCAGTCCCAATACAACGCTCAAGGATGTCTTTCCAAGTTTTGGCTTTGATTCTCAAAATGAAAAGTGACTCAACTGATTTAAGTGAAGACAGGGAAAGACATGATTAGAACTTTGTTTTAGAAAAATCACTTAAGCATGAAAATGCTTGGAGCAGGTCAAGGGTAGACGTGGAGGAACTAGCTAAAGGTGATAGAAATAGTCTACCACGTTGTTAAAATTTAGATACCCATATGAGACAACAAAGACATCAGCAATGTCTCACATGCATTGCAAATGATCATTTCTATGTATTTTTATTGTTGCTAGTATAAATAATAAAATTGCAAATTTCTGTGTAAAATTAGTACAACCTAAATACAATTTCTCTTAACTCATGGACTAAAGTCTTTTTCACTTAAAAATATCTACTTATATTTAAAATTTTGAATCATAAGACAACACAGAGAAAGATATTTTAAGAAATTAATGGTTCTGTCTGAAATACTGTTTTGACATATCACCTTCCTGCCTTTCTCCTAAGCTTTTTCTTTTGTCTTTGTACAGCATCAATGTCATGCTATGCATGCTGGGTAGTCAACTCATTTTTTATTGTTTTAATAAAAAATTTAATGCTTTACCCCATTATATTGAAAATTCTTTTACTCTTATTTCCTTGTCTTTATCACTATTATAAAACTAAAATGTGTGGTGGCTTTTTAGTTTTATTCTTGAATTACTTTTACTGCTGTGCAAAGATAGTCTAATGCCCTAGTGCTCCTTCTGAGGGAGAACAACTAACTACACCTGTGGGAAGGAGGGGAGCAGCAGGCACCTGGAGGGGCTCTGAACGTGCATTTTCTTAATAATTAGCACATCATACACCTAGTTAGCATCTCATAAATAATCATAGAGTATGTATTTAATGTATCATTTTACTTCACACTGTCAGAGGTTAACAAGTAAGCAAAATGGTTTGCTTATTTTGAAAATGAGATGAGGCTGTTCTTTGGGAAATCTGTAACTAAAAAATAATGCAATGCATCAAATAGGCATACATCACACTAATATATATATATATATATATATATATAATTTGTCTACAGACCTGTCACATCTGTCAAAACATCCTATATTTATATATGTTAGAAAATAACTATCTCTATACATTTATGTTGTGCAAAGCATATGAATATGCATGCTCAGCATAATTCTACAATTTCTTTTTAATCCAAGCCTTTCTGTCAAAATCTTCCAAGTTGAATTTCGATGGTGTGCATATCTCCCTCTTTTCTAATCTATAAGGAAATAGTTTATGAAACCAGTGAATGTCAGTATTTTATCTTTAAAATATCCTATGTCTTAATATATTATATCAATTTTTAGAATTAAAGGTTAGTTTTTTGAAAATAATTTTGATTTGTATATTATTGTGTAAAATCCTTCTCAAAACACAGTGGGTTAATGCTGCAACAGTTTATGATTTTTTTCATTATTTTTCAAGTTGAATAGACAGGTGGCTTGTTGGGCTCACCTGAGTTCATTCAGGCAAATTCACCACGCTGGTGGTTGGCTAAAGTAGGGTGATCTGATGGACTCCTACCACCCCTTCAGATCTCAGTAAGACAGCCAGAAAGGCAAGGTTTACTAAGTCTGCCTCTCTGCATGATCTTTCCTCTCAGTATTATTTGTAACTTGATAGTCATAGTTTGAAGAGAAAGCCACATCTACAAACACAGTTGCTTTGAAAATCAGACAACATCTTATTTTTGTTGTATTTGTTTCTGAGACAAGATATCATTACATAGCCAGACTGGCCTAGAACGCAGGATTCACCAACCTCAATTTCAAAAGCTTTGGGATTATAGGTCAGTGTTACTATGCCCAGCTGAACTGTATCATTCTTAGTGTTTTATATAGGTTTAACCAGGCTGTAAGATCAGCTCAATTCAAGACAAGAGGAAATAAATTCTATCTCTTCATGGACAAGTAGCAAATATTGTAAGTATGTGCTATTTTATTTACCATCATATTATATTAGAATAATAAAATAATCGTCAAGCTCCTGCTTAGGCAGAATACAGTGACCAGGTTTGATACCTAGCCTGCTGTGCTGGCACTTGGGGCACGATTACATGGCAATTGAGACTGGGAATTGTGCCATGTGCCTGTAATCTCAGCACTTGGGAGACTGCAAGCGGAAGAATCAAACTGAGTCGGATCTACGTAGTGAGACCCTGTGGACCCTGTACTAAATACAGAAATAGATAGGTAAAATAACTATGATTTGTATACTTTTTAAATCAAATTATTAATTGCCAGTCTTCACTCAGACTGACTGTTAGATTTTAAGTGAAGGATATGCTTTAGAGAGATGACATGTCATGGAAGAGTCACCTGTGTACAAGATTCAAAAATCTTAAATGTCCATTCAATTCTATTCTGTAAAAGTCATAGTTATCCCTAGAATGACATTATCTTTGTCCTCTCCTTAAATTTTGTATAATATATCTTCATGATAAGGAGTTCTTTGTCTTAAATTATGTTTTTGCCCAAAATAATATTGCAATGACATTTCAAGTGTCTTATGTCTCTCTCTCTGTCTCTCTCTGTCTCTCTGTCTCTCTCTCTCGCTCTCTCTCTCTCTCTCTCTCTCTCTCTCTCTCTCATTTATTTATTTATTTATACCAGGGATTGAACTCAAGACCTTGCACTTTTCAGGCAAACACATATAATTTAATTACCTCTACAGCCCCATTATTTTTTTCAAAAAGTAAAACATTCTATATGCTAAGCTGCACAAGACAATCAACTTAATTTACAATACTGCTATTTTCCCTCACTTCCATTATTCTAAAAGAAATGTGTTAGTAATATTGCTGATTTTTTCTTTACAATTAAGTTTTGTGGAATACAGAAAACAGCTTTGGAAATCTTCAATTCCATCACTGTATCAAGTCCTCCTGATTTGAGGGATCCAATTTTGGGAGACATTTTTCTCAACATTCCAGCTGGTGAATGTAGCAGTCTTTCTTGCAAAACTCTGGCATGGGCCTGTGAAGGGGATGAAGAGGAGGAGGAGACCCCATTAAAGATTTCAAGAATAGAAGAACTGAGATGAGAGGTGGGACAAAAGACAGTACTGAGGCATCAAAGATAGTATCAGCAACTGGCGTTAAGAGATGATGACCATAGATGCAGCGAAAAATATTGGACAATTTGCAAAACTGAAAAAAAGTGTTTCCATAATCCATTTAATATGCTGAGCTGTAAAAGGCTCAAGTCAACAACTTCTGACATTTCCAGTCCTGCGGATAACCCACTACTATTATGGACTACTAGACTATATTGGATTACTTTGTGGAATTCATGCACTAACAACATGTGAATGACAATGGAATATCCATTTCTGACAAAAGTAAACGAAAAAGGGGGATGTAAATGAAGGACTATTTTGTAGTGAAAAAAACGTATACGTATATACCTGTATATGCAAAATAATGTAGATATACAACTACTTTGTCTTACTTCAATGAGAAGAAAGTTGTAAACTAATAGTGTTTAGAGAAGATATCAAGTCTGCATCTTGTACTATGAATAACTACTACAAAGACAACAAAATGCAATATATTAATTATTGTAACTGTGCTACTAACTCGTTTTGAAACTACCTTATTGCTACCTCTTTCTCAATAAAGTTAATATAAAAACTAGCTTTATGAGTGAAAAAAAAACATTTTTACAATAATTACACTGAAAGCAAACGTGTTTTAAAGGCACTATACTTTTAAATATATTTTTCATTTTAAATTATAGTCAGAGGGCTAAAATTATATTGAACAACGTTTACAAAATGTGAATTTCCTTAGATACTCAGTGCCTCCTGCATAGCACTACATTTGGGAATTTTGGCTCAGAATTAGGGTTCTCCGTTAATCCCACTACTACCTTGTAGATGATATAACCTACCCTGTTTGGGGCAGGGTGTTTTACTAGTGCCTTAAGACATAAACAGGAGTGTCTTCACATGCCAGTAGGCAAATGCCTTGCTTCTGACTTGAGGTTCACACCAGACCTTGAGAAGCATGCGTTGACACTGCTGCAGGACCTTTCCCCTTAAAGTACAGGGGCCTAAGGCAGGAGGCTCCTGAAACTAAGAATATCAGCTCAAGGACAGGCTGGCTCTGCTTCTCCCCTCAGAGTGCTAATTACGGAGTAGGGACGACAGGCAGACTTCTGCTTCTGCGTGATCAATGTGTGTCTGCGACTCTGTTCAGAACTTCATGTGTCTTTCTCCTCAGTCTTTCTCTCATCTACATTCATACCCCCTTTAATATAATTTCTACATAAACACAGCTTTCCTTCACCAAGCCTCTGCTGGCACTGGTAAGAAAGACGTAGTCGGGTTCTTCTTGCCAGATTACTTTATAACGTAATAAATTATGTCTTAACTGTACTTATGGTGCTCTATTTTGTTCCGCAAAAGCTTAAACTGGAGAGTAAAACAATTTAATATTATCTTTTTTTTTTTTTTTGCTCTCATTTGTGGTCCTGACTGAGGCAAGGATCACATATAAAGAAATAAGTTAATATATAATGTGAATAAATCAAGATTTTATAGCTTGGTATTACATATAGTTTATTATCATTTGCAAAAAGAAGAACTGGGGTTCTTTTTCGTCTAAATTTGTTGAACTGTCACTTTAAAAAATGATGTGTTCCACTGAAGAGCATTGCATAAAAGAAATTTGAGGCTGTTGGTAGTAATAAGCACAATGCTATAGAATGTTAGATAATAGCATTCGAAGAATGTCACAAAGTATCCCTCTGCTTTTGTATCTTCAGCTGCAATTTGATGAATTTAAAACATCTTGGTTAAGTGGAAATAATGAAAGAGGCAATGATTTTATGCATTTGACTGTTTACAAAGAATATTTACATCTGCTTTGTTATTTGATTCTCAAAATTCAAAGCTTAATCTCTCTCTTTCAGAGGTGAGAATAGAGTTTCAGATGCCAAGTGATTTGTCTTATCATAAAATTATTACTGATACAAACTGGAACTGAAATTCAAGTCTGAAATTCTCATTCTTAACATATCCCAAAATTTAAAACATTGATCATTATTTGACAAATACGTGGTCTTTTTACTTCAATTTCTTTGCATTCAGTTTCTCTTCTTTCCAAGTGGCTTTCTTCTTTCTTTCATGATGTCTTCTATAATTTATTATGTAATGGATTTATTGATAATTGTACGGCAATTACGTCTCAGATATTTGTTATTACATATGAAACTTGTTATATACATGGGATAAAATGCCCAAAATAGGCATGGTCTTAATAGTGGGGCGTTGAAATAAAATAATTTGAATTACATGAGTTGATCATAAATACTTACAGAAATATGTACATGGTGCATCATAGTCCATGTTCTGAAGGATAATAGTGAAAGTAACCTTAATACTGAGCAATTGAAATGAAATAAAGAAATAAATACACTTCAGATTTGTAGCAAGTACTCTTCTAAAATTTAAAATACCTTTACTGTTTAAACTTCATAAAAACCATCTAGAAATGTTGCACAGAGTCAGGACCATCTCTATTACACACACACACACACACACACACACAGACACACACACACACAGCGACGATACTAAAGCAATCAGATAATTTGAAAGAAAACTTGGAAGAAGTCATGATGTCATTTCCTGCTTTGGTAATAAAAATTGAAAAAGAGATACATAGTTCTGCAATTTATGGCTATATTGCCATTTTGGGATGTATATTTATTTGCTACCAGAACTTCTGTGCATTTTGAGGGCCTTCAGTTGCATTCTTATTTGTTACAGTTTCATTCTAGGATGACTCTCCAAAGTCTCATGTGTTCTGAGGTAGGACTTTCAGAAGCTGATTGAATCATTTGGATCTGAATGTGCTGTGGGACGGGGGCCTGGTCAGAAGAAGCAGACCCACTAGGGCCCGGACATGGAAGGGCTCCTCTGCCTTCCCTACTCCTCCTCTTTGTCCCTGCTTCCTGGCTGCCTTGGGATGGGACATTTTCTTCGCCCCAGGTCTCCTCCATGCCATTTATGCTGTGGAGTCAGAGGACCATGGGAAGAAATTGTGATCCAGAATAAAATTTTCCTCCTTTAAGTTGTGAATGCTAGGAACTTTATGGTAGCAGTGAAGCAGGATCCCTGATACAGAATATATTAAATATTCTATTTGACTTTGTTTTGCGAAATGGTTGTTTACTATGAGTGAATAAATAAATCATTATCTGTGTTTTTGTTCATTATGGATTGGGAAAACATATCCAACTGCCCTTGTCTTCTGAATTGCCTCTTATGGAAGCCTTAGTTTGTGTGAGACATCCCAAACCCTGGGTCGGGGTTCACGTTAGGTGTTGTAGGGGTGGCCATGATGAGATTTCCATAACTGAGGACTGACACTCATTTTAGCTCATCAGCTTGGAGAGCTGTGTGTTTAATGTCAAGAATTTCTTTTCTTTCTTTCTTTCTTTCTTTCTTTCTTTCTTTCTTTCTTTCTTTCTTTCTTTTTTTCTTTTAAAATGTATTTAATACGGGGTCTACAGGGTCTTACTACATAGATCGGACTCGTACTGATTCTCCTGTGTTCAGCCTCCCAAGCGTTGGATTATAGGTGCCCGCGACCACGCCCAGTCTCAATTGCCCTCTCAGCATGCCCCACCGACGGGGCTGGCACCGCACGCTGGGGATCAAACCCCAGCTGCTGCGCTCTGCCTAAGCAGGCACTTTTGTCCGCTGAGCCATCTGGCTGGGCACTTCAAGAATTTCTTGATCAACTTTCTCGCCACAGATCAGCAGGCTACTTGTCCTGACTGCATAGGCTGAGAATCAACAAAGAAAATGAAAACAAAAATGCAAAGATTCATAAGATTTTGGAGAGAAAATGTTAGATAAATTGAATCAAAAGTGTTCAAAGCTGTAGAGAATATAAAAAGCTATTTATACTAATATTTTAAATTAACATTTCTAATTCACCTAATAATTCTATTGACAACAGAGAATGGTCTGTAACCATGCCTCAAGTTTATATAAAAATATGTACATATTTGTATGTTCCTGATAACCAGGAGAAAACAGTGTATCACCCAAGTCCTCAACCCACATAGCAGAAGCCCAAAAACTTAGATACCACCAAACATACACAGTTGTCATCCAGTGGTGGCAGGCCAATGCTAGACGTCTGACCCTCACTCGATCTCTTTCTCATTCTCCTTTCTCACCTTCCTACATTTTAAACATGTTTCATCCTGGCCGAATACTTCTTTCGAAGAACAACAAAAAAAGATTTTTCTTTCACATATTTGCCCCTACAAAACAATCCTCATTTTATAAGTAAATAAGTAGTTGTATACTAACTGGAAGCATGTTTATATTGAGTAAAAATCATGAGCATTTATCATTCTTATTTAGATAATGGGAAGTAATAACATGCCTTCTGAAAATACAGGATTCAGCATAATCACAGTACATTAGCCAGAGATCATAGAAGATAAACCTCCTCATTTGTCAGTGGTGTGCACCACCCAGGCATATTTCATTAGATGTTGTCAAAGGCACAGGAAACTGCCAATCATATTAACAACTAACTTCTTTTAAAAGCCATTCAACTGAATTTAATTATGACTAAGTATATTTCAGTGAAAGAACATTAAATACACAAATGCCTCCTGGCACATGCTTCAGTGTCAGTGGTGAAAAACTGTCTGCTCAATAGAAAGAAATCATTCTATGTATCCTGAGTAAATAAAATAAAATGAATCAATACGCAAATTTGCTTGCATTGCAAAAAGAGAAATTTTAATTCTGTGGTGAAAAAAATGGACAAAAATGCCTATTTCCCATAGCCCACAAAAACATGTGTTAATAGAATTACCATGTGTCTCAATTGAAAATCTCAGATGATGCCCAGATTCTTATATTTCATTCTTGTACACCACTAGAACAATTTAACTCAAAATAAGATGAAATGCGCAAATCCCATGCACATTGATCATTACTTTCTTCTTTCTATTCCCAATCCAGCTGATTTTATTTAAAGCATCATTTGTTCTTAGTTCTTCTCTGTGAAAAAGACCTGCCCTTAGAGCCCTCCATGTACTCACCCCTCTATCTCCCCACTCCATTTCTGAATACAGCTTGGCTTAGACAGATTTTGTCTAAAATTGTTCCCTGTGGAACCTCATAGATTTAAAGAGATACCCCTGAGACAGAGGGAGCTTTGGCAGTGTGGTTGGTATCACAGTGGGTGAGACTTCATGGATTTTCCAAAGGGAGATGTAAGCAACTCCACCCAACACTAATCAAAGCAAACCCATCATTATATCTCCACTTGGAGAATTCCTTCTATCAGTTGCTTCTCTGGCAAATAGTATTCATTACTGTAATCAGAAACTAAGAAGTAAATTTGCGATTCTAAATTTCTAAGATACCTAATTTTGAACTTTTTCTCTTTTGCTGCTATAGTTTCATTTTTTAATAGATGCTTCCTAGTAATCATGTTACGCACGTGTCTCTTCATTTGCAAGCAACTTAGAATTCTCAGTGGGCCGGCCAAATAGCTCAGCGGATTATAGCACCTGCAAGCAGGCGCAGGAGTTAGGGGTTCGATCCCCAGGCCTGCCGTGCTGGCCCTGCCCCCGAGGCATGCTGAGAGAGCAATTGAGACTGGGCATGATGGCCCACACCTGTAACCCCAGCACTCGAAAGGCTGTAAACAGTTATGAGTCTGATCTAGTAGTGAGACCCTGAACACCCTGTAGCCCCTTCCCTAAAATACAAAAAATTTTAAAAACCTTAGAATTCTTAGAACACAAGTTTATGTGTCTCAGGTTTGTACCACTAAACCTGTTATTGGATTTATCTTCAAATAGAAAAATGCCCTCATCTCCTACTGCTGTGACTATCCCAGTGATTTCCATACAGACTTTTGAACCTCTCAGAGGATGAATTTATTATGGTATTTTTAAGATAGTTCCTCTTATGTATGTAGACAAGTTGAATGGCTTTCTCTATTCTCTTCTTCATTAAAAAGAGAAGCACTTCTGTGCTTAGTAAATGATTCATAATTAATCTCATTATAACTTTTTATGATAAACATCACCTAATGTTATTGTATTAAGGTTCTACTGAATTCAATATTTGGCTAGCTTCACCCAATAAATCTGGTGAGCTAACCTGAGACACTGCATTCTTGTGTTCCAGAAAAATTTTTGCTTCAAGCTCTCTTGGCCAAGTTTGAAATTATCTGGCTTTTATATTCTTGAACACTGAAAGAATAAACCTTCAGGAATAGGGTGGAGAGACTAGCTGTGAGGTTTCTCAATCACTGTTTTACTTTCTACTTTCAAGTTCTGAAATTCAACCAGTTCAAGTTCTGATATTCGGATATTCAATCAGAACTTTCTTTGTGTGCTGAAATGCTTCCGAGTTGCACACTGAGCACCACCTACTTATAAATTGACAGTTGATCAACTATAAAATTACCTTGGTAGCTGCTAAGCATCTCTATATCATTAGATGTCTAAAATAATAATATCTTTCTATCATAGATTAATATACTAAGATTGATATTAAAAGCAAACAACCATTTTTTTAGGCTGTTGGTAATAATTACACTAAAATTATCACTATTATTAAACTTCTTGGTAGGGTTTTTGTACTCTTCTGAACATATTCTTCTTGGTGCATCCCTAGTTTCATTTCTTATTACAATTTTGAAATCATATCCATCTTAAATTTCAGGAATTCTTGTACCAGATTTATGTCATAGTAAATGCCTAATATTAACAAAATAATTTTATTTTCTTAGGAAGTAGTAGTTACAGAGGAAGTGAGAGAATGTGCAGATAATTCAGACTCACTAAGGAGAAATTCAGATTAAATTTCACTAGAGCAAAAATGCAAACACATGGAAGTGAGTGAGAGGAATATAGCGGCCGGTAGGGGATGCACTAGGAGACTAACAAGAGTCAGGGAGGCATTTCTGGCTCCAGGGACCTGGTGACACCCACTGGAGTTTGAATTTAAGCAGTTCCCTTAAGGACCCGATGAGAGAAGGAAGGAGCACCCCTGTCTCCCATCTTGAATTGCATATCTTTGAATTGTCATCCAATCATTACACATTCTTCTCAGCCAAAGAACAGAAATTCTAACTACTGCATAGCAAGCAGTATTAGAGAACACATGCATGGAAAAGTATAGGAGTTAAATCTCTGAACAATTTCAAAAACTCATTGAAGTTCCTTCTTAGGCACCTACGTAATTCAATAGAGTTTAAATTTTCAAAAACTTATTACATAGCCCTGTATTATTATTTATAAAAATTATTATACATGATGTTTTATTTTAAATGTAAGCAAAACAAGTTGAATGCTTATCTAATGATTTTACTCAAGAGATGTAAGAAATATTAAGTCAGATTTTAAAGAGCACTGTCAGGCTTTTTAAGAAAAAGTATGTAACTCGTCATTATGAGCAAGGCATAGCATCAGGAGATTTTATATCTCATCTGTAGTGAATATAATCTTTTTTTCTTTGCCTTAAAAGCACCAAAGGGAATTACAGGAATCATTGGCTCACTGATTAGTACAAGCAATGGACCTACATTATACTGCAAATCAGTTCTCTGAAGGGCTTTTATTGGTGGTCATTACTTGAGCACAGATGAATTTCGTGGCTATTTGGTGGATGTTACCCACCATAAAATAGGATGGACATGGAGTAATGGACAAAACCTCCCCCAGAGAGGAAATTACAAAAGATATGTAGGGACAATGCTTCACAACCTCACACTGACACTGCCCATAAGCTGAGGAATCTTTCTTTTAGTTACATGCACAGTCCACCTAGCAAATGAATTATTTAGAAACAAATATTTGCAAGTAATTTTGATCAATTCTTAAGAATAGCCTAAGTTTTAAAATGTATGCTGATATTTCCCAAGTGAAGAAGGTAGACCTTTAGGTGAACTCTTTGTGTTCTGGAAATACTATGGTTTTTCCATTGTTGTTTGCAAGATTTTATATAGCTAGCAACTAATTCATTGAAAGTGTTCTAATATTTGTAAGTTTCCACTTTGCAAGTGATGGAGGATATATTTAAAGCACAACTGTTAGAGATAGCTCAGCTGATTAAGCACCTGCTTAGGCAAACACGGGGACCAGGGTTTGTTCCTGGCTCCATATACTGTGGCAACCACACCTCTGGGGCACACTAAGATAGAAACTGAGTCTGGGCTTGGTGGTACATGCCTGTAATCCCAGCGCTATGGAAGCTGAAAACGAGAATCACTACAAGTCTGAGCTGTGTAGTGAGTCCCTGTACCAAATACTTGATTTTTTTTTTTTTCAGAACCAGGGATTGAACTCAGGCCCTTGTGCTTGCCAGGGAAGTGCTTATTCTACTGAGCCATCTCCCTTGACCCTCCAAAATTTTTTTAGAAAAGCACAACTGTATAGGTCTTGACATACCTTAGGCACAAGTAAGAAAAAGAGATGTCAGAAATAACTGTAGGTGAAACGTAATGGCGAAACTTTGATTAGACGATAGTTTTACCAGCCATGTACTTTAATCAAACAGAAACTGATGTGTGACAATTTCTTAGGTTGACGATGGCCATGCTTTTAAATATAAAATGAAATACCTGGTAGGTAATCAATATATGTCAATTATTTTTTTAAAAAGACAGCTATAGTCTAGTCTTAATAGGTAACTTATAATGGATTGATAGTCCTGTCCTGAGTTCTAAATCATGAAAAATCAAACTGTTTAGATAATAGAAATCTACTCCATAGTTTAGTAATGTCCATTACAGGTAAAAGCAAGAGTAGTATAGCAATATTAGTTGACACTACCCTCCTATTTGATGAGTACACAAGAAGAGACTTGTTTCATAGAGAAGACAATGGTATTTTAAGGTGTAAAACTCTTGAGTACAGATCGCAGTCCTATTTCACTCAGACACTATCTAACACCATCTCTTATATATCAGAACCTGATACAAGATGTCTTAGAATTGCACTCATGTCTCCAAATCTACCTGAAAGTGTAAGAGGGAAGTTTCAGGATGCAGGGAAGTTTTGAATGACTCTGGAATACAAGGAGTAGGAGGGAGGGAGGGAGAGATGGAGAGAGGGAGGAAAGAGGAGAGAGAGAGAGAGAGAGAGAGAGAGAGAGAGAGAGAGAGAGAGAGAGAGAGAGGATCAAGAATTAGAGAAGACTGCAGCATATGCAAAATCATAAAAATAAAACGAATGCACTTAGGAATTTTGCTGAACAGTATTTCTTCAGCATGAAGTACAAAATTATGCAGGAGTTGAGTCAAGACAGGCCATGTATAGATCATAAAATATGCTGGGATCAACGCAGAAGGGCTGCAGTTGCATCTCGTGGTGGGATTCTAGCAGAGAAGTGTAAACCTGAAATAGCATGATCGTGATGGCAGTTACTATTGAATTCACCTGGGTTGCCTGGTGAGTGTTTCCTTCTCTCTATCCTCACATTTTTCAGTTCTTATTTGTTAGGGACTCTTTTCTCCCAAGGCTTCTCTTATCGGCATTGGACTTGGTTATCCACGCACAAAATCAAAGAAAGCAATCTACCCCCTTCGTTTTGATCCGCTGTCCCCACCCTGAATAGACTGGCCTCATCAGCTCTCCATCAAGCTCAGGAGCTTCATTCGATTGTTTTCATACTTACAGAATTTTCTTCCTCCAGGTTTGATTTCTTTTTAAAGACACCAAACTCTGAACTGAATAGGTGTCTCCTGAAAGTGGCGTCTCTGTCATGGCACATTCTGAAAAGCTTTCTGTGCATGGCACACCATGAAAAACAAGAATAGACAGAACAATTAAAGGCGGCAACTCAAAGTCTGAGCTGCACAAATCAATTTTGTGCTTCCATTTCTTTTCCAATGCATCTTCATTTATATTTCAATATCCTGTCTCAGCTTAATTTTAGAGAATTTATTTTCACTTCAAAGTCCTTTGAGATGGGCCTAAATAAATGCAAATTAAAAGGAAGATTGCTGTTGCCATGCAGCTTTACATACCGATTTTAAACTTAATGGGGACTTAGGAGCATTTTTTCTTCATCATACTTAACAAAACCCATCACCATCAGCTGCCAAAACGTCAGTTTTCAAATCCAGTTATACAGTGTAGGCTTCATTTTTTAACTTCTTGTTTTTATTCCTCTACTGTACTCAGCATCGCAGAAATACTGGACAAACTTGTGTCAGGAACACCTTCTCTTATGCACTGTGCATTTGCAAAAAGATCACATGACTTTGAGTCTAATTTTCTGTGCTGTGCAAATGTAAAATTTAATCATAATCACTTCTGGTAATTGTAAATTTTCAGTAAGAATATCGACAGCAAAATTAATATAGTAAGGGTTACAATAATCAATTACTAAACTTAGACATGGGAGAAAGATGGCCCTGACAGGAATCTGAGAGATTTTCCAAAATCTAGCAGAAAATTAGGTTGCTACTCTTTTTTTTTAGGGGGGTGGGCAGAACTGGGGATGGAACTCAGGCCCTTGCATTTGCCAGGGAAGTGCTTATTTGACTGAGCCATCTCCCCAGCCCCTTTAGGTAACTACTCTTTAACCTATTATTACTTTACTATTTATTATTATTATATGACCTATTACTATTGTTAAACTATTTACAACAGGAGAAAAAAACTGCAATAGAAATGGTTCATGCCACATGGCTGACACTGACAAAGGATCTACAATCTGAGGTACAGGATCTCAGGATAAATCCTGAGGGGATTTCACTGACCTTATCAGACCCAAAAGCTACAACCTTGTTGCATAGGTCCTGCTTTACCTTGGTCTTAACCATCCAGCAGAAAAGTATAAAAACGAAGTATAAAAAGTAAAGCCATGCTGTTATGTTGAGCTGTAGGGGACTCAGGTCAACAATTTCTGACATTGCCAGTGAAGCGGAAGACCCAATACTATTATGGGCTACTGGACTCTTTTGGAATATTATGGGCTACTGGACTCTTTTGGAATATTTTGCTGAGTTTATACACCTAGAATATTATTTAAATGATGGAACTCAACAAAAAAAGAGTATACAGATGAATGTCCGTTTTGTGTCTGTGTATTCAAAGTGGTTAGGGTAGATATATAGTTACATCCCCTTAATGAAAAGAATGATTTGTTCTAAAGTTGTTTGTAAATAGAATATCAAGTTTGCATCTTGTACAACAATTAATCATTAGGAAGAATGTATGCAATGTGTTAATTATTGAAACTGTCCTACCAATTTGGTTTGTAACTGTCTCATTGCTATTTGTTTCTCTATAAAATTATGGGGAAAAATGCAAACTGAATTGTTAAGTATATAATAGAGAAGATATCCAGATGGGTAAATAAAATAAATTTAGTTTTAGCTCATTTTGGTGTAGAGATATTATCACACTCAGACCCTTGTGTAATGGGTGGGGGAAACTAGATGAAGTATCACGGAAGAAAGCCATACAAGGAATAATAGTGAAGAAATAGCTGACTTATACTTAGAATTGGTTAGATGCAGTGATTTTGTGGAACTCACGTTGCGGTGTTCTCACACAGTGTGTCCGTGTGTCTGCTAACTTGGTCTTATCACAATACAGTATGTATGCAGAAAATAGCAAAGGACAGGATTCTATTTCTTCCAGTGAGGCATTTTGAAATGTTTTCTCTGATACCTCCAGGAGAAAATTCACATATTTTATTTTATTCTACAAATGAATAGAAACCCTTCCAGGTCAGGTGGATTCCCTAGGGATATGCAGTCCTAATGCAGCTGCTCTGTGCATCTGTCTTTGTAAATATTTGTTTTTGTGGTTTATGGTGTGTCTAGTGTTCTTGGGCTATATGAAATCAAATTATAATTTGAAATGTGTTTCAAAAAATATTTGTCCTTAAGTTACCATAAATTATCAGAAACTTGTTTATGTGAAAATGTTGATTTCTCTATTCCTACATGTCATTAGACATTGATTTATATTTGTGTGCCTGACAAAGTTAAGGACTATCTCCTTAACTTTACTTGGGAAGAAACGTGTATCATGTCCTAACTTGAACGTGTTTGGTCAGATGCTATTTACTAATTACTTTATTCAGTACGTATGAAATACTACAAAATTTGAAACCAAATATTATCTTCTTTTGTAGTAAAAGGAAACCTCATTGAAAATCAAATAAGTTAATAAAAGTATCATGGTTAATGATTGAAGTTCAAAATTGGACTTGTCTCAATTGAAGAATTCTCATACAGATTTTTCACTTATACAATCAACATCAACAAACTTTTCAGAAGCACAGAGGCTCTGGGAACAATTAAAAGACTTCGAAGGAAGTCTGGGTTGCGAGAGACTTTCAGTTTAGTGAAGAAAATATCTTTTGTCCCTCAAGCTATGCAATGTCATAATGAAATTTTATTTTAATATGTTAAAAATATGCCTGCACTACAATAGCTAATGAACAATTTATTAATGTACAAAATAAATTTCCTTTTTTATGAATTCCAGACATTGACTCTCATTTTATTTAGTATTAATTTGCCAAATAGAATATGTATGCATGTGGTCTGAAAACATGAAATTTCAGGGTAGTACAAAATCTGCTATTAAAACTTCCCCATATAAACATATTTTAGCAATATTACTGTCATCAGTGAGGGCATGTGATCAGTGCCACACTTACCAGAGTCCCTCCTGCTGCACCTGGGAGCTCCTAGCACCACCAGCCCTGCTGTTGATAGCAGCCACTGCTCCCTGTGCTTTTCTCTGCCTCATTTGTGGGCAACCATCACTGCTCGTGTCCTCTCAAGCATTGTTCCTGGCAGAAAGCCACAATCTCCTCTTACTGAACTACTTCCTCTATGTGACCCTTTAGACCCCAGAGCCTGTAGGAGGGTAGCTGCTCTGTTCTCTAGCACCAGAGCAGTCTTTCTCAGGTTTGTTCTGCAATAATCCTGTCCTGTTGAGCTCTGATCTTTGTTTCTGCTTTTCCTTTTTCCTAACAAAAAAACAAAGAGGCCAGGAATGAGAAGCAGCCTGACATTAGCGCGGCATTGGCAGCAGGTACATAATTTCAATTTTTGTAAGATTCTGCAGAACTGAGTCCAGTAGCACAAGGATGCCTGTGGGTAGCTGCTCCAAGTCTTAGCCTCTTCCCAGGGCAGCTCCTTCTCTCAACTTACCTGCTCATCTCCCTCGCTGCCCTTTCTATTTTCAGAATCACTTAGGATCAGAGAAACATTTTACTCCTTTTGAAGAACAGAAAATTCTCCATCGTGTAAGCTATGACATGTAGAACCTTGTTTGCCCACACACTCAGCTAATTCTTCTTGTTTATCCCAGCTGAAATTCATAGTTGCTGTAATTCCATATCATAGGACGAGCGATAGCAGAAAAGGATCCATAAACAATGCAGGAGTGCAAAAAATTTTCAAAAAATATCAACTTTAACATATCGAGAGTAGGAATCCTCTTAAGAACTTTTTTCCTAAATCAAATAAATATTGTTAATACTAGAGTCAAGAAAACGTTACTCACTTCCATCACACACCCTTGCTTTTCTATTTTTGTCCTCTCGAGATTGCACTCTCCTTATTACAGGCAGCTAAGTTAGCTAGAAATCAATACATAGTCAGAAAGAGAGAGAGAATAGGTTCTCAAGGATGTCACCACAAAAAAATAAAGATATCAAGTTTGTTGCTGGAGGCACATCTGAGGGAGACTGGGCTAGGAGGCTGAGGTAGGAGGGTTATTGAGAGTTCAAGCCCAACCCAGTGTACAAAATAAATAGAAGGTCAGATAGGACTACTGAGAAAAACCCTGACTCTAAAAGACGAAAGAGAGAGAGAGAGAGAGAGAGAGAGAGAGAGAGAGAGAGAGAGAAAAGAAAGAAAGAAAGAAAGAAAGAAAGAAAGAAAGAAAGAAAGAAAGAAAGAAAGAAAGAAAGAAATAAGAAATATTCGGGCT
>NW_004524587.1:22473522-22477390 GCF_000260255.1 Octodon degus
CCTGCTTCTCTATTGGATCAATAGTAGCTAAGCAGCTGTACTTGTAATCTTATAAATGATTACAGTTTGGCACACATTGTACCCATTGCGGCTTTGCTGTATAAATTACCCAACAAAGGGCTTTGGTGCCAGCCTACTTCCAAGTCCCTCCTGTCTCTCAGGAGCTATTCTTATTCCCCAGCAAACCTTTCCTACTGTTAACCTCCTTGTCCTTTGGAATTTATTCTTCCATTTCAGGAGACACAAACTCAGCATACTTGACATCTAGCAGACTGGAAGCTAGGTTTTCCATCATTCGGATCTGAATCTTCTTTTCCTCTGTTATCTGCTGTTTCAGCTCTATCCTTTGTTGAAGACAAGTGCTGTCTCATCTCCTTTCTTTACTGATAATAAAGCAAAATTATAACATTATTGTAATGGTTATTTTGTTGTACACTTGTTAGGTTTTGGTTGCTGGTACATTTAATACTAATAGATAGATGCCAATTTACTATGATGTATATATGATGTTATAGGTAAGGAAATGAAATTGAACCAGTGACGTCTCTGGCTGAATTGGAATACCCAAAAAATTCATATGTTGAAGTTCTAGAGCCATTACCTCAGAATATGGCTACATTTGGAAATTGGATTCTTAGCACAGGAATTAATTATAATGAGGTCACTAAAACAATACGAAAGGCTGGCGAGTTAACAAGAGAAGAATACTATGGCACAGAGACACCATGGTATAGGCTATGAAGACACAAGGACAAGATGGCCATCTACAGACCAAGAAGAAACCATCTCTGCCATCCCTTGATCTCAGTCATCTGGCTGTGAAGAAATGCATTTCTGTTTATTCCATAAAATCTATGATACTTTATTAAGGCAGTGCTGCAAACTAATAAAGTTGACAGGCATTTTCCAATATCATGCACTGATGTAGTAATTAATGTCAGAATTAAAAAAAATAAGCCATTTCCTGAAATTATATCTCATATAAATATAAGACCCCAAATCCATAATGCTTTTCAGATCCAGCACCTGTTTTCTATGGTTTTTGACTGATTGTTTTGCACATTGTCCAAAATAGGCAAAATTATACTGATGTGCTATGGAGGTCCTGTGTGTGTGTGTGTGTGTGTGTGTGTGTGTGTGTGTGTGTGTGTGTGTTTTACCAGAGATTGTATCCAGGGCCTCATGCATGTTAGACAAACACTTTTATGCTGAACTACATCCCCAGTCCTTATTTTTTATTATTTTATATTGAGACAGCATCATTCTAAGTTGCCCTGGGTGGCCTTGAACTTGCAATAGTATCTTTCTCAGACTTCTGAGCAGCTCAGGGTATACATCATGTTCTCACAGGGAGAAAACGAAGATTTTGCATCTCCTCATTGCCTTATTTCATCTACAGAGGAAAAAGAAATAATTGTGACATAAATGCTAAAGTCATACTTATATGAAAGTAAAGTTGGGCTTACGCTTCTAGCAACTTCCTTTCTTGAGCCTTTTAAATACTTTACAGGGGCCGGGGAGATGGTTCAGTAGAATAATCGCTTCCTTATCAAGTGCAAGGGCCTGAGTTCAATTCCCAGTTCTGCAAAAAATAAATAAATAAATAAATAAATAAAAATAAATAAATAAATAAACACTTTACATATGTGCATTTCCTGAATGTTAGTCTTATACATGTATGTTATTAATTCCTATCCAAGTGGACATTTAATAATATCTGGAGGTAATTTTGATTATCACAGTTGAAGTGGGGACAGGACAGCATTGCCACAAACAATGCACCAAACTGTCCCTTACAACAAAGACATATTGAACCATAAATATCAGTAGTGTTGGGGACAAGAAAACTGTTTGTATAGTACTGTACAGAGCATACATTGTACCTCTGTAGACTATTTCTTGACAACACTATATATTGAATTATTTGTTCCTCAATACAAATATGTCAAAAACGAATCCCTGTTGATACATTTAGAATAATGGTCCTCTTTTTAGCAGTCCTTTCTGCACGTGGAGGCCATTTTATTTAGGCAAGCATTATCATGAAGGAAAGGTGAGTACTGGAATCAGGATCAAAGTTACACGTGCTTCTCTGACCAGTCAGCCTTCTTGGTTAACGGCGTCCAAGTTCTGTGGGAGGTGAAAACTCCTTCTTCTTGGGAAGCCATCCGCTACTCCCACCCCAAGAAATGACTAACCATCAGAAGTCCCTAGACGTTACGATCATGTTTTCAATCCAGCTAAGCAATCTGTGGAATGCATGTGGGGACTGGTTCAGGAGCTGCTGCAGAGGACCATGTGCAGCTCAAGGAGAAAGGGGGATTTTGTTTTCCTTAAGACACCTTGAGAAGAAATATACCTAGGACAATTCTTTATCAAGATTTTACCCTTTTGATTCTATTCCGAAGAACATTAATTAGAACTATTAATGATTATAAGGATCTCAAAAGCAATGTGTAATCTTGAGGCAAATAGATTCAAGATGAGATGTGGCCTATGCTAATCAAATTATTTTAGATTAGGTGAGATTTATTTTTTAGAAACTAAAATTAAGAGAAGTTAAGTAAAGTCATGCATTGGTAGCCAAGGTGCATCCATTTTGCAACACCTTGTGAATACTAAAATTCACCGATGCTCAAATCTCTGATGTAATACAATATACTATTTTCATATAACCTATGCATATTTTCCTGTATAATTTAAATATATGTGGATCATTTATAAAACCTAAAATATATCATATATGCAATGAAAAGTTGCATCATTGATTAAGACATAATTCTAATAAAATAACTTTATAGGATCAGTAATTAAAATATTTTTAAATACTTTTAGATGCAATCTCTAAAGTAATATACCTTATTTCTTTTGAAAGAAACTAGAAAACAGTAAGTTTTGTTCAAATTATACTTACGTGCTTGCGTGTTATATATTTATAACCTACTTCTCATAGTGCTCTGAAAGACAGATATTATTTTTCTAGCATAAAAGTAACATAAGCACTGTGCTTTTCTTTTGGTCATTGCCCTGTTAGTGTGTCTCATACAGTGATAGGTGAATAGGTAAGATTTAATTAAATGTCTTTGGACAGACTGAATGTGGAGAGGAACCCAAGGGTTAAATAAGTTCATAAAAAATAAACAGACAGGAAAGATTGTCTGGGTTTCAGAAGTGTTTAGACTCCTAAGTCATGTGGGGGAAAAACAGCTTAGTCGAAAATAAAATAGAGGTTCTATCATTAACTATGGTTATACATACAATGGTTTCAAAGCAAAATGTTAACCTTTACTTAGCTTTCATTTTCTTGAATGGACAATTCAGATTTGTTCCACTGTGTTGTTCATCTCTAGGACATCTACGACAAGACTGGTGGTAGCTCTAGTTCAGATAGATGCTCTTCTGACCTTTGGATAACCCAGAAATCACATCTTGAAAGACAGAGAAGTAGGAATCATGGAGGACTGCTAGCATCAGAATTGCCACGATGCTGTTAATGCAGTATACTATGATTCAAATTAAGTCCTGAGGACAAAACAAATTTAAAGGATGAGGAAATACAGTCTATCACATCACATAAAAATCTTCAAAGTTATATACCTGAAGGGGGAAAGAAAAAAGAGTGGGTTGATTGAACCATTTTTGAAAATAATCTCTCATAAATGGACAAGAAAAATCAATCCATTTTCCTTCTTTGTAGTTGTTTTGTAAATCAAGTGCAGCATCACCTATTTAATTATTTTAACAGAAGATTGAAGAGTTTATACTTGAAAGGGATAAAACTTTGTCTAAAGGTTTTAATTATTGGTTTAAGGGGGCTGGTGAGATGGCTCAGTGGTCTAAAGCACCTACTTGGAACAAGCTTAGTAAA
>NW_004524587.1:22478685-22496015 GCF_000260255.1 Octodon degus
TTTTCAGAAAAAAAAATTAGTAATGTAATCTTAACTATATTTTATGATTTTTTATATCCCAAGTTAAATTAGACATGACATTTTTATTCAGAAGACTATTCTTAAAAATATAATTAATCTGTTAAAGAACTGGATTATTTGGCTCTTTCATATATTAATAGGGACTAAAGAATAAAACTATGTAAAAACAAAACACATAGATACCTGGGTTTCCATGGCTAAAGGAAACCAGGTCATGAATTTGATGAATCTCAGGGTTTTCCCTGTGAAATCATGAGATATGATCACATATGAATGTTCATGCTTTGGCCTGTGGGTCCTGTAGTACTAATGAGAATTCATTCTAAAGCTTCTATTGTCATAATTCCCCTGACCTTCAGGGATGCTATTGTGCTTCATCTATGATAATCGTGCCAACAACAGCTGACCCTACCAAAAACAATGTTCCCAATTATCTTTACTTAAAATAACATGGAAATGTTGTGTAACGATAAATAGTGGATAAAAAATTAGCACCAGAGTTCAGGTAATCTTTTTCAAGAAAATTGAAAAAAAACCAAAAACAATTTTTTTCCTCAAAAATTTACCTCAACAATAGTCAGAAAGAGTATGGAGAGTGTGGTTTTAAGATTTTTGGGGACAGGTACTTTTAGAATATTTTGAGAAAGCATTAAAATAAAACAAAGATTATACTGAAGCAATAGACAGGTGTAACTGTACCTTTGGTCCTCTATGACAAAAATCCTCTCTCTAATCCCAGAAGCAACTGCAAATTTTTATGGTCTCTTAATCCCATTCCAGATAAGGGGATATCTTTTTTCCAGTCTTTTTCCCATCAACTTCTACTTTAAAGGAAATATGAATCATTATGGTGATGATGGAAATCATTAATATTAATGAATAATGTTAATGATTTATTCACTACCGACCCCAGATTGGTAAAAAGATCGCCACTTGGAAAATTAGAATATTTCACTATTGAAATTCTTGTAATGATAAGTTTAAACATTTACTTTCAAACAATTCATTCAAGTAAATTCAAGTAAATATTGTTTTTTGTCTTAGTCGAGATTGCATTTCCTGCTAGCTGATAACTTGGTGCTGTCAGAACTTTAATTAAATTGTGAATTGCATATTTGTTGAATGAGAGCTATTCCTATGACAGTTTTATATCATAAATTCAGGATGAACAATAAAAACTTGAGAGCAATTCACAATTTTGTTTTCATAGGCACCCATTTTTCATGAGATACTTATTAATAAACTTTCAATACTTGCTTTCAAGGTAGTTAAAGTATAAATAAATGATAAGACAATAAAAGTATAACATGATGTAACTTGCATTTTAACTAGCAGGAAATAAAGATGGAGGAAAAGAGAAAAAGGAAGAGGAACAAGAGGGAGGAGAAAGAAAATTATATAACGATATGAGTTTCACCTGCTGATTTCCTTTTCTGTTATCTTTCAACACCAATTCTCTTCCTCAAAAAAAAAAATAATTGTAACATGGACATAGCATTTTAAAAATTTACCATAATTCCAAAGTGTAAACTTCTGAGTCCTTAATCTGTTACTCACCAAAGACAAGATTTGGGTTTTCTTCTGAGGTAGAGACAGAGTTAAGTGATTTGGGATAAAAATCCCAACTCGTCACTTAAGTTGATAGATAAGTTATGATAAATAACTAAATGGGAACTAGTCCTTCATTTTGTAAAAACATGGTGCTATGGTTTGGGTCTTGTTGTCCCCCCAAAGCCTCACACAGTCATTGGGATGGACTTAGAGCTTGTGGTTAATTCATGATCCAATGTTGAGATTATGAGAGTGAGTGCTGGTGGGATAATACGTGTGAGAGTGGCACCCACCCTGGGGCAGTTAGCCTGAATGAAATATAAGAGAGAGAGGCTTGCTCTCTGCCACTGCTCCTTCCTTTTGTTCTTGCTGTTTTCTGCTGCCATGAACTGCTGTTCTCTGCCACATGTCGCCCTGCCTTGGAGCCAGCCCAGAATGGACCAAATTCCCCACAAACCATGAGCAAAATAGACCTTTCCTTCCTTTATTTTGGGTGCTGGGTATTTTGTTTCAATGAAGAGAGAAAGGAACTGAGACACATGGGTCAAATTTTTCTCAGTTATGCACATATGCATGTCATCATTTGGGAGTGTCAGTCTAAAAGTTACCAAAAACAAGGTTGCCTAGCCCAAAATATTCTCATCCTGTCATTTCCCTTCAAAACTACAGACACAATGATAAGGAACTTTCAAGGAAATTTAAATCTTCCCACAATCTCCATAAATCTATGATGATCTTGGACTTGAGCAGAGTCTCACGGAAATAAAATGGTCCCTCAAGTAGGAAACAAATGGAGATAATGATTGAGCAGGCCCCAGGCCAGTGTAGCAGCCCATAAAACTGTTCTCTGCTTTTCTGTGAATGGGCCCGTCTGTTCCTCTTCCTCTGAGTATGCCTTATCTCGCTATACTTAAGCTGAGTCCATGCCTAACTTCTCTGTTACTTCTCAACTAAAGTGTCATCTGTGTCAATTCATTTTTTAGTTCATTTTCCATTTCTACTAAAGCCAGGGCTCATGCTTATTCACATTTTTGATGGTTCACAAATTTGTATAAGTCACCTTAAGTGGACATTGAAATAAAATTAATTAACAAGATATTTGGAATATCTGAAATTGGAAATTAATATTGCAGAAATGCTGAATAGGATGCACTAGCGAATAATAATCTTTGACTAGTGGGCATTAATATGGAATTAGTGTTTATATATTATTATGGAATCAGTTATATGTAGGATTGACCTTACTAGAAGCATGCTCAAAATTTCTCATGTGGAACTGTATTTCTTTTAAAACTATCAGGTACAGGCCCAGCCAAATTGCTCAGCAGATTAAAGCATCTGCTTAGGCATATGCAGGGGCCAGGAGTTCAATCCCCAGGCCTGCCTTGCCAGTCCTGCCCCCAGGACACATTGAGATGGCACTTGAGACTGGGCCTGGTGGGGCATGTCTGCAATCTCAGCTCTTGGGAGGCTATAAACAGGAGGATCACTATGAGTCCAATCTACGCAGTAAGACCCTGTAGATCCTGTAGACCTTGTGCTAAATACAAATAAATAAATGAATAAATAAATAATTGAAAAAAAGAAATTATCATGTATAACCCATCCTTGATTGATGCTACTTAAATCAAAAGTAGCATTGCTTCTGTGAAGTATTCATTTCCTGTAACCAATGATTTTGTGTACTTGGACAAATTTTGACTAATAACTTGGTCCTTCAAGTTGTTCATAACTGAGGCTTAAAATATATAGGATCTATTGGGTTAATAAAATATGACTCTAGATAAACACTAATGGCTTTACTGCAGAAGTCATTTATTTATTTATTTTCTCATTTATTTATTTATTTATTTAGTATCAGGCGTTGAACTCAGGACCTTGTGCTTGGCAGGCAGATGCTTTGCTGCTGAGCCACATTCCCAAGCTTACCACTAATGGCTTTAGAATTTGAAAGTTGTAGGTAATGTGACCTGATGGCAGGTTCTATCTACTAATTTCTACTTTCGATTTGGTATTTTGTGGTTTGATTACTTTTTTTGTCACCTAACCATTTTGTTTGCAATGGCAATGTAACTTCAAACATTTTAATGGACTATTATTTCTGAAACAACAGGTTTCATTACTGGAGAGGATTTCAATGCAAGTAATTTAAGGAAATAAGGTGAAAAAGTGATTAATAAAATTATACACTACTAACCCACTACTTGGCAGAGCCTTATGTGCCAAAGTTAATCAAGATAACATAAGACAGCTGTAAAGGTAAATCATATTTTATTGTATTTTCTTATTTCCTCTGAAAGCATCATATACATTCTATACTAGAGTTGCAACATTTTATTTTTCATGTTTGGTGATACTATAAATATTCATAACCACACATCTGTCAAAAATGCACCACAGAAAGCATTTAAACCACAGAGGAGGGAAAATTCCTTGAGTGGTCCTTGAAGAAATCATAATGCATGTTCCATTCAATCGTTCTAGTACTTAAGCCAAAATTTCTGACCTTCAATAAATAAATAGCTTTTACCTAATGAAGAAAATTTAGAGAAGAGCAAAAACATTCATCTTTGAAAAAATAAAAATGTTATTCTGCCTCCTCCCTTAGGAATGGTTTCTGACTGCACAGTGATTTTGAACTAGCTCCTTTGTAATTCAGATTTTTACTTAAAAAAATCACTTTTAAATGTCAAGTTTTTTGTTGTTGGCTTATTTTCTTCACTTGTTTCTCCTCCTTTTTATCCACTGCATGTATCAAAAATACTTTGTAGTAAAAGTTTTCCCACCTAGTTAAGTGATACTGAAGGTTTACAGTTCTCAGGGAAGTACCAGAGGTCCAGCTTCAACTCTGCCCTCATCACAAGATGTGTGGCCTACATTTTGACCTTTGCAGTCAGGGGCACATCAGCATGTAGTGGACAACAATTTTAAAATAGAATTACAAGACATGGTCTCTCCAGTAACAATTGTGTAATCTAGACATATTTCTTCTTCTTCTTTTTTTTTTTTTTCTATAATGACACTTCAAGATCTATCACCTGACAATGTACTGAGACCTTCTGGTTTATGACATATTTCTGGATTTATGAACCCTGAGTAATTGTCATCTTATATCAAATCTGAAAGGGCCCTGAAATCTACAATCTGAAGAAAATATCTAAGGTCTTAAAAAGTCAAGCAAATTGTCCGTGCGTACACTCTTAAACAAGATTATCTACTGTGCTTTCATTCTTAAATATATGAAGTGTTTCTCTTGAAACATCTGGAGCTTCCTTTAATGTTATTTAAATTATATGTCTGCAACCAGGAGTCTCCAATCACAATCTTGAAACCAAACATGATTTGTAAAGAGCTCATGATTACAAGATCAAAAAGACTACATTAATATGACATCAGCTCATTAATTTGTACCTTCATTCCTGCCTTAGTGCAATTTAAAAATAGCTTTGCTGATTATGGCAAGGTTTTCTTCCTTTTGGAAAAAAAGTAACATAACTGAAATTTTCTATATTATCTTTGAAGAACATTTAGAAACTCAGAGACAAATCTTATCTTGGCAAATTTTTACTTTTATTTGTATAAAACAGGAGGAAGAATGTAGATTGAATGGACTGCTGTACATTTCAAAAGTTAACAGTCTAGGAATTATTTCAGGGTAAGAATGAGCAGAAACTTGACATTTTATCATTCTTTTAACTTCTTTATATATCTCCTGTCTTCCTGAGAAATCAACTTTATTCTAAACAAATTAATCCAATGCCTGAAATTCTAGGTGAATTTATAAGTGAACTGGTTTTCCATGTTATAGAGGTACTCTCTCTCTCTCCTCCCTCTCTTATCAAATTAGCATATTTGCCATAGTGAATTTTAAATGCATTGGAAAATGTAATGAGAGGCATAAAATATACAATTTTGTTGTTAATTTAAGTTTATTTGAGTTGAATGTAAGATCTCTCTCTCTCTCTCTCTCTCTCTCTCTCTCTCTCTCTCTCTCTCTCTCTCCTTGCTGGTTGCAGGGTCTCACTGTGAAATTTGGAATCCTGGTGGTCCTCCTCTGTTTTCAGCCTCCCCAGTTCTGGGACTGCAGGTTTGCACCATCATGCCCTGTACTCAGGCCAGCTCAGCCTACCCTGTGGGCAGGGCTGGCATGGCATGTGGTGCTGGGGATCGAACCCCATCCCTGCTCTCTTGCCTAAGCAGGCACTTTAGTCAGCTTAACTCTCTCGCTGGCCCCCCATAAGGAATATCTCAACAGAACTCATTTTGTTTAGACGCAGAAATCTGAAAATTTACTTTTTTATCATATCAGTACTGACTTTATTTCTGATGGTATAGATTGTTTTTGTCTTTTCCAGAAAACATTACAACTCGTATCAATTTTTGATTCCTCTATCTGGCATCTTTAGCCTGTCCTGTTTCACAGCTGGCTTTTCTTCATCTGCATGCCATGATTTTGTCCAAATGGCTCATATTGTGGGAGAACTTTGCTGATGAGTACATACTGGCTCCACAACGTGCAATCCAGCTCCTCTGTCCAGTGAAGGAGCGGTGGCCCTTTCAGTTTTTGCATTCTTACTTGTATGCTACATGCCACAAATGACCAAGGTCTTGTCTGCCTTGTTTATTGGTGTATTTCTACTGTTCAAACTGAGATCTTACAGGCATCTACACATTGGATGAGTGCAAGTATCCCTTGCACCAAATGCTAAAGGATGTTCTGTAGCAGGACGGATGGTGAGGGATGGGAGGAAACAAGCTTTCACTTCTTAGGGAAGGGAAAAATCAAGTTTAGAAAGAACAAAATACTTTCTTTAGATAGGCTTTCAAGGCAAAAGTAGAACATTTGGAAGACCTGTAACAAACATTTCTTGAACATAGAAGTTCCATACAGGGACCTCTTGAATTTATAGCTTGTTTCATTGAGTATGTACATACAGAGCTTTTATTTAGTATATGCATGCAGTGCATGTTTACATTGTTTGTGTAGAGCCTGTTCAGGTACACAGCAATCCCCATTCCTGTCTTCATCCCTTTTCCCTGCCTTTTAAGCATTTATTAGTGTGATTATTTTTCATATGTTAATTTATTCTTAAGAAAAATCTTATAAAATCAATATTGATATCCCTGCTTTGTAGAGATAATCACCTAAGATTAACATGAAGTCTAAATTTAAGCCATAACCTCAAACAAGAATGCCCTCACTTCCAACACCAGCTAAAATTTGAGGTTCCATGTCCCCTCGGTCCTGACCAGCAAGCTATAAATTCAGGAAGTCCCTGAATGGAACTTCTTGTGGATTTTCTTTTTTTCTTTTTATTTATTTTTTTATTTTTTATTTTTTATCTTTTCCCCCTCAGGGTCTCACTACATAGCCCACATTAGTAGTGATCCTCCTGATTTCTGCCTCCCAAGTTCTGGGATTACAGGCGCGCGCCACCACGCCCGGACTCCATCGCCAGCTCAGCACACCCAAAGGCGGGGCTGGTGAGGCAGGCAGAGCTAGGTATTGAACCCTGGCCCTTCCGCTTACTTAAGCAAGTGCTTAGTCCGCTGAGCTATATCACCAGCCCTCCTGTATGGAACTTCTATGTTCTGTCTATCTGCATGGAGTCTGGTTTGGTTATCCTACATACCAACCATTGGTGCACCAAAGTTGAAGGTATTCAGACTTTTTATGGGGGTATTATTTCCTAGGTATTTGAATGCCCATTTGAATTGATGATAACATAGTTGAACTCAATATCTAGACTTCTCTCCTCCCAAGAGGTTGAGTGGCAACAGTTATCATTTGACTCAAAGAACCAACTCTCTAGCCACATACTTGGTCTTTCCAACATAGCCATTGCACATCCTGCAGCCATAGAGGAGCCCCTAGCAGTGCTCTCATTGGTATAAACACAAAAGTGGTCCCAGGAGGCCACAGGAACAACAAAGATAAACTTAGCATTAGAAAACCCCTAAGATTTAGACACCCCCTGCCAAGAACTTGGTACAAAGACCACTTTTTCTTTACTATGCAAAAGTATCCAGCGTCATCTATTTACCTGCTGCTGATCTGACAGTGGTCCCCAATGACAAAACAAGAAGCCAGATAAATTGTAGGCAGCAAACAAAGAGACAAAAGACAAACAGGGATTTTTTACTTGAAGGGAACATTTCTAGAAGAAAGAATAGGAAGTTCAAAATGAAAAAGAAAAATATGTAGTAGAACTAGATAAGAGACTTTACTGAGCATCAAGAAGTTGTGGTAAAAAAATCTTTGCTGATCATTTTCTTCAATTTTTAGATGATGTGTTTCAGACTCAAAGATCCATTCTGCCTTTAGGAGCAGGTTCAGAGACTTTATTGAATATTACGAAGTTGTGGATAAATCTCTTTGCTGATCATTTTCTTCAATTTTCAGATGCTATATTTCAAATTCAAAGATCCATTCTGCCTTTGCCTTAAAAGTTCCAGGTGCTACAGAGTCTGCAATTTGCATTCTGCCACTTTTATTCATAAGAACCACTTACATATATAAAACTCTAGGTGCTAATATTATTGTGTTTACATTACTCAGCCATGCAATTAGGACTACAAGGCACCTAAAGGGAAAAATCAGAATGTGTTAATGGTTGCTACAATTTAAAGGTAATGTAAATGTACCTACAGAAGCTCCCAATTCAGACCTCAGAAGTCTAGTCTCTTCAGAAAGAGTTTCAATGTATGGCACCACTAATTCTATAGTTTTTCTCTCTAGTCCTGGGGTGAGATGTCTTATATAAGGTGCCTGGCCAAAATAGCAATCATGTCACAACTTGGCATTTATATGGAAATTCTATTATTATAAAAAGTTCTTTATATTAAAAAGATGCACAACAAAGACTAATTTTGTCAGAATTTCCATATTATTTTTATGGCTCAAATATGACTATCTGTTCTCGTTTTTCAGGCATCATAATACACACTAGTACTGGGTTGATGTTAAATTAAATATATGATAGTACAATTGTGTTTTTCTTTTTCATTCTGTGACTTCCGTGTGATTCTTTGATCATCAGACTTTTTTGTTAGTAATTTGAGGATTATCATACTTCTGTAAAGGTTTGCTTATGAAGATTAAATCAGGCCATCTATATGAACACTCTCTCCAAACTGTAAAGGGCTATAGCAAAGGGAGGGTAATCATGGTTTGAAGCAAAAAGTTAATCCCTGAGTAATGGCAGTTGAGACTTTGAACACTATCCTGCCTCTTCTTTTCACCATCTCCTTTGAGTTTTACTTTTTCACACCCTCTCTCCATCATCAATTAAAATAGGAAGAACATTGTATCAGAAGGAACATCTGTCTTACACCTGTCTAGACTTATTCTTCCTCTGCCTTGATACATTTGCTGTATGTCAGGAAATGGTTTATCTTAAGGAGAAACACAGAAACAGCTGATGAGCTTTTCTGTAATTTTGTAAATATCCTAAATAATAGCTGTGGTCTCATATTCATAAAAATGGTGGAGTTTCAAATCAAACTGTCCTGCCTCTTTCTGGCTGGTGGTGTCAGGCAATTTTTTTAAACAAATCTGTAATGGTTTATTACTACAAAATGGGAAAAATGATTCTCTTGATCATGCAGAACTGACAAAGAATGAAGTGGGATATTTTAAGCAAGGAGGTAACTGACATACAACACTCAAAATTGTCAGTAATAACAGCAAGAAGAACAGTTATGGTGTTCATATTTACATTATATCATTTATTTTAGTTTTCATCCCTTTGGGAAGGGAATATAGAATGATGCTGTCCAAATTGTTTTGTTGCTGTTGTTCATGTATTTTTTGGTTGGTTTTTTTCTTCTCATGGCAGTGTATTTTGCCCTGTTCAACACAATATATTTTAATTTTTCAAAGAAAAACTGTGAACTTCAATGTCATAATGTAACATGTAAATAGTATAGCTTTACCTTAGGCCAAAATAGTGTTATAACTCATTTAATGTCAATGGAGAGAAGATGAGAGCCAATTTGTTTGTTAGATACTGTTACAAATTCAAAACTTCAAAATAGACTCATATCACTTTTAACGTTTAAATGTGTTCACATATCCACGGAAAAACATATATCACAGCAACTTTTCGGGAACATTTTTGGCTTTTTAAATACACAGTCTACCAGTGAGATATTGTGAGGCCAGGAAAGCTTTTAATTGAAACAAAATATCCATGCACGTTGTTCACCATGAGGGTTGGTCGTTTTGTTTGTATGTCTGATGATTATAAACAGAGGTTGTGAGGAGGATAAAAGGCAGTGTAGTGGCTTGTGCATAGTGAAAGTACAACACAAATAATATGAGGTAGTTTGTTAAAGTCTGCCTACCTGCGGAAGGACTCCAGAGAGTGTCTACAGGTAGCGTATTATATAGCCATCTAGTTAATGTCCAAGCTAATGGTGCATACTACTTTAATGAGTAAATGATAACTTATATAAGATAGATGATCCATCAAATACAAAGAAAAAGATATATTAACAGCTACTATTGTTTCTTTAGTATTGGATATATATATATATATATATGAGGTTCGCATAGAATCAACCTCCTTCATTCACTCTAACCTCTTTATACTGATAATTCTTCATTCTGAAAGCAAGCATCTGAAAACACTGCCAACACTTCTTATGAAAGCGTGCCTGTCATCCATTTAAGTGACAAAGCATGATACTGCTAATGATTGAATTTAAAAGAATTTAGGGGAAATAAATTTGGATTTGTTAAATTGTTAGGTTTAAAAATCTGCTCATTATTGACAGTTGAGTAGAAACACATATTAAAAGAATATTTTTTTTTATTTTGTGTAAGTCTAAGTTATAAATCTCCAGGCTGCCAGATCAATATAATTATCCTCATTTAAAACTGAGATACTAATTGAGACTTAAAAGGAACATCAAAGTTGGCTGAGGTCATACAGAAATAAATGGTTGATCTAGCACCCTATTTGAATATGTGTTTGTCTGACTTCTAATATTTATGTAATTCCATTCTACAAGTACAAATCAACGAATCATTAATCATTTCTTTTGTTATATAGCTAACTTACCTAGCTACAAGCCAAGCTTGGGGTTCAGGATTTTATGTGTATCTTTTCATCATGTATTTTCTCACAACTACACAGATAATAAGAAATAAACAACAGTATATTTTCAGGGAAGTGGGAGAAATAATTCTTCTGATTACTTTAACATCATCAGGGACTCATGAATGAATGAATGAATGAATGAATGAATTAATTAATTAATTAATTAATATATAACATGCTTTAAATTATTAATTGATTTAACTATAAGTTTCATGTAGATTGAGATATAAATGCAAACTTTTAAGCTGTTTTACTCTGTGTATGTGAATTGGTGTAAGGACTTTATACTGCTCACTTGGAAAAGTGATTTTAACACCACACATTTGAAATCAACAAGAAAAGAATCGTTATGTTAACAGGTACAATAATGTAGTATCTATGTGTTTGTCAAAGTAATACACCTAGTATTATGTTAATCTTAGTTTAGTCTACTATATTTATTGACCACCCCTTTCTTTGCCCTGAGACTTTTGTCTCAGCCTTTTTTTCCCAGTTCAAGAAACATTGAAATCTCACTTAACACACAAATAAATGTTCTGTGTCTGGTATATTCTTTCCTTCATTTTACCTAACAGTGTTTTCTTTGGAAACGCTCTATTACCTTTGCCTTTATCTCTTCTTTTTGCCTAGCAGTTCTCTAGCATCTTACTCACTCTGGAATACTTTATATTTGGTTATGCAGTAGTCTTCATTAAATTGTTTAGATTTCCCACTAAGACATGGGACACCTGAGGGCACACAGCATTAGTGGTTGAACTTTCTATTGAGTATTACTTTAAATGTTAAAAATAAATTAAGATAAGATAAAAATCTTTCTGTATTTTTTTACAAAAAACAATATGGCACAGTGCAACTATATCAAAGCTCCATACATAATTTTTGCCCAATATTCATAGGGTGTTTTGTGGCTCAAAAAGATGACATATTTTCATTATGAGGTATCATAACATTCTTGCTTAGAGTGGCTCCACAAAAGATAATCTTTTCATCACCTTGATTTTGATCTAGCAAAATCTATATAAAATATCTGGCCTACAGAACTATAAGATCATAATTTGGCCTATGCAACCAAATATACAGTAGATTACTGTGGTAGCAATAGAAAATTCAGTACTATTATATTTTGTATTATATATGACATTTGCGTTGTTGTAACCATCAGATTCTTATCTACATAAAAGCAAGAGGTAGGAGCATGACTTGTTTCTGTGCAATCATCAGTAAATAGTTTTAAGTGTAAAGTAGGAAGAAATATATATACATCATTTGATCCAATGCTTAAGTGACAGCTGAAATATCCTGTACCTCAGTTTGAGAAACCACAGTGACTGGGAACCCATTATCTACTGAATAACATCAGTGAGAATCTGCTACATATTGAGAACATATCCATTCAGTCTTTGGCAGTTCTGACTACAAATCAGGGAGAAACCATAAGTAATATTATAACTTTACTCACTGGTAAAAGCTCTAATTTTTTATATTTAGAACAAAATGAATTACTATTTAGTTTATTCATGTTTAAAATACTGACTTGTTTCTTCTATGATCCTCTATGATTCTTCTCTTCATTCTAATCATAACGTTGTTCACTGGACTCTATCTTAGTTATTTTACTCATTGTTAAGGCAAAATGCTTGACACTCAAATGTAAAGAGAGTTTATTTAGCTCACAGTCCATAGAAGCTTCAGTCAACTATTGGATCCAAGGCAGGATGGCACATAACAGAGGGGAAGTAGTTCATGGTGACTTAAGAGAAAGAGTAATCAGATCTTAAAAACATCTTTCTGTCCTTTTTATCCGCTCTGCCACACCAACTGATGTAGTGAACACACATGCTTAATCACACGTTAGTTCAGTCACCTCCAAAGAAGCCCCATCTAAGATTGCATGAGGTTTTGAGACACATCTAGACACAAACCATAAAATTCTGTCATTGACCCCCAAAGACTCATGGACATTATTTTATGCAAAAGACATCAATTTTGTCCATCACTTAGAGTTGTCTAAATCCTAACAATTATTCCTGAAAAGACTACATCCAAAGTCTCCTCTAAGATTTAAGACTAAGCTTTAGTAAGATTCCTCTATAAAAATAAAAAGTTAAATACTTCCAACATATAATGGCACAAGATAAATATTTTCATTCCAAAAGGTACAAAAAAGGGGAGATAAGAAGGAATGGGAACAGAGCAAGTCCAAAATCCAACAGGGCAAACACTAAGTGCTATAGTTCCATGTGCAATATCTCAAGCAGCCTGTGTCAAGATGTGATCTCCAAAGAGTTTGGGTGGCTCCACCTCAATGGCACCTCCAGTAGTTGTACCTCTTGTGGCTTCTCTTATGAGCCTGTTCTTCTCCTTCCTTGCAGATTTCCTCACGCAATCCATGTTGCTGTGTTCTCCAAACTTTTGTGGTCTATACTGCACCTGTGGCTTCACAGTCACAGCTTCACACACTGCCCTCTCACACTATCTGACCTCCCAGTCCTTCTTCTAAAAATCTATAAATTCCCACTATGACCTCATGAAGCTTCGTGGAGACATCTGATTAGAGGCCACACAGATCTCAAGGCAATTATGTTGCTATTAAGTTCAAACATGAACCTTAGTTTAAGGCAGGAAGTACAGGAAGCCCCTGACTATAGGAGTCCATGCTTTACTAGAGGAACAGATATAACACAAGATATACAAATGTATAAGACATTACAAGATTGGTTTACAAAGGTCAGCCAGAATCAGATGAGGAAGTGTGAAGAGGGTGTCTGCACACTGTAGAGTAAAAGATTGAGTCCAAGGTCTGGAGCTCACTGCAGTGTTCTGTGAAAGTCCGTATCAGATGACTTCTGGGTCTGTAATGGAAAGTTGTATCAGGAGGCAGGTTGATCTGTGATGACAGCTGATGCATCTACATTGGAAGGGTGAAGGATCCAAAGTTGGAAGCCGAAGAGTCCGCACTAGAAGCCAGGAGAAGATGTCCAAGATGACTTGGAGAACTGGATGGAGCTCCTCTCAGAAAAGGAACCCTCCATTCTTCTTCAAATTCCATTTTATATCCTTTAAGTAATGAGTCACACTGGGGTGGTTCCTCCACATCGTAGGGTGAGGAATTGCTGAACCAACTTAGTTAAGCTTTTAATTTCTCAAATTGACACAATTGATCAACTACTACACTAACTTAGTAATATTCAAGTTGTGGACTTTTACAGATTCCAAGCTTGCATTGTAGAAACTTATAGGCGAGAATGAATCTTGGGAGTAGTTCAACTACATTGTCAAATTTCAGTTGCTCTGTGCTTATTGTAGAGTAAAACAGTATGAAGTTAAATAATAGTTTGGGACTTACTGTGTTAGTGCATTTGATTATAATTCACATTGTATATTTGTGTCAAAGGTGTATAAGACTCATTCTGTCAGACTTACAAACTAATCTGATTTACAAAATTTCTCCCAGAACAAAACATATTTTTAAGCTATGACTTAGTTTAACAGGAATTTTAAAACATATGATGGGAATATTCTCAGCAGAGTTATAATGATCATACTGAGAGTTTACATACAACCCATACCATGGTTACAAGCAGGGATAAACATAATGTGATAACAACAGTGACCAGAATACTATGTATGATGTTTTGGGCAAAAATGATCAAATGAATGGTAGAAAGTAATGAAATTGTGGATGTATTTTGATATTAGTAAAAGTATAATTTGTTAATTGTTAAGTTTTATTGTATGAAGAACAGAGACATTAATATTCTTATCAACTACCTAAAATATATATTTGACAGAAATATATAGTTGTGTGCAATGGTATTATTTGGTAGGAGGAATGCATAAAGTGAGGCATTATATGTGAGATAGTCTATTAGAAATATAAGGACTGGCAAGATATCCCAGTGGACTAAGTGCCTCATTAGGCAAGTGCGGGGACTGGGGTTCTCAGGGAGCCTGGCACCACATGCTGCACCAGCCCTGCCCCAGGGCACACTGAGCTGTGATCATGTCCAGGCATGGTGGTGCTTGCCTGTAATCCCAGAACTGGGGAGGTTGAAAACAGGAGGATCACTATGAGTCTGAACTGTGTAGTGAGAACCTGTACAGAATACATTAAAAGAAAAAAATTAGAAGTAGAGATTCAGACACAGCTTTTGAATGTAGTCCATACAAATGTATAAGATGTAGACATAAACATAGTTGCAGTTGGATAGAAATACTAAGTGTTGAGAGCAAATGTGGTCACTTAAGAAGTAATTACAGATAGAGAGATGTTCTGATCATGTTCACAAGTTTCAAAAATGATCATACCTTGGCAAAGCCACAGAGGAAATTAGGAGAACAGGTAAGGGAGTTTTGTACTGGAAGTCAATTGGGAGTAAAACTTAGGGAAAAAAGTCTTCATAGATTGCTGATGATAAATCAAACAAAAAATAAACGGGTAATGTATTTGGAATCATTTCTTTAGTGGAGAAAATTTCTCAGTGGAGTTGTGGAGGTAAATTCCTTACTGAAATGGGTTTAAGAGATGATTACAAGGTAGAAATTGTAGAGAGCAAAAGAAGTTGACTAGTTTTAATGTTTCCAGTGTAAAGAGAGCAAAAATAGTGTAGCAGCTGGAGGGCGATGAAATGTGAAGAGATATTGGTTTTCCTTTCTCAATTATAATATTTATACCTTACTGTGTATGTCTTCAGGAATTACCCAATACAGGAGAAAATCAATGATGCCAACAAGTGATGTATACACAGCATTAAGTATATATGCATTTACCATTAAGTATATATGGCAATTCTACACTTAATGAAAGTTCTTAAAGTAGTTGAATATTCTTAGTTGAAGAGAAATTGAAGTCATGCCTGAGAGCAACGAACAAAGATGGAACAAGAACTTGAACACTGTTTTAATCCTAAAGGACAGTAGCCAAGAGGATAAAAGGTTTGGTCCAAGGACTTATAAAGTAACAAGTCAACATGGATGAGTATATCTTTTGAGAACTCTTCAATGGTGGATATTCAGAGGTAGACCAGGAAAAGTTTTAGACTAAACTAGGGATATAGTTATGTTAAGATAGAACAACAAAGGCAGAAACTACATAATAAGGTATTTTCAGATCAGGTATTTCCATTGAATTGTGTCAAAACTAACTGCAAAATGACCTACATCAACACTTGTTACTATACTACTATTTTGCTACTGAAACAAGATTCCCAATGAGGAATGTCTCGTTTAGCTTACAGTTTGTAGAAGCTTCAGTCCAGAGTTTGAGGCTTCGAGGCAGCCCGGCAAGGCACAGTGGTGTGGCAGAGGAGAGACAGTCCACGTCGGGCAGACAGGAAGCAGCAAGCCTCTCTCTTCCTTTTGTTCAATTATGTCTGCTAGTCTATTTGTTGATGCTGTCCACGTGTTTAGTTGATGATCATCTTTTTTGATGGGAAATAGTTTCTTTCCTTTTCATCCTTTTTGCACATATACATATACACATATACCATGACATATATAATAAATTGTATAGATATTTTATATGCTTATTTTGTGTTTATATATCACTGAGGAGAGCAAGGTAAAAACAAAACATCTTTATTGCTTATATTCCTTTGATTCACTTTATTGTAGTCAAAATATTTCATTTGCAATTTTATAGTTTGATGACTAATGTTGCTTCAAATTTTATGTTCAATCACACTAAAATATTAAACATTAGAGTTTTGTTTTATTGCCATAAGATGGAAAATATTTCAAAGAAATATTTTCATGTCTGTAGGAAAAGAAAAGTTTATTTGGAAAAGCATTGTGCTATAATTTGTGAAGCCTATAGTTTATGTCTAGATGTCAGTCTAACACATCTCATGGTCATAGAGTTTTTGCAGAGATGGCTGAATGTAGAGTGTGTGATAAATTTGTAGAGCAATACTGGGATTAAAGATGCTGGGATTAAGGGCAGATGATTGCTGGATTAGCCCTCTGATTGGATTGGCACCACCCTAATCCCAGCAGTATGGATAAAAAAAAGGTCAGAAACTGCTCTCTCTCTCTCTCTCTCTCTCTCTCTCTCTCTCTCTCTCTCTCTCTCTCTCTCTGTGCTATCCTCTGTTGTTTATTTTGCTGTCTTTGTCTTTTGAAACCAGGAACTGTTGCCCCTCTGCTAAGCCACCTTGCCTTACAGCCAGCTGCTTATGGACTGAAACCTCTACAAAATACAAACTAAATGGACCTTTCTTTCATTAAATTTGGATGTCAGATATTTTGTCTCAGCAAGAAGAACAACTAAGACACATTGTGTGAATCTTAACTCCAAATGTTGATCCAGGTTTTACAACTCCTTTCTAATGTACTTGTATTTGTAAATGTTGATTATCTGTAAAATTGTCATCATTTGGTTGTAGCTCTAATAAAGACTATAAAATTATTTTGAGTCTACAATCATTGATTCTTTTCTAACTGACAAGAAATTCACATAACATAAATTTGACCTTTTATAAGAAAGCAATTTAGCAAAATATTCTAAAAGAGTCCAGTAGCCCATAATAGCATTGGGTCAAACGGAACTTAAAAAGAAATTGGGGTATAACTATGAATGTCCATTTTGTATCTGTGTATTCAAAGTGGTTGGGATAGATATATAGTTGCATTCTCTTAATGAATAGAATGATTTTT
>NW_004524587.1:22496115-22504715 GCF_000260255.1 Octodon degus
TAACTGACAAGAAATTCACATAACATAAATTTGACCTTTTATAAGAAAGCAATTTGATGCAATTTTACATTCTTTCTTAGTACTTACTATAGTTAAACTATGTGTGAAGGACATAATCACTTGTCAAAATAACTTTATTTGGAATCACTTTCTATTTATTTTGCTCCTCTATCTCTGATATTGTTCTGTAGCCCAAAAGGTTAAAATGTTTCTAACCATTATCAGGAAATCATTATAAGATTCTGCCTGGAATGGACCCATTAGGAATGGACAAAGTTAATAGTCAATGAAATATGGTCTAATGTTAAATATGAATTTAGTAGAAAGAAACATAGGTGATCAAATTAAGAGGTACAGTAAGCCCTCACACTCTCTAAGCTCCTAACTCCAGAAGTTCTATTCAAGGGTCACAGATTAAAAGAAGATTAAAGACCTGCTAGTCAGGGATGGGATGCTGTGGGTGCCCGTCCTTTGCACCTCCTCACTGGCAGGGCGAGTATAGGAGCTCTGTCTATGCCTCAAGGAGCTTTTATGTCTATACTGATGGAACAACTGTATGTAGGTTAAATCTAATAATCCAAAAGAAAGCACTTATTTAGTATCTTTTAATTTTTTTCTCTAATTGATTTTATTAAATTACAGATCCACAAAAGATGCAATGACAAAAAGACTCCTGTTTTTTCCTCAGTTTTGGCAGCACTGTAGTACAGGCTATAGTTGAAGAAACACCTGTCAGCATTAAAGAGTTTAGAACACCTCTATTCAAAGTAAAATAGGATAAAAGAAATATGTAGTGCAGAAGATTTCCTTCAAGTTCAAATGGGCTTCATGTCAAGAAACAGATATATTCCCTGGTCTATTAATGAGGACAGTCCACATAAAAAGTGCAAATAAAAAGTAAAATGTGAAAATCTTTAGTTAAAATGAATCTCTGTTGATTATATAGGGAAAAATCCCTTGAGACAAGAAAGTTTTGTAGAGAATGAGACACAATATTAGTCCTTGGTTTTATGCTCTTACGGATGAAATTTCTAATAACACTACATGGAATCAGACTTTTCTTTCAACTCTGTTTATTTCCAATTTATCAGATCTGAGTTACTTGCTGGTTACTAGGATAAAATAGCTGATACCCATAAGTTATATAGGAAAAAGTTCATTCTAGCTCACAGTTTGTAGAGGTTTCACTTTATAGTAAGCTGCCTTCAGGAAGGGGAGCATGCCAGAGGAAAAACAGCTAATGTTAAGGCAGGAAGACTAAAGCACCTGCTTAGGCAGGCACAGGGACTGGGGTTCAATCCTCTGCATGCTGTGCCAGCCCTGCCCCTATACTGTGCTGAAAGGACATTGAGACTGGGCATGGTGATGTGGGCCTGTAAACCCAGAACTTAGGAGGCTGAAAACAAGAGGATCACTACAAGTCTGATGTGTGTAGTGAGACCCTGCAGACCCTGTACTAAATGCATAAAAAAAGTTACCATTGGCTGTTGGATACCATATTATCTTTTTTCTGCTTAAGAACATTAGAAGGTATTTTGCCCATTCAACTGGGCCCCTGTACCATCAACCATTATTTTGTTTTTTTTTTCTTTCCCCTACATCCTTCCTAGATTCTGATAACTACTGTCCTAGTGTCTACTTTTTTGTGATTAACTTTTCAGTTTTCCAAATATGAGTGTGTACAGTATTTGTCTTTGCGTGCTTCATTTATTTCACTAAACAATATGTGCCGCATTTCCATCTATGTGAGTACAAGTTACATATTCATTTTGATGACTAAAGAATATTCCATTCTGCACATATAGTCAATTTCTTTACTCAGTCATCACCTCATAAACATTGTTTTGATTGCATATCATGGCTAGCAACATATTTTGAAATATACTTTTGCATCTAGATATTGACATACAGTAGCTAAACATGCTATGATTATGAATGTTCCATAGTGGTATTTCTGTAGAAAGTAGGGCTGTTAGAGACTTTTGTAGTAGTATTAGTCATGCTTACTCTTATGATTGGAAAAGTATTAAATAGCTCCACATCTGTTCAGGGATAGTTTAATCACTTATGCAATCATTGATTTTGCCAGATTTTATTTTGCATTTCTTTTATAATTTGTGAATTAATTTCATTACAACAAAAGAATATGAAATTCATTTTTAACTTTTAGTGTCATATTTTACCTCATCAGCCAATTTACTGTGCTATGCTTCCCAAACAAAGCTTGCATAATATCTAATGTACCTATGTCCCTACTTACTTCTTTGAGTCATAACTCAACATCATATAGAGAAAAGTATCTGGAAAAGAACAAGGCTAACCTGGAGTAATTAAGTTGTGTTTATATTTTATAAAACTTGCAATTTTAAACCAAAATCTATGCATATTTATACTTATGCTGTATGAAGAACATGGGATTAGCGTGTAGAATCATGTCAATTGGAAGTCATTTTGGTGGCAAGACATTTTCATTCCATGTTTCTTCTCTATGCTTTTGTTCTTTTCAGTTCAAGTAGTGATCTAGTTCTCTTCCTCTGAGGAAAAGTCTCTCCAGATGTTGAATAATGAAATGTGGGAGACACAGTTGATAAATCCTCAAGTACAAAAGATTGTCTCCTAGAATCTATAACAATGAACGACCCCACAAACGTACACTTGTGACAATTTTTAGTGGCATTGCCACCATGTCACTAAATATGGCATATTATGATTACTCAGGATTCTGTGACACTGTTAGATGTCACATAGGGAATCAGGGTGTGATTCTAAGAGAAGGTATGAAATATTCCAAGAAACACAAACCATAGTATGCAACACACATCACAACATCCACTTTTTATCTTTGGGAAAATTACTAATGAGTGTATATGTAGACTCATCTTGGAAACAGGCACACATTTTTAAATGAATACAAAAGTAATACAGCTAGGGAAACTTGAAGTTCACTATATTCTTAAATTTGAGCATAATGCAGTTTCATTCATTTAATATGTTTACCCAAACCTAAGAAGAATGGAACTGAAGTATATTGAAGCACAAAGTAGGAACACATATTGGGAATTGCTGACCTAAATGTTTTCCCACTGAATACTCACATTTCAATTCCTTATGAATCATATTCATAGATTCATAAATTTATTACTATTTTTCTCTAGAAAATCAAAGCTATAATGTTAGTTTTGTAAATGTTAAGGCTTTAAAAGATATTTTTACAAGACATTCATGTGAGAATGTAATATTCTTAAATATTTCTAAAAATTATATTGATTTCATTTTTAGTAAAGTAAATAAATAGGATTCTATTTATATTACTCACCAATAAAGTATTTGTAGTGTTGATGAGATAGCTCAGCTGACTAAGCACCTGCTTAGGCAAAGGCAGGGACTGGGGTTCAATCCCCTGTACCACATGCCATGCTGGTCACTCTGATCCATCGACCAAGTACAGACATAGTAGTGCATGCCTGAAACGCCAGCACTGGGAGGCTTGAAAACAGGAGGATCACTACAAATCTGAGCTGCATAGTCTAAGACCCTGCACACAAAAAAGACACTAACATAATAATGTACTTGTAATAAATTAAAATATTTATTGTGGATTTTGATGTTGAATTCTGCTAGTCTTTCTGTGTAAGATGTTTTCTGAGAAAGTAAAATGAATTCTCTCTCTCTCTCTCTCTCTCTCTATATATATATATATATATATATACATACACATATATATATATATATTGCTGGAATGGGAATATATTCTTCAATTCAAAATCATCTTATGTTTACTGACAATACTTTATTTTTTTGGCTGAACTGCTGATTGAACTCAGGCACTGGCACTTGTGCTTACCACACAAGCACTTATTCTAATGAGCCATCTCCCCAGCCCCTGACAATGCTTTAAATGATTTAACTTTAAACATATTTTTCTTGCTCTGCCAAACTGGATTTGTGTATATAAGGCTACTCAGCGTATGTCTTTATGGATACTCACATTCATTAAAGTTTTTATTTTTTGAATCTTGGAGGGAATGAGTGGCATGTTTTACAAAGTTAACAATAATAAATAGGAGAAAATGGTAAATAATTGTCTTAATATGAATAAGACATTATCCACATGTCTTCCAGCAAGTTAGTGCTGTATCACATGAGGCATGACAACAGAACAGAATGTGTTAATATGGTGAAATTAGTCTTTATCACAAAAATGACATCATCATTGTTTTAAAAAAGGATAACTTATATTTCACAAATTTAACATTCCCGATGAAACATGTTCCATCAGTGCATGGATACTTGCTTGTAATGATATACAAAAGCATCTCACAAGGAATCCCTCTTCAGAATGGCATGTACCTGCGAATTAGGAGTAAGATCATGAACAGATTGTTGGAGGGAAATGAGAATATTATTGTTGGTAAACTCAAAGAACAATTCTGCAACTTGAGGTTCAGTCAGTTGTCCTAAATATCCAGAGGACATAGACCTGATTTGGGAGGGGAATGTAAGCCCTATGAAGGACATCATTCACAGGACAATTATTACAACTGAACTGTAAGTAGAAGCATGAAATACTAACTTGTCCCTTTAAGATCCTGGAAAGCAGGAAACTTGTCTTTACTTGTCGATGTTGTGCTAAATATGATGCCTGGCATGTGTCAAAGGCTTGATCGAGTTGAAGATCACTGACTTCTAGGTGCACAAATGTAGGTATGAAAATATCTGAAAGAAGACTTGATCGAACCCAAAAACCACAAGAATTTGAAAGTACTATTTTAAGGAACATGCAAAATTCTCAAGACAATGCTATTTGATCAAACACAGCCAAAACTTCTGTTTAAAAAATGCTTTTATGCTCACCTTTGCCCTACATCTTGTACTCCCTCATATTCTTCATAAATCTTTCTTTTAGATCAAGAATCTATAGACTGAAAAAATTTTGCCTATGTAGACTCTCCTAATTCATGAAATGAGAAATATATATATATATATATATATATGAAATGATCAGAGGAAGATTATTTTGTGATATATTAAGAATTATATGACATTAAAATTTTGTTTTGGTAAATAAGGTTTCACTGAAGAACAGCTATTTCAGTTTGTTTTATTTAATCTATGGCTGTCATTATTCAGTAATATCAATGCCAAGTAATTGCAATAGAACTGCTTTGATTAAAAGTCACAAAATACTTATCATTTGTCTACCTTCAGGAAAAATTGTGCATTATAAATTTTATTGCTTCACATTAAAAACTTCAAAAGTAAATTGGGAGGAAAAGAAAATTGTAGCTACTACTGCATGGTCTTCTTCATTAAAATGTTTCTATACATTCATTCATTCATTCATTCATTCATTCATTCATTCATTGTGTTTCCTACAGTTGCAATGTTTTAACTATATTTAACTGTATTGTGCTATGTTTTCTGCACTTTGCTATGTTTTCTAAAGTTACAGTAGGAGGTCAGTGGTGATAAACAGAAAGAAGATAGAACCATTTGTTCCTTCACTGGAGATCAGGGCTAGACATGGGTTGTACTTAGTGATGGAATGAACACTATGGACTAACTCTATGTCTCACTGCTTAAATGAGTTAAAGAGCCATTCCCTATTGTTACCATGTCTGCTAAAACTTTATCACGCAGTTCTATGTATGGCCCCCTTGGGAAGCTGTGGGATGAAGGAGGGTAGGTCGGAGCCTGCAAAGAATGTGTTAGGACTTGAAAAGGAAAGAAATGTCCAATCTCTAAGCCATCAGCCAGTTACTCTGAGCATCTTTTTTGACTACTCACTGCACAGAAATGTTTTTTTGTTGTTGTTTGTTTGTTTTTTAACAAAAGGCTTCTTTTGTTGAACTCACTGGAAGACTATGTGTTTTTGTTTTGAACTGCGCTGTGTTTGTTAACAATGTTTATACATCCTATGAAAGAGTACATATTCTGAATTTTGACAGAGAATAAATAAGGTCAGTGTTTGTTGACACCTCACGCTAGGGATACCAACACATGCATACAAATTGTGAGAATTCTCAGTGCCACATAATTTGTCTTTTCAATCAGCAGCTGTGGTAATGGGGGCTCAGTGATGCCAAGCCACTTTTTCCTGAATTTCTCCCCAAAGAAATTAAATCATTCTGCTTTTTACCAGGGAGACAATGTGTGAAATCAATCAAATTAAAATATAGTTGTAGTTTGTTCTATTTCTTTTGCTAATCGATGGTAAATTTCCCAAATGTTGTAATTAAGACAATATCCAGTCTCCTCTCAATCCTCACATAAAAAATAACAAAATTATCAATATATATATATGATTATTAGTGCTATGCAGTTTTTTGTATTTAAGCTTATATTTGCATATTTCTTCAGCTAACATTCATGTATTAGAAATCTAAGTCAGTTTCTATTTTTCTTATCTTTACTAGCTTTTCCAAATCTGCTATAGAAAATTATTATTATCATAATGATGTGACTTCTACAATCTCAGGAGATTTTGTGGATCATTTATTGTCTGAACCACTGTTAGAATTTCAATATTAGCATTTCATACTGACATAAAAGGTGTATCCTCTGAATAAGGCTAATATAGCAAAGAAAAATAGCTTTAGGTATTGCCATATTTTGACAAAACCTTCCACTGCTAAGAACTTCTACCTTCAAACACAGACTAGCCCAAAGCACTGTAGAAAGAAATTCTTGCAAATAACTATCATCTTCACCTGTAATCAACATATTTATTGTAGGATGTCTCTTATCTCCATTCAATGAATGCATTTGTAATATTTATTACAACATGTTACTCCAAGTCCAACAACTTCTTGCTCCTTCCAATGTATCTCTTATTTGGAAATCAAACCAACAACATTCTGGTTAAATGTGTATTAAAAGGAAGGCACAGAAGATATTTTGCAAGTGCACAGTATTACAAAATTATTCTGGCCATAGGATAGGGCTGCTCTGACATTACGAGATTAATTGTGTCATTTCCAAGGCATTAATTATTGTGGGAGAAAGAAACTAACTTGGAGTTTTAGGGTTTAGGGTGAAATTAAGTGAAAATTCAAAATAAATGAATGACAAAATCCTTGTCGTGCTACACATTTTTAAACAAGACGCATGACTCATACTCCAAGAGCGCTTTTGCCCCAAGGATTGGAACAGAAAATAGAGAATTTTTACCTTCTGATGTCATATAAGGTTTGGAAGAAAGCACACCTCAAAGGAGTTTAAACTCATATTATGCAAGTTGCTTCAGACTTCTCTAGGGAATCAGTACAGAAGGATTCCCTGGTCACTGATCTAAAGCAGCCTGTGAGAAAGGTCTCAGCATTCTTGTGCAGCCCACCCAGTTTTCAATGGCTTCAAGGAAAAATGAAAGGCTGTCTCAAGGAGTATAAATGTGGCTTACTTTGGGTAACTTCAGAGAGATGATGAGGCTCAGAGGGTAGGAGTTCCAAAGTAAGTTTAAATATTTGGGGTTCAAAAAGGAAAAATGTGTTAGAAGACTCTTTGTATTCCATCTGGACTCCTCCTAGTCTTGGAATTTAATCAGAGTTTCTCTCAAATATTTGAGTAATCCTCCACTCCATTTTTTCCTTCAACTGAACTAAAATAGAATAGATAAGCAGAATTTGTAATTTTAGTAGACTTTCCAAAAAAAAAGAACATAGGCTTTTGTACATTTCAGTTTATATGATCATCAGATTACAAATTGTATAATAACTTTAGCAAAAAATTAAATATATCTAACAGGGAACGTTACAGATATTGATTAAAGAAAATACCTTTAAAAAAAAAAAAGATCTTTTGCTAACCTCATAGCATCAAGGGCTAATGATTCCAAACTGACTCTTTAGTTTATGATGCAAATCCACTTTTAAAATGAAGTACTAGAAGAATAGTAAACATGCCAAGATTTAAATCTTACAGCATTCCATTTTATAAGAAAATAAAACTTAACTACCTTTTAGAAACAAGAATTTATCAAACTATTTTGCTGAAGAAATCTACATAGAGATGGACAGAGCTATAGGGTACATATTCAAATTTATAATTATTTTTCAGGCTTTATTTTGTATTCTCTGGGTAATGTCTAGGTGCTAGGTGGCCTATTAAACTTATCATGTCTTTAAATTCTAAGCAAAGTGACTAACTTTTATTACGTTAATTTATACAGTTATGGTGAGTAAGGTTATATGTACATCAATCAGTTGCTTGACAACTGTGTTCATTATGTTCCTCCTCTTTAATATTAAGAACTGCACACACATACGCACACAAATACAACTGCACCAAAATTCTAGATGGTCATTAAGTATGCTCTAAGTATCAAATTTAAAGACTATGCCAGGAATAAAATTCAAAGCAGAGTCATCATTTAGTAAATCTATAATACTATTCTTTAGACCTTGGTGTGGTAATGAATCCCTGAAATTCCAACTTTCTGGAAAGCTTCAGCAGGAAGATTACAAGTTTGATCCCTTCTTGGGTAAACTAGCCACTTAGGAAAAGAAAGGAAGAAAGAAGGAAGGAAGGAAGGAAGGAAGGAAGGAAGGAAGGAAGGAAGGAAGGAAGGAAGAAAGGAAGAAAGGAAGAAAGGAAGAAAGGAA
>NW_004524587.1:22504815-22515702 GCF_000260255.1 Octodon degus
AAGGAAGAAAGGAAGAAAGGAAGAAAGGAAGAAAGGAAAGAAGGAAGGGAACTGGAGTGTATTTATTACAAAGGCCCTGGTTTGATATTTCTCCATATATGTACTTAACCATTTAGTCACGGAAAGATTCAAATTTTTGAAAAAAAACTGTCCACCATCCCAGAACCCTACCCTCTTCTACAATGAATAACTAATTTTCTGGTATGTGTTGACAAAAATAATCTTCTGTATTTCTCAGAAGCATCGATGAAGCCGAGGATTATGTGTCATGTGTCTGATGTTTTAAGGACAGTATCTGTAAAATCAATCATGCATATATATTAGTACTTTCATGTTAATGTTTTCATTGACAAGTTGAATAATTACTATTTTTATTCAAATTAGTATTTGAGCCAGGGAGATGGCTCAGCAGAATTAGTGCTTCCCTGGCAAGTGGAAGGGCCTGAGTTCAATCCCCGGTTCTGGAAAAAAAAAAAAAAAAAAAAAATAGTATTTGAAAGTTTACAGAAATAACTGAAAATGAGGGTAGGTAGTCTAAACTTCCTCCTTGAACTCCGGGAGGTCCATTTGTTTCCAGTATTTTCTTATATTTTATCACAGGCAACTTAATGTTTTATTTTCCATTTCTCCTATTACAAGAAATAATTTCTCTCAGCATCTCCTTTAGCACCTCAACCTCCATCAAGTACCAAATGAAAATGTATATTTTTTTCTCTTGATTCTCTGTCTTGATTCACTCTCACTCTGTTCTTTATTATTTATCACAATGACTTTGCTGCCTGGCATCATACAGCAATTTTCAATTAAGTTTCAAGTGCAGACATCATAAAGAACAAACATGGTGTATTATGATCTATCCTAAAACTCACATGCATGGCAAAGCTGAGAAGAACATGGTGCTTGACGCTGGGTGGACAGAGACAAAGTTTCTGAATTTAAACAAGTGATAGTAGAGCAAAACATACCAGTAATAGCCCCTTTTACAGTCTATTTCTTCACATTCAGTCTCAGAACCCCTGAGATTGGCTATTGGATAATTTAAATAAAAAGTTTCAGATGAACTCCTTAAACAACTTATTTCATTTGAAGGACATTACCCTAAGGAACATTTAAACCACTTTGAGAAGCTTCAGACTCAGAGCATGCCATTCACTGAGGAAGCTGCAATTAATTCTTCCCTCTCCTGGGGCCATCGCTTATCAAGACAATGAAAAAAATCGCTTCTAAAGAGGACAAGGAAACCTGAGGAAAGTGGCCATCTGAACTCTCTCCTAAACTTTTTTCTTAAATATTTTTTATCCTTCATTCTAGACACATCTTTCAATTTAAAGAGGAATATCAGGTTAATAGATTTTTAATAGCTCTCTTGCTCTACCAGTATGTGCAATAAGCAGGAAAAAGACTACATAGTACAAACTAACTCATTGATTTTTATGTCAGAGGGAGCTTTACAGACCTGGAGTATTTTCTTCCTAAAAAACTGACAGTAGCCTGCAGAGAGCATAACAATGTCACATTCGTAAAAAATTAAAAATTATTTTTATTTAAACTATTTTATGAAAAACAAAGTTTCTTTTTAGATTTTCTTGAAATAAAATATTTCTGCAACCTGTAAAAATTCTCTCAGAAAGCAAAACGTGCCTGGCCAGTTATAGAACAATAGCTGTTTTTAACTGAGCAATTATTATCTAGGTCTATGCTTATGCCTCATGCTTTATAAACATGTTAAACATTTCACTGCAATCTTCAGATCTATCAGAACACAGTTTGCCTCAGGAGAGACTCAAAACTCAGAAATATTAAGCGCGAGATTCCAAATTCATATAAGAAAATGCATAATGTAGATGAGATTGAAAGTTTTGCTTTATTGTTTTCAGATGTCGGACATTGATATTTTTTTGAATTAGAGGGTTAGATTACAACAGAACAAGCAATATTTTTCTTTTTTTTCTTAGCATAATGAATGACTTACATTTAATTAAACATTAATTTCCTGTATTGTAATATGTTCATTGGTATTTCAATATACATTTTGGGTGAAAAAAGTGCTTATATAAGTGTTTCTATGAATAAATAGTCTAGTATTACTGTTAATATATGAGACCCATTATTTAGTTATTTGTAAGAACTATTGTATATTAGACATTATTATAAACATTTTATATACATTGTTACCTTGAAAATTGAAAAAAAGTCTTGCACAAAATTAAAATTTTCTTTTGCATTAATTGAGATTTTAGTGTCTATAAATAAATCTACTAAATATAGATGCCTCACTGTAGGAGACAATCTTACCTTTCACAGAGATAGGTTAATAGGACACTCAACCATTCCATGAAGACATTTATAGGGATAGGGTCTGTGGAGAGAGCTATGAGGTCTAACTCCTGCTTGGCAAGCCCAAGGACTCAGTTTGATCCCTGGTACTGCAGGCCAAGTTGGCCCGCCATGCTGGCCACTGAAACCAGGTATAGTGGGAGCACTGAGTAAGCTGAGACGGGAGGATCACTAGGTGTCTGAGCTGCAACACTAGGCCCTGTACCAAATAAATAAATAGATAAAATATCTTTTAAAAAGACACTTATGAGATTAAGCTAAGATTGAAGACACTAAGTATTAATTTTACTCATTTATATCATGGATGGAATGAAATTCCAGTAATGTATTAACAATGAAATTTTTAAACTCAAACAACCATAATTAACAAGCTGAGAAGACAGACTAAGGAGAAAAGGAGAAAGATTATAGTGCTTACCATATATGAGAACATAATGAAATGATGCCACCTACATTTTTTCACATAACTAAAACGTATTTAACTTTACTCATGTGTCAGGCAAATGCAACTGTTATTGAGGGGATCGGATGCATTTGTAAATAGATAAGGAATGGGTTTAACAAATTGGTTAAAAAAGTGTCAGAGATTCTTTAGATTTTTAAAATATGTGGACAATAAAAGCAAAAGTGAAAATAAAGCCAGAGTATACAAAAAGAAAAATAAATTAAAGAAGAGAAAAGAGAAGCGAGGAGAAAGAAGGAATAGCTTAGGAGGAGAACTCTCCCTTCCGCTTTAACCTATGTTCTCAGTTTTAACCTTATTTACTGATTATGGTTGCTTGAATTTATTTGATTTTTTCTTTTTTCGCCTGAGGTGATCTTAGAATCGGTCACTTTTGACCTGTGTGACTCAGCCTCACTTAACAGGGGACCCAGACTTGCCATGCAGACACATGGGACTGAGCCCACTGATGGGACCGAGCCCAAGTGGTCAGCAGACTGCACAGAGGACTCCAGGTATGTGGTAGGGAGGTGCCCAAACAGAACCCAGAGGAAATAGTTTACATACAAATTCTCAATTTGAGACTCATTTTCTTATACAACTGCACTATTTTCTCATATGATCTAAAGTACAAAGCAATTACCTACCAAAATTTGTCAATTTCACTTGCTGCCATTATTATTATTATTATTATTATTATTATTATTATTGTTATTGTTGTTATTATTATTATTACTAATTGTACTACTGCAACTATGATACCATTTCTGTCTTAACCACATTTCTGGCAGAAACCAATATCACATTCTCAATCAATAGAGAAGGCATGTTCTTCAGACACAAACAAAGCAAGAATCTCTGACACATAGAAGAGATCCTTGAAGAATGGACAATCTTTACAGAGGCTCTGATTGCAGGGAGATAGCTACCTACTATCAAAATTTCAGAAGAAGCATAACAGAAATTAAAATAAAGTTCTTTCTTTAATAGAAAATGACAAGACAAAGGAGCGAGATGTCATCTCACACCCCGAATCCACCCAGAACAAATCCAGGAGACATCATCATAGAAGAAATTGGAAGTTAGCAGTTAATGTTTAAATTTATACTTTGCCTAACTGTATACACTAATATCTGTGATCTGAGAAACCACATAGAGGATGGCAATGTGATATTACAAACATGGTTGAGTACCTTTTATTCTGTTTTTCAAAAATGTGTTCCATATCTAATATTTTATCTATATTATTATTATTATTATTATTATTATTATTATACTATCTTTAAATTCCTATGTCTGGTAATCTGAACAAAAAATATTATGATAACAATACATAATATGTCAACAATCATTAACCTTGTATTCTTGTTTTAAAATTCTATAACACATATTGTTTTATGTTGCTCTGTTTCTGTCTTTGTTTTTGTTGCTCTGTTTTTGTTTTTGTTCTTTAAAACAAAAAAAATTAAAGAATTGGTCACATTTGATATGAACTTTCATGCTACATTTGTCAGCTCTTCATTACTATGACAAAACACCTGAAAAAAATAAAAATAGAAAGATTCATGGTGCTTGACTGATTTTCAGGTTCCTGTCCATTGTTGGCTGGCTCCAGTGATTTATATGAGGCCAGGCTAAAACATCACAGCTGAAAGGTATCATGGTGGAGGAAAGCCACTCACCTCATGGTGGCCAGGAAGAAGATGAAAAGGAAGCAAGGGGTGGATGGCAGCATACATTACCAAGCTCATGCCCTGAGCATCCTTGTTTCACCTAGGATATAACTCTTGTTACCCCTTTTAGCTATGACTTTAGAACATCCCATAATGAAGTTATTACCATGATGATGCAATGCCTTCCCATGATCCTATCATCTGACCTTTGAGGAACATTTTATTTTGTTCTACTTTAATCAATTAATTTATTTATTTATTTGTATTTAGTACATGGTCTATAGGGTCTCACTACACAGATCTGACTCATAGTGATCTTCCTATTTCCAGACTCCCAAGCTCTGGGATTATAGGAGTGTTCCACCACAACCCAGTATCATTTGTTGTCTCAGCATGTTCCGGGGGCGGGGCCTACATGGAACGCTGGGGATTACACCCCTTCTTTGTGCCTGCTTAAGCAGGTACTTTAATCCACTGAACTATTTGGCCCACCCCTGAGGAAAATTTCAGATTCAACCATAACACACTGGTTTGTCCAATATCTAATCTTGATTCTTTGTGTTTCTATTTTATGTACTCTGCTTGCAAACTATATGTTCAATTTCACCATCCCTAAATTAAAGCTCTTTTCAGTTGTCTCAACCCAATACTAAGTCTTCCAGCACCTAATATACCCTAATATTTTATTGATCTAGTTATAGTTCAAGAGTCTGGGAATGCTCAGATCAAGGTATTAGAATATTCTCCTGTGGCTTGGGGTTGCAGGTGGCATTTTTTTATTATTATTTTCTCATACATTGTAGGGACTATTACTTCTCTGAGGTCTTTTTTTCTCTGGGCTCTGATGTATGAAGGCAGAGCCCTAATGAATTAAACACCTCTGAAATTTCCTACCATAGGAATTTCAAAGGGGTGGGGTGGAAAGTACACATTCAGACTATAGCAAAAGCATTCCAGAGTGCTGATGTAGCAGGATTAAAAGAAAGTGTCGCATAAAAAGGTGCAAATGTCCTAAAAGCTCACCAAGAATTCAAACTATTCACTCATAACTAATTCTTGACTCTCTTCTGAGAAAGTTACTGAAAGCTCAGTTGGAAATTTGGTCTCTGCTTTGATTGTCCAGTTCCCTGTTTTGGTTCTTCCTTTGCATGTTTATAATATTGTCTGCTGTCCTGACCTGTATGTAGGTGGAAATCCTGAGAAGGAAACACTAAATCACTGGCCACAGAGATCAGAACACCTAACTCTGAGTTCTAGATCAGAGCTCCCAGAATCTCAACTCCCCCATGGGATACTGTTGTGGGTCATGCTTCGCTATATTTATTTACATGTATAAGGAACAAGTAATAATATCTAATGTCCTAAATAAACTGAAACAGCAGTTCAATCAAAACTTTTATATTTGTTACCTAGATTGATAGCTACATGGAGGATATACTTGTAAGTCATTCATAAAAAGAGCTGCCACTCGCTGAATGCCCATCATGCATCACTTCCTCCACGGAGAGCTTTCCTTGCAGTGTCTTATTCAATTCTCATTCCACACCTAGGAAGATGCAAATATGTCAATATTATGGGTAAGAATAATTCAGCTCAGAGATGCTAATATAGTTGTCTCATGTCCCATAATCAGGAAGGACAGAAATAGGCTTTGCATAAAAAGTGTCTGACTCCAGAACTTTGATTTGATAAGTATGCAATGTGGTTATGTTAAAGAAAGACAAGGAGTCTGGCAGGTATTTTCCTTTTCTGCTTTGTCCCAGGCTTCTTCGCAATGACAATCATTTGTTCAAAATCATTCACATAATTGGAGCGAATGATCATGAAGACAGAGGCATTGCTACCCTTAAAGTGAAAGCATCATTTGACTATTTTCTAGTACAAGCACAAGGTGTTGCTCTAGTGGAGAAAGGGTGGAGAAATCCATATATCTAAATAAATCAGTTAAAATCGAACTTTAAGGATAAACAATTTGAAAAAGCTTATTGGACTTAACATTGTTTTGCACTTTTATAAATATTTCACATAGGAAAAGGAAAACAAATGTTTTATGGAATAACCAGGCAAACAACAAGTAAAAGTCTTCACCATCTCATATATATTCCTGCACCTTTCAAGTGACATAAAATGAGCAATAAAGCCAATTACTCCTTGGAATAACTTGACATATCTTAAAATGGGGACGTTGCTTGGAGGCTGAGTTTTTAAAAAATCTGTCTGAAGCACCCAGATGCACCACTGCCTTTTGTCCATGATCAGTAAAAGTGTTGAGTTTTCCACTCAAAAATAGCTTACTTGTTTTCTTCAAATCTTAGAGACTGTCAGTAAAGAAATACATTTCCTCTATTCATTGCTATGCAAATGATAACTGTTGACGATAGAAAATGATTACTCCACTTAGGATCTTACAAGTTTCCATTGTCCAAAATGTTCCTTAACATTACAAGGAACAGTTTCAGTCACCTCTCCTCTGGTGTCTCTTTTAGGGTCTCCTAGAAGCACTGTCTTGATAAATTGGCAGTAATGAAGAGATGCATGCTGGACACAGCACTATGTGTAGAACAGGGAGAAAGGAGACTACCAACAGGAATGCCTTTTGTTGGGGTTCAGGAGAGGAGCACATACTGAGTTGCAGCTGACAGCTCAGTTGGGAGTCATGGCCAATGAGGTGTCAATCTTAGGGAAAGCCCCTTCCTGGGCACATTCCCCATCTGTATCTGGGGAGAATGTCCAGTTCCAACCTAAAAATTCCTCTCACCACCCTGAGTTGCTCAGGGTTCTCTTTCCTTCACCCTTCTGTCCATGAAGCAGGAGACATAAGAAATCCTGTCAGAGGTGACAGGAAGGTTGGGCTGAGTCAGAAGGAGTTGTCTTCAAAAGAGCCTTTGAAGGTAAAGTTCTTACCATATAATTCGGACACTTGGGAGGCTAAGGCAGGAGGATCGCCATGAGTTCAAGACCATTTTGAACTACCAGAGAGACCCTGTCTCAATACTCACCCCCAAAGATGTTCTTACTCTACATTACCTGGCTTCATGCAGACATGCAATATGTTTAGCACCTTTCCTGGAAGAACTGCAGCAACAACCCTACAAGGGAGAGTTGATTATACTCGACTATATTAATACTTAGGAAAAACTGAAAGCAGATGAGCTAAAGAGGTGCAATCCATGTGAATAGCCAAACCTGCATGGAGGCAGTGATCATCATTGTGTAGCATATCCTCCTGCCCTGCCTTGTACTACTTAGCATCATGTCGCCTGTTACATTAGCTACCAGCTATAAAGAAGGCAACACCTGGGGTGCAGCAATCGATCAAGAAGCTAAGGTCCAGAAGCAGCTTAGAGTTACCAAGATAGCTTTCATTTGTATCAGTAAACATGTTTGCCTATGATATTGAAAGGTAGCAGCACTTCCTAGACTCATTTTTGAAAGTTTTTGTTTGCTTGTTTGTTTTTTGCTTGTTTTTCCAGCTGTATGCAAAACCTCTTTCAGTTTGTGGGAAAGTCACTCACAGGCTACTCATTCCAGCAGCACCTAGGCTTGCCAGTTGTAAACACAAAGCACATGCACGTATTTGAGGATAGCAAAAACAGCATGGTGGAAGTTTTTTGTTTTTTTATTTTTTTTTTCTTGGCCTCTAAAAGATAGAAGCAAGGAGCTTTGCAAGAGAAGCTAAAAGCTGTACCTGAAAGCTCTTTTATGTTTTCTTAAGTCTACTTGTAAGATGTGCTGTGCTGAGAAAGATACAGAGTCATGAGATCCATCACTCAGGCCTTACCATGTGCCTGGCTCCTAGTGCTTCCCCAGGGTGTTTTCCAAGTCTCAACTCCAGAAATTCCATACATATCAGCTCTCTTTCCAGTTCCTAATTCACAATGTTTGGAGCAGCAGCCTGACTATCTGACCCCATTCTGAGCACTCGCTGTCCTGATCCTTTCAATGTGTTATGCTATAGGATAATTTTATCCTTTAGAATTTCCTTCTTTGAAATTATATAGCTACCCACAACTGGCAGGGACAAAATTAGTATAGATCAATAGCAGTGTGGTGCATTCCTGCATACATACAGTGTTTATTATTTACTATCAAAATATAAGTTATGTGTTGCCCTTGACTACCATTGTCATTTGTAGGAATGTATTCTACAGGAATACTAACACAACAGTCTAAAACAGAAATGTATGAGGACATTTATGGGTGAATAAGCACAAAAATTGTTCTGGCAAAGCAAGAATGATGATTATAGGAGATGTTATAGTGGGGACTTCTGTAACAAGTGAAAGATGGGATTTAATTATCTTGAAGCTTCTTCCAATCATAAGCCTTTGAGTTACTATGTTACATATCAGTCTCCATTTTTCTGTTTCACTTCTTTTGCCTCCACTTGCTGCCCAGGCTGCAGAGTTTCATAAGGGAGGAAATCAAAATAAGGCAGCATTAAGGGGCCTCACCTGAGGTAGCTGGGACCACCACCTCTAGTACTGTTGAGAGGAGATAAATTGAATAGACTGTCAATCCAGTACTGGTAGAAGCAGCCTGACTAATTCCAGAAGGAAACACAGGCAGAAGGGCCATGCTAGAGACTTCAATACCATCTCAGAGGGTCTTATTATGTTTGTAGAAGTATGATCAGCATCTCCTTGTCCTCAGAGCACATTGCCAGCAAATCAGGCAGAGATTTCCTTATCTCTCCAGAGAACAGTATCCATGAGGTAATTACAGCAACAGATACAAATGACAAGTTGCCTGCAAAAGCAGCTCATAGGCCACTTGGAGACTCTTGTCTCAAATCCAGAAGAGTGAACATTCTGTCTGTAAACATGATGAAACCAAGACAATTCCCCTACACTGTACCACTATGAGATGATGGAGGACAATAAAAACCTTCTGAAACATTTCTTCTGGCCTTTAGCTTCTTATGGACTCACTAGCAGTGAGAAAAGGAAGACCAGACAACTCAATGAACAAAATCATGAACTCTTCCTTTACAAAAGTATGCATTCACTGCAAAAGTGTCCAGTTTGCCTCAAATTTTAGGAGGAACGTATTTCCAGTTACTTGTTCTTCTACAAAGAGTCAATCCTAATTGTTTCTTTTATAATAAAATTCAAAAGCCTCCCTTGCTGTTCTAACAATACACCTATGTTTTGGAATCAAATGATCCACTAAGATTGACACTTGTGCAGTGAGCTCAAAGCTCTTTCTTATTATGCAGACTAAATTACCAAGTCCTAAAAATGCAGAGTCAGAAGATCTATCTCATTTTTATGTATCACTGTGTCTACTGTATAACATGTGGTAGAGAGGTAGACACCATGTCTGAAACTATGGATGTATGCTATTTTTTCATCAGTATAATAGAACACTTGAAAGAACAACTTAAGATATTGAAAGATTTATGTTGTTCCACAGTTTCACAAATTTCAGTTCACTTGGCCCTATTGGAAAGACATGACATCATGGCAGTAATCACATGGCAGAGCAAAACTGCTGGTATTGGGTGGCATGGAAATAAAGACAGAGAAAGGAGCCAGTGTCCCAATATTGAACACCTTCAAGGGAATGCATGCCATGACCTAATTTCCTCTAGCAAGTTCCAACCTACTAAAGGTTCCATATTTCCCAAAAGTGCTAGCAGCTGTAGACCAAGTCTTCAAAACAAGAGCTTTTGAGAGACAGTTAATGTGCAAACCACCACTTTCAACTTCTGGTTTCCAAAGGCTTATAGCTATATCATCATGCAAAATCACTCAGTCCATGTCAGAGAGTTTTCACAGTCTTCAGAATTTTGACACCCCTCAAAAGTTAAAGCCTAGGACTCCATTAAGACTTAAGGCAGACTCTTAGCTCTGCACTGCCACAAAATCAAACAGTGATAGAGGTTTATATTATAAAATGAAAGGACAGTCACAGGGTAAATATTTCCTTCTGTTGCACCTGGGATGAAGAGAGATTCAGAAAGGAAGAGTGAGACCATGGCAAAAACTCAGTGAGGCAAATATTAAGTCTTGTAGCTCAAGGTCCAGCATCTGTGGTGCACAGCGGCATGGTGTGAGCTCTGAAGCTTTTGAACAGCCTGACCTGTATAGCCTTGCTGGCTAGAAACCACACAGCTACTCATTTGCTGTGCTCTGCTCACAGTCTACAGATTTTTCTCTGTACACATTCTGCTTTCTCTTGCATTTTTAACTTCCTGTAGGCTTTGGTTTATGTTAAGTTACATGAATAAGCTCTTAGGGTTTCTTTTTAGGAACTGTGACCCTATCACAAACTGCTTAACCGCCCAGGTCTTCTTTAGAAATCTCAGTGGAAAGATCTACAACAGTGATGGTGAACATTTTAGAGATGAGTGCCCAAACTTCAACCCCTGAGACACCATTTAGTGCCAAGTGCCAACACTGCAGATAAATCTGAATAGTGAAATCTTATTGT